>NC_088621.1:9583750-9886000 GCF_036013475.1 Columba livia
TGGTGATCCCAGTATAACCACAGACGTTCTGGTCTGACTCTCGGTGTGATGAGTCCCTTATGGAGAGGAGGTTCATATTGGCTTTTTCTCATCATCCTTTTTTAGCCGGGGAGCATTTGCTGTCTCTCGTAGCAGGGTCTTGTTAATTGTTTATATTGCAAAGCGAGTGGCTGATAAATGTATAGAAAATTGTGAAGCAGCTGGTGTTTAATTAGTGTGTTCCTTATATAGCTGATTGGCCACGCTCTGATCTCACTCCAGCCGGGCTCAATCCAGAGTCGTTCAGTTGCTTTGGCGGATGTTTGATGGTTGTGTGACTGAGAACATGAATTAATTCCGTATCTTCTTGCTTCAATTAAAACTTAGAGTTTCTGGAAGGGGTGGGACAGACACAGAGGGCTTAGCTTTAGTACCGGCCTACTCTGCCAAGTCCTGAAGATCACGACTAAATCCTTTTCCCCTACTGAGGCTGATTGCAAAACTTTCTCCTCTTCAGCCAAGATTTTCCTTTTATTGAAGAGGGAGGGGTAAGATTTAGGCCTGGTGTTATTTATTGTTGAAGAGCTCTGCTTTGCAGAATGGAAAGCCTGACTCGCCTGTTTTCCTTTGCATATATCCAAGTCAGAACTACACGCTGTTCCAGAGAAAGTCACCTTGTCCCTTCCCTACTGAGCATCCAAGCCAGGACTGAGCTTAAACCTCAAGCCTCCTTCAAGTCTGGATTCATTTCAGTTTGGCTGAGACGTCGCTAAAGAAATAAAGGAGTATTGCGGCTTGGAAAAACTCACATGTGCTGCTGAGAGGTCAGAGATGTTCACGTTGGGATCGAACCCGTTGCTGCTCCATGGGCTGTAAATCAGCTGGTGTCGGCAGCTGTCGCTTAGAGGTGTCTTAATTAACCAAGAGCAGGTGCAGCAAACGAGCTGCTCTGCCCCTTGTGTTCCAGCGGTATCCGCCCCCACGCCGAAAAATAGAGGTTTGAAGATCTTTTCCACGAGAAGAGTTGTGATGTTCTGACTCCACTGCTACGCAAATGCTTTCTCATTAAGGAATCGCTCTTGCAGATTTTTCATGGGATCCATTATGGGAGTTGATCCTCCTGGAAGAGCACTCTGTGTTATTTTAGCCGTTAAAAAGGCCTAAATGAAACAGATTAAAACAGGCAAGTGGGTAGCGTGAAAAGTCTCATTATAAGATGCAGGGCACAGAGAACACGATGGGGGAAAAAGGAGCCTGAGAGGCCGTTAGCCGGTGCACCAACCTCTTCTCTTTCTGTTTCGTTTCAGCTTCCCTTAAAATTCCTGCTGTTTATCTACTTTGCCCACACGGGAGCCAGAAGCTTTCCTGCTCTTTTCTGTCAAATTAAATTAATGGGGAGAAAAAACAACCACACAGATGCTCTAAATCCCACTGCAGAGTTTTGGCTTTTGCGTCTGATTCTCAGCGTGGTTCAAAAGCAACTCTGGAGACACTCGGGGCACTCGGAAAGGCAAAGGAGCAACAATTTTTGTGTTTAAATTAAGAGCTGAATTTTTCATCCAGTTCTGGGAGGTGATATGTGCAATTAAATCCTGGGTTTGTCCGTGATCTCCTTCTACATATCTGTGATGGGGCTGATTTGCTGTGGGTGATGCGTGGGAATTTTCCATTGGCTATGTTGGCCAGAAGAGCTTTTTGCTAAAATACTTGTATAAACATTTTTTGGGGAAGCTCCTGTGGGCGTGAGGGAATCGTTTCCCCCATCCGCATCTCCCCGATTCCAGCAAAACCACGTGGGAGACGCAGCGCTGGAACCCCGGCTGCGCGCACAGACCCTGCGCTTTGGCCGTTTGACTTCTTGGGGGGCAATTTGACTTTTCCAAGATCACTTGAAGTCTCCTCTCTGCCCTGGAACTTTCTGCAGCCAGCACAGGACCTGCAGAACAGCTCCAGATCAAACGGCCCCAATCACAAATGCGGCCACTTAAGGGCAGAACCGTTGTGTCCTGTGGATGCAAATATGATTTTTGTGCAGGGGAATAATTAAGGCAAAGGTTGTGACAGTCCCAGCACGGAACCAGCCATCTGCTTGCTTTTTGCTCGGTGTGTTGTCAAGTACGGAGCAGAGGCACGGGGAGAGTGAAATGGGCTTTTGGCTTTAACTGTATCTGAGAACCCACATTATCCTTCTCATTCTCTGTGTGTGGATTTACCATTTCTCTTGAAAACCATCGGGGAGTGGGGGGAGTTTTGCAAACCTTCAGGTTTTAGCAGTGCTAATTATAATGGGCTGGTTCGGCCTCGGTGAAAATGAAGGATCTGCATTGGGATCAGAGTGAAACAGGTAACCCTGGAGACCTGAAGCTGTTGTGGTTGGTGCCAAGGACGTGTTCAGGGTTTCGCTGAGTTGAAGCTCAGGAGTAACCACTGATCCTCTGGAAAATGTATATTCTGGGCTTCTTTCACCCAGTCATCTTTTAACTGAGAACGTATTATTAAAGGAGGTATTGTTGGCAAGATTAAGACCAAAATGTGTGAAACAGTGTTTCTAAATGCTAGCGGCTAGATATTTCTGAGAGCAAAGTTTCGGGTTGTTTTTCTCCAATGTTAGTGATGCTGCCAGCAGGACAACTTATCTCCAGTGTCTTTTGCTGTGCCCTGGTTCCCCTGTTAATGCTGCACGTCCACAGGCACAAAGCAATTTCTAAACTGTGTATGCTATACGCGTTTTGTTTTCTATGACAGTATTCTTTGTGAAAATTGCTAGGCAAGAATCTCTAAAATGTGTCACAAGCCGTCAATGTGGGCTTAAATGGTTTTCTTAATTCAGAGTAAATTCCTGAGCGGGAGCACGCCATCCACAATTGAGTGTCTCACCTGTTCAAATGTCAGATTCTCCCCTCGCAATTAAAGCAGGGATGGGAAAGTAGGAGCTCAGGAAAGAGCTTCTTCAGCACAGCGTTAACGTTGAACTGTGTGTCACATGCAGATTATCAGCCTTTTCATCGTAGCACTTGTCCTGTGTAGGTCATAGAATCACAGAATCATTTGAGTTGCAAGAGACCCTCAGGATTGAGTCCAACCGTAGCCTGGCTCTGGCACTGCGCCATGTCCCTGAGAACTTCATCTAAATGCTTTTTAAACCCCTCCAGGGCTGGTGACTCCAGCACTGCCCTGGGCAGCCTGTTCCAATGCCCCACAGCCCTTTGGGGAAGAAATTGTTCCCCACATCCAACCTCACCCTCCCCTGGCGCAACTTGAGGCCGTTTCCTCTGCTCCTGGCGCTTGTTCCTGGGGAGCAGAGCCCGACCCCCCTGGCTCCAAGCTCCTTTCAGGCAGTTCAGAGATCAGAAGGTCTCCCCTCAGCTCCTGTTCTCATGTACAGGTTCACCCCACAGCTCCAGAAGAGCTGGGTTTTGCTCCTCACTCCCCATTTCTGATTGACTCCTGTTACAAACAGCCTCTTCCTGCCCTGGCAAACGAGCTTGGAACCTCCCTTGCCTCCCTTTCTATCCTGTGGTCTGTCATTAGATGGTTAAAATCAACACATTTTTTCCAATTAAAGGCAAAAGTGGAGTGAAAGTGCTTTTGGCTCTTCTGGCATGCAGCTCTTTGTAGAAAGAGAGGCTATAATTGTTATTTCATGTGGTAAAACTGGCAGTGATGCCTAGAGTATGCCTTTATCTTTGGTCTTTCCTTCCTCCTGTTAATTTTGCACGAGCAAGAAGCCTTTGCAAAGTCACTTGAAAAACACAATTTAAATTAATACTTGTTTGTCCAAGAATCAGAAGGCAGTTTGGTTTAGAAGGCATGGAGCATGTCCTTAAAGGTACGAACTCATTGCAGCTCTTGGTTTGTTCAACAGTCTTTGGATTTGCAGGACTCTGCAGATGATCCACTGATAAAGGTTTCCCCACTATTCCGACTTCTTTTCTAGCAGTTCAGACACCCACATCCACTCCCTCCAGGTTTTTCCAGGCTGTGGATTCAATCACGACGTCTCGATTTGTTTAAAAGCCGCGGTATGTTGGAGGGCTGCCAGGGCAAACTGCAGATCCTTCCCTCAAGGAGTCTGATGCTGCTTCACTTTTAGGCCAAACACTAATAAAAGAGTCAGCCTCCTGGCCAAAAACATGGGACAAATGCTTCGTTAGCAAAACATGAATGGCAAAGCATTCATCCCTTGTGTAAAATGTCACCTTTCTCTGGAAAATGGGAGCAACTCCCTCTCTGCTCCCAGCTGCACTCTTATGCATAAGCTACAAAACCGCATTGCAGAGCTGAGAGACCCAAACCCCTCAAATCCCCCTGCCTGGGTCCAGCCTTCCCTTGACCTTCTCCTTTTTGGTCCTGAGAACACGGTGGCCAGATTGGTTGTGAAGTGTGAGAAAGCACCTGTAGATGTGGCTAAATGAGCATTAGTGCTGACTTCTCCAGTTTGACTGTGAATGAGGCAATTCGGTTAAATCCTTTTGCAAACATTGGGACATGGAGTGGGGGTTGGGATGTCAGCTTGAAGGGGAAAAAGGACCTATTTTCTGCATTTCCTTTGCTCCCTGGAGATAATGACTTCAAACAAGATCCCGTCATGGTTAAGTGTATAAGTGAAGTCCTGGCTCTTCATCAGGTCCAGTTTGGTGTGATGCTGCCCCTACACGTGCTCAGCCCATCCACCCCGACTTGCAGGGTCACCTAATTATCAGGTGCCAGGACCGCAGTCTGGCTGATGATGGACAGTGGTTGCTTACAGCAGCAACCTGTAATTCAAACATTGTGGTGGTGTTTTCTTTTACTAAACATTGAAGGTGAACTCTTGCCACCAAGGAGCTTGCTGAGAGTTTTGCCAGCAACATCAACAGGGTCTTGAATCCAAGTTCTCCATTTAGAAAATCAGTGCGTCCATGGGGGAAATGGACAGAGCCTTAAAATTTTCTTGGGTCTTTTGGTGCGATAAACGTACCCAGGATGGGATGTGATTTCTTCTTTTGAAACTGTTGGTCCTAAGTTGTCTGATCCTTAAAAAGGCAATTTGGTTAAATCCTTTTGCAAATATTGGGACATGAAGTGGTGGTTGGGTAGATCTGCTCTAATCCAGATGGAGGTGAATTAAAACGGCCTCTCCACCCCTGAGTTTCCACACCTGGCAATCATCTTTACCAAGTTTGCTTTTACATTTTGATACCGTCCTTCCCGTATCCATTTTTCTTTTCTGTCTGCTTCGCTCCGTGTTTAAAATAAACTAAACCCCAAACCCTGAGAAATGCGAATGACATTTACTATTAAACGCTGGAGGCACAAATTGTATCTGTTATATTTCTCAGGAATTGTGCTGCTGCGCTATGGATGCGTGAAGGGTAAGATAAACCTGAGAGCTGCCCTCCCTGCGAATCGGCTCGGATCAGGTAGTTGTCAAAATAAATGCATTACTCAGCTTCTTGGAGGTGCTTACAGGGCTATTTCAGTGCACTCTCATTTACCCACAAACTGAAACTGCTCCATCTGTCAATAACTATTACTCATGTCCCTATTCTTAGTACCAGCCTATTGTGAGTGTAAACACGTTCACCTAAATGCTGGCTGCAGAAATATCGGTGAAATTCCCCAAAACTTCAGTCTGCTGAATCTTTAACTTCAACGTCCATTACAGTTATATATCAGAAAGCAACATAGGGCTGTACAAAACTAATAACAAGGAGCTCAGTCATTAGCCAACATGTATTTCCGATAGTACCTTGAATTTAGTATTTAGGAGGAATTTAGGTTTTGCTTGTACTTCCGAGTGTTGGAAGGAAACCAGGACCGGTCAGTGGGTTGTGGTTCCATGGTAGGTTCAAAAGTGACAGTGCAAAACAACCATCCCGTGGAGGAGGTGTTGCATTCACAAGCACAGCTCGTTGTCACGACGGCATTAATATTTCACGGCTCTTTTATTCACGTTGTTTCTTAGGAGCCAGCTGAGCTGACAGGGACTTGTGCTCTGTTATTGCTTGTCAAGGGAATTGCTTTTTTAACTCTACTTTGTGACAACGCACAGTTTCATGTGTGTGTTTGTCCCCAGGTGCATGATTTTGGTTTGCAGCATCTTTGTTATAGGCAATGGTTCTCTAAGGGAGGTTTCACTCGTGATTTCTGGGATTTGGCAGACCAGGTTTGTTCTAGTGATGTTCACATGCATGGCCCTCAGAACTTATGTTCATATTATCACCACCTTTAAAAAGTCAATTTAGCTGTAATACTGCAGTTCCTTTCATTTTGCATTTGATAGTCACTTGAAGCAAGGTGAGAAGCTGGAGGAGTATTTTGGTGTAAGCGCTGCACTGGAGAAATGCTTTTGGGGTTTGGGTGATGCATCATGACTGCCTGCCTTGCTGTGTCACGTATCTTCATCCAGAAGGGGCGAAAAGGGGCTGCAGGGTTGTGATGGGACTGAGCCACCGCGTGGTATTGGCCTCCCAAACCTGGACTGATCCACACAGATGTGTGTAAGCACAGATGGGCGCGTTTTGTGATGGGCAGGGTGGTGGCACAACCTTCTCCAGCTAGGATTTTGGGTTTTTGGAAGGAAGCAGCTGTGGTCAACAGCAGGATGACCATGAGCCAACAATGTGCCCCTGTGGCCAAGAAGGTCAATGGTACCTGCGGTATGTGAGGAAGAGTGTGACCGGCAGGTCAGGGAGGTTGTTCCTCCCCCTCTGCTCTGCCCTGGTGAGGCCACATCTGGAGTTCTGGGCCCAGTTCTGGGCTCCCCAGTTCAAGAAGGACAAGGAATTACTGGAGAGTCCAGCAGAGGGACACAGAGATGCTGAGGGGTCTGGAGCATCTTTGTGATGAGGAGACACTGAGAGAGCTGGGGCTGTTGAGCTGGAGTAGAGAAGCTGAGAGGGATCTGATCCATGGGATCAATAGCTCAGGGTGGGTGTCAGAGGATGGAGCAGACTCTGTTCAGTGGTGCCCAACGCCAGGGTGAGGGGCAACGGGCACAGACTGAAACACAGGAGGCTCCATGTGAACATGAGCAGAAACTTGTTTGCTGGGAGGTGCCAGAGCCTGGCCCAGGCTGCCCAGAGCGGGTGTGGAGTCTCCTTCTCTGAGACATTCCAACCGCCTGGACCCACCTGTGTGATCTGCTCTGTGACCCTGCGTGAGCAGGGCTGGGCTGGGGATCTGCAGAGCTCCTGCAGCCCAACCAGCCTGGGGTTCTGGGGTTCTGTACTGGGATCATTCCACAGAAGAGAAGCTGAGAATAGAGCTCCTGGGAAGCGCTCACTGAGATGTGGGACCCCAGCGAATTAAGTGGGAACACTGATTTTCCTGTTCTAGGGCACAACACGCTGCCCAAGTCCCACTTTGGGCACCGCGGGCTCTTTAGCACCGTGGATCAGAGTGAGCGATCTGGTGGTTTGAATCTGGATCCTTCAGCTCCAACTCAGCACTTTAGCTGGGTCACTGCTGTGTTGGGCTCAGAGTTGTGTCTGTGGCAAAGAGAAGGTTATTTACCACTGAAATTGGTTCGTTGTGATTTTTGCATTAGGTGGAGAGGAAGAACATGACTGAAAGTCAGACACTTTGCCGCCCTTGAGAAAAATATATTCATCTTAAAAAAAGAAAAGTAAATAACATGTTCCTGTAAAGTGCCTGTTAGTTATACATATTACATCTAAAAGTAATTATCATTTAATTAGCAGTCTAGCAACAGTGGAAGGAGATGAAGTTACAGTTACCTTGCATTAATTACTGATAGCAAGGGAAGGGCCGTGTTCCTGATGAAGCGATTCCTGCAGAAGCGATTTGGGACTGAACCCACCGGGGCTGGGGGCTGTGGAAATTGGGACGTCAAAGACCCAGGGGTGTTACCAAAATGTCCCCACCGCAGGTTTGCCATAATCCGTGTCTAATTTGTCCGTAAGGAATTAGATGCTCCCATTTGAAAGTCAGTGGGGTTAGGATTAGATGTCAGATTAGATGAGCAAGATGTCTGTGACATCCAAACTCTGCTCTCTATCGTACGTGTTTCTAAGGATACGTTTTGTTACAAGTCGGGGGTCAGAAGGGCCAAAAGATGATGTGTTAGAGGAAATAAAATACAAGAAATCTTCCCGTTTTTTGAGGTGAAATCCCAGTGTTTACCTGCTCTGGTGTCAGTGGGGTTTTTGAAGTGGTACAAATGCTACACCTTAAATGTAAGACTAGCTAAAAGCATTGTCTGCTTGTTAAATCTAGTACTATATAAAAATATTGTCTGCTCGAGGAACTGGGAAATAGTTTGGAGGTGTTGGCTGCCCAGCAGTGGTGTTAAATCCAGGTGTCTGGGAGGACTGGTGAAGCCGTCACCCGTTCTGCTTTGAGCTGCCCAATGAGCTGGATTTCAGTTGCTGCCAATTAGCAGAAATGAGGTTTTAAACTACTTCTGGGCAAACTTTGAAGCCAGTCCCTGACGTTGCCCTGGGGAGCGAGTTCTGCGTCTCTACCGTGCAGTAAATAGGTCTGATTTGCATAGACAAACACTACCCTTTTAATGAAGAGTTCACGTGAGATTGAAAACCCATGAATAAGCTGTTCAGGAGGGTTGTTGCCATTTGCGTTGAAGAGGCGACTGATAGTCAATAGTAGGAAGAGACCGTGACCTTCTGTTGATTAATCTGTAAAGGCACGTGCTGTCCTTACCCACCCGCCTTAACAGCAGCTTTCCTGGGTGGTGAGACATCCAGAAGAAGAGACTCGGATTTTCTCTCACCCCCAGCTCAGATTAAAACTGCAAACTGCTTTGTTGTGCTAGAATTTTGCCTCATGTTGGTTAACGTGTTTTAACTAATGAGATGTAAGAAAACATCTATTTTCCTTGCGGAGACAAGGCTTTGTGGCTTAGCGCCTGGGTTTGATTACAAGATGTACCGCGGCTGGATAATCTCTGCGCGAGTCAAATGTAACAGCAATTTCCAGATCTGCTTGGAGTGTAAGACCTTTAGGGGACCAGTCACGTAGGAAAAGTACAACCAGGTTAACTAAATACTGTGCCGTTCTGACTCTTCATCCGTGCTAATCTGTGCTCCCCGTTGTATTCTGTCTCTGTGCAATAGCTTCCCAGCCCGGGAACGTATTTTTCTTGCTTTTTTTAATGCATTTTTCAGCAGATTCCAATACAAGCCAGCGCACATATGAAAATCATGCTCTGCTTTATCTCAGCCTCTAAATCTGTGTTGTGTCTCTTATAGGACTGTCCCTAATAAATTGCCGTGAGTGATCATGGTTATTTCCTGCAATTCTTTGTGAATAAACGGGACACCATTAAAGGTCAAACCTCGTTTGCAAACGTGCAGTTGTTGGGAAGGAGCCTCTTTCCCAGGCTCATCCCTGCAGGAAGGGTGGGTTCCCGTGCGCCCATCTCTGCGCTGCCTCCAGGAATAGCTCTGCAACTGCCATTAAATCAGCTAAAACGAAGAACCATCCTTTAAGTATATCCCAAGGGACAATCCTGTAATTGCAACTATTTCCTCAAAACCATTCCTGAACAGAGGCTGAGTCACATTGGAAGGGTAATTATCAAATTTACTTTCTCCAAGGTGACTCCTTCAAGTCTTGTGCTCTGAGTTATGGTTTTTGAGACTCAGACGCTGCGGTGCAGCGTTGCTCCCCGAGCACGCACAGCGAGCGGGACCGGACACCTCGCGCTGTCGCCAGCACCTGGGCAAATGATGGAGAAAAGCCCAGAACGCCTTCGTGTGTGTGAATTCCCACAAGGCTCACTCCCATCCCGGTCCGGAAGGGTTTCTCAAGGTTGGTGTCGTTCGCTGAGGTCCCAACAAGGTGGGAGACGCTGGGGCAGTTGGCACCTGGGCCAAGTGTCTTTTGCTTCCAAGTGGCTGTGGAAATGGATTAAGCTCTGGTCCGTGTAATGGAGACCTTTGGGGCTGGAGTTTTACTTCAGCTGACAAAATACATGGAGTTGGGGGCTATTACTACCTGCACACAAGCATTTTGATGGCCTCAAACAGCACACGTCTGCACAAAAACCTCTGCTGAAAGCGCCCAAGAAAATGGGACTGTGGCGGTGGGTGCTCATCCGGTGAGTTTTAGTGCTGGGACATTTTGGGGTTTTCCAAAATAAATAAGGAAGGAAAATGCTTTTAGGCAGTGACTATGCCAGCAGTTTTTAGGCTGGAGGGGAAATTTTGTGATTGAGTTACAGTCCTGAAGCTCGGATGTGTAGATGGAAATCTGCGTGAGGCTCGGACGCTCTGTCTTAGCACCATGAGGGTATGTGCACAGTTTTCATTGCTGCTGATGGCTTAAAGCAAGGCTAGAAATAGCAAATTGTGTGCACAATGTCTCGCTTATAAGTTTATTAGCTACTAGTGCTTTTCGTACTGTAGATGACTTAAACTGGGGGTGTCTGGCACACATAACAATATTGATAGGTAATTCAGCAGCGCCAATGGGGAAATCACTAAAGTGATTTATAAAAGCTTTTCCTCAAGAGCTTTTCGGTATTATACCCGTCTGACAGACGAGGAAACAGAGGTACAAAGAAGTTAAATGCTTTGCCCGAGGTCCCAGAGTGAGCCTCTTCTCGACGTGGAAATCGGAGCAGGCATCCAACAGCGACAAAGTCAAATCCATCTCGAGCAAGGTCACAGGCATGGGTAGATATAATAGGTATTTTAAAAAATACATGGTTTTCACAGCTTCTGTGCCATTAATAGTTTAAGTCGTATTAATCTCCAGTAAATTCAGAAAAGGCATTCAATCTAGCATCTCTTTTATGTGGTATCTCTTATTTTTAATTTGTTTCGCAGGTTCTCTAGTACTTAGCAACAGCAGGAAAATAAACCAATTTGAAACAGACAATTAACCAAGGTCACGGGGGCAGGGAAGCGAGAATTATTCAAGAAACAACTATTGTTAGATGCCATCCTGGGGATAATATTAGGCAAGGTACACTGCTGTGGGCTAAAATGCCATTCCTTCCTAGAAATTTTATTACATTCTCGTGAAAGACATGCAGCTTTGGTCTGCCCAGGCCATTACGCAGGCAGTGAAGGGGAGCTGAGAGCACCACGTCTGCATGGAGATGCCCCACTGGAGGAGGCAGCAGCAGTATGTATTTCTCCTTTGGAGATGTGCTGCTCATGTGACATTAGTTTTTGGGATTCTGCCATCAGCCCCTTGCCCTGGCACTGCTGTTAACCACCTCCCGCGGCCGCCCTGGCGCTCAAACACTCCTCCATTACTGCAGACTTCTTAAATTAATGAGCTGAAGTTTATTTTGAGAGCAGATAACTGCTCCACAGCATGCACCCAGGCTGTGTCTGCCTCGTGTGCTTGCTTGTGGGAGCAGCTGGGATGGGATGAAGGGGTGAGACGGGCACCATTGCAGTTGAGTTCCCAAAGGGGAGGATGGTGCTGCCTCATCAGCATCCTCATCCTCACTGCTGCCACCTGGATGTGACCAAATCCTCTCTGAGGACAGGGATGCGAAGTGCGGTGGTGGGGTCAGCCAGAATTGCCTTTAGTCCTCTGGTTTGCTCTGCCTGGTCCTGCCATTTGCCCTGCACAGAGAGTTGTCGTGCCCTGGTATCATCTCATTTTAGAGGAAAATGAGGTTGCTTCCAGCTTTGGGCTCTGCCTGAACCTCCCTGTCACAGCCACTCTGATGGCCCCAGTTCCTGGCAGGTCAGGCTCAGCAGGACAGTCCCCAAGGCTGCACATGGCCCCCAAGCCAAGTGCAATTGAAAAAGGCGCTTGTTTTCCAAATGTTTAATTCATTTGGTTCCTTTCCTCTGCCCTCAAAACCCGAGGGAGCAGAGGTTTTGCAGCGAGACCAACAGCAGGTTGCCCAGGACAGCGCAGACCCGGGGTGTCACTTGGAGCCCTGCGCCATCCCAGAGCCGTCCTGCTGTGGTCACACTGGGACCAGTGCCTGGGCTGCACTGGGCTGGACTGGCCGGGAAGGCACTTGGGACAGGAGGCTCCATCCTGGAGTTCCCTCATGAGGCCGATCAGTCCCTGAGCCCCAAGGACACAGAATCACAGAATCCCAGGATGTCAGGGGTTGGAAGGGACCTGGAAAGCTCATCCAGTGCAATCCCCCCATGGAGCAGGAACACCCAGATGAGGTTACACAGGAAGGTGTCCAGGCGGGTTGGAATGTCTGCACAGAAGGAGACTCCACAACCTCCCTGGGCACCCTGGGCCAGGCTCTGCCACCCTCACCGGGAACAAGTTTCTTCTCATCTTTCAGTGGAACCTCCTGTGTTCCAGTTTGAACCCATTGCCCCTTGTCCTGTCATTAGTTGTCACCGAGAAGAGCCTGGCTCCTTCCTCCTGACACTCACCCTTTATATATCTGTAAACATTAATGAGTCCCCCCTCAGTCTCCTCTTGTCCAGCTCCAGAGCCCCAGCTCCCTCAGCCTTTCCTCACACGGGAGATGCTCCACTCACGGTTATTGCCAGCAGAGGAAAGGGCTTTGCACGGTCTCTGGAGGCCTCTCTTGGAGCTCTGACCAGAGGGGACAATCCATAATACCACATAATTGTGTTTAATTTCTCTTGCTATAAACCTGTGTTTATCCCGGTCTTTGTTTATTCTGCATTATGCTAACTGTGCCACAAGTGCAGAAGCACGGAGGTGATGACACTGACAGTTGTTTCTGTTTGCAAATTGGGCCTTTAATTTCATCTCTGGCCAAGAGAAAATCAAGTGTTTTATGACAAAATGCCACTTAAAAATAAAGATCATATAATCATTTTGGTTGGAAGAGACCCTTGGGATCATTGAGTCCAACTATAACCTAAATCGAGTGCTAAACCTAAGAAATTATGTTCTCCCTTACCTTGGCGTAGTCAGGGAAACCATTGACAGGACATTACTTAAATCCACAGGTTGAATTTGATGCAATTTGATAATTTTCTACATATTATGAGTTTGGTAAATGTAAAGCTCGGAGTCTCGCAGCGTTCCCTGCTGAGGTGCCGGCTCCCACCAGTGACCCCCCAGCTGTGACACAGACGGGCAGCAAAAGTGGGAAATTGTGTGTGTTTTGGACAAGTCTGAAAGCTCAAAATGGAAAATAAGACATTTGAATTTGGTATGTTAAGTTAGGAATGACAAATTTGGGAGAGGGACAAATAACACCTTTCCGGACAGGTAAAGGACCATCCCAGGTGTTGCTAAATGTGCTGTGTCTCCTGAAGCGGTGGGAATGTGATGCTGAAGGTAGAGCAATGCCGTGATTGAAGTTTATTAAAGACAACAGCAGTTTAATGGAAACTGGACAGCCCAGCAGTTCTTAAAGTTTATTCTCAGCCTTTTGCTGCTCAGCGGCATGACTGCTAATTATTTTTTTAATATCTTTTTTCTACATATTTTATAACTTGCGCTTTAGTGTAAAATTGGAAGCAAAATCCAATTGGGTAAGAAAATTAATTTCCTTGAATTGAAAAAGCAATCTACTTGAGACTTTTTAATCATTAGATGGTAACTGTGCACTAAAGAAAGGAAGACCATTAAAGTAACTTAATAGACTGGGATAAACGTTTTTCCCTGTATCTTCTTCATCTTTACTTAGAGATTCATGCAGAGGATATTTCATAAAAGCTGCTCTTCTCGACCTTTCGTCACTTATTGTATAGAGGAGCCAACTGAAATAATAGTAAGGACCTAAAGCTGTGCATTTCTGGATACAAAACCAATAGCCCCGCTAAACATCTCGTTCATCCTTTTCTGCCAAATTCTGCCTTTTTCTCATTAAAGAAAGAATAGCTGTTGGGACAAATAAAAGTGCATTTAGCTGAACTGAGCTGCGTGATTTTTAAAAACAAACTATGTTAATGCTTTTAATTAAGGGATACAGGAAGAAGAGGCTTTATCAGCTCTTTGTCTGCAGGCCATTATTTCATTCTGGATGGACGATCTGTTATTGTAAACGTCCACCTTTTTGAAGGATTTACTACAAAATCAAATGGTGTTTTTATTTAAATGGTTGAGCGCCGCTTGGTTCCTCATTTATTTAATATGGAGGCATTGTTACAAAGAATAAAGCAGCACTTAATTTGTATTGCCCGAGGGACATGGGACCTTGCGCTGCTTTTCAGGCTTCACAGTGCTGTATGTGGAAAACAGAGGAAAATTGGATCGTTACAACATCCCAATCAGGCCATTTCCAAGGGCGTTTTGGAGGGGATCGTTGACTCTGCGGTCTATAAAGTCATGTTGCAAAATAATAATGAAAAAAGCTTTATTGGGCTACAGCTACCGTGTGCGGTTTCCAGTTCAGAAACTCCTGTTTATCTGGTGGGGAGTTCCCAGTCACCCAAACTGTTGGGCCAGAAATGCAGTTCTGTTTGTCTGAAGCTCTCACCTGGCTTTAAGTGATCTCTTGAGTGCCCTTCACAGAACCAGCAGGTTCTGAGTGAAGTCGGAGGTTCCCGTGTTCCCCCACACCTATTCCCAGTGGAGCAGATGAACTGGCTTGTTCACGCTCCACATAAAACCACAACAACTTACCCTTCTATTTAATTCCAGGAGGTAATCTGGGATAATGGAGCTATTAGATTTGGCATCTGTAATGTGGTTATCATTTCAGAAAGAATTGTTTCTGCTAATGGCAGTTAACTTGCTACAAATAAAGCAAGAGAATTGAAATCTTAAGTACTAGAGTGGCAGCAAAGCATGAAACATTATAGTGCTTATTGGAAGGAAGGCCGAGCTGGCTGTCAGGGAAGAAATCTATTGAAAAAGCCCACTGATGGATTCAATTTGTAACTAATTTAATATGGCAGCACTGTTCAGCTCTTCTACCAGTCTATTTGAAGTACTGAAATGTCTATAAATAATAATACTTAGGTGGCTAGAACTCGTCATCCCAGGAGCTCGGGGTTTCACAAGGGTTCGTTTGGCCGCTGTTGGTGGCGCTGAGCCCAGGGTGTCTCGGGGACCCCAGATGTTCTTCTGGCTGATACGAATATTTCGTGTGGTGTGGATGGAGAGGTTGAGCGTGGGTCTGACCCTTGCTGTCTGTACACCGTGTCTGCTTATATTCGAGGGTGTTTTCCTCCTCTTTGAGCCGTGACTGGTTAGTTCAGCCTTGAACACACTCGACAACGCGGACAATGAAATGTGCTTTGAGCCAGGACTTGGCAGCTGACGCTAAAATCCCAGAACCCCAGGCTGGTTGGGCTGCAGGAGCTCTGCAGATCCCCAGCCCAGCCCTGCTCACGCAGGGTCACAGAGCAGATCACACAGGTGGCTCCAGGCGGTTGGAATGTCTCAGAGAAGGAGACTCCACACCCGCTCTGGGCAGCCTGGGCCAGGCTCTGGCACCTCCCAGCAAACAAGTTTCTGCTCATGTTCACATGGAGCCTCCTGTGTTTCAGTCTGTGCCCGTTGCCCCTCACCCTGGCGTTGGGCACCACTGAACAGAGTCTGCTCCATCCTCTGACACCCACCCTGAGCTATTGATCCATGGATCAGATCCCTCTCAGCTTCTCTTCTCCAGCTCAACAGCCCCAGCTCTCTCAGTGTCTCCTCATCACAAAGATGCTCCAGACCCCTCAGCATCTCTGTGTTCCTCCGCTGGACTCTGTCCAGTAATTCCTTGTCCTTCTTGCACTGGGGAGCCCAAACTGGATGCAAATACATGATCCTGTTACCCCGTTTCTACCTCAAGGCCAGTTTCCCTCTGGAGAATTTCCACCTCTGACCAGTGTGATGAGATTTCCAGATTCACAGGCTGCCGCTGGTGTTACACCCTTCAAGGCTTCCCCAGTGTCCTCTAGTCGCAGGTGAGGAGCTGCGTTGTCTCCTCTGTGCTGATCCCTCTAAGCGGATCCTTGTTTGTTTTTTCTTTACAGCATGGATTCAAATCAAGGCAAGTTAAAGGGAAGAACAGTTTTTATATTTCTATTTTAGTACAGAAAATATCCCAGGGGGTAAACTTTCCACATACCATAACCGCAACAGGTTTGTGTATCCCCAAGCAGCAAGAGCATTATGATATGTTTTTTTCCAGTGCCATGCTCTGTGGCAAAGTGCAATTTTATAGAGAGGGGTCACAAGTGTTTAATCACTCAAAAAATACCCCCAAACACAATCTCAGGTTGTGTGAACCAGAGCAGCATGCTCACATCAGATGGAGATCTGGTCCAGCTGGGGAAGGAGGGAGGGGCGGTGCGTGTGCCCATGGCAGCCGGGGTCATTAGCAAACCCAGCCATCTATTACATCCTTGAAATTGCCCGGTTATTATAAATTTACCCTTGACACTAAGTTTCCGCTCAGTTTTTCTGCTATTCTGTTGATGTCAGTGTTGTTAGGACTGCTCTCGTTTTTCTCGGTTGTTTTCCTGAGCGGACACTGTAGGTGGTGGCCCCGCGGAGCTGCAGCTGAGCTGCTCTTAGCTCCAGGGCACAGGATGAACGTGACTTAATCTCTAAGCCAGAGCCCTGTCGATGTTGGTGGAACTGGGCCGATGTTTCTGCAAGCGGCTGAGTTTTTACAGAATTTGCTTTTTCAAGTGTGTGATTTACCTCGCTGTTGGTAGTTGATAACGACTCGTTTGTCATCATCCCAATCTGAAACCTCGTTTCACAAGGCACCGTAAAAACTGCTGTCCGTCTTGAAGTCTTCTCTGTTACATGCTAGGGGAAAATAAGAGAAAGGAAACACCATTATTGTATTTCCTTCACAAACGGGGATTTGAAACCCCAAGAATTTGTGCCCATAGATGCACCAAGCCAAGACCTGAAGGCTTTGAAGTAATTTAATCCCAGGCGAACTCTTTCTCCAGTCCACACAGTGAAATGAATTTACATTTTAGACAATGTCATTGCAGTGGTAAAGAATATCTTCAAAGGCACAGAACTCGCTCATCGCTGCAAAGTCTCTGAGGTAACTTCGCAGCAACGAGCCCTCAGTCCATTAAACATTGGAAAACGTCAATAATTGCGCATTTCTGTTGGTTTTCTTTTTGTCCAGGACGCCGGCAATGATCGGTTGCTCGTTCGTTGTGCACAGAAAGTTCTTCGGAGAAATTGGGCTTCTCGATCCCGGGATGGACGTGTACGGAGGGGAGAACATAGAGCTCGGCATCAAGGTTTGTGACACATTTGTGAGAAAAATTGCATCTGAACAGTATTTAGGGAACCCAAAGCAACACTTTAACAAATTGGCATGAACAGTTATTAGAAGGCTTCAGGGGAACTGAGCGCTGGTGTGTTTTATAGCATTTGAATTTAACTTTAAAGGGGAAAATTACTTGTTTTTAGGGGTGAATGCATTTTTTAGTTCCTTGGTTGCTTATTGGTCTGACCTGATGCAAAAAACTGAGTTGAAATGGCTTGTCAACACATCCAGGCCCTGGGCATGTTGTTACACCATTAAGTTATAGGTATGTTAAATATGAGAAAAAATATAGTGCCACTTTAGTGATGTGAACAGTCTTAGGCAAGTTCGTGGGACTTTTGAATTTGCTTTTTAAGGTGAAACGTGAATAGTTGTATTTTTAGAGCATCCGCACAGATATTCGTTGTTACAGAATCCACCGTGACAACATTGCTTGATTACTACGTACAATATTGGATGTGGCTTAGTGATTCAAGTGTTTACATACAGTGAAGTGATTCATAAGCAATGAATTCAATGTTCAGACGCAACTCGGGATGGCGAAGTCCGTGGAGATTCTTGCAGGCACGTTTTAGAGCACAGCACTTGTACGTTAACAAAGTGAGAGGGAGAGGCTTGAGACTTGGAACTGGAAAATTGAATTGACCGTGCTGCTGTAAAATTGAAAAATCATTGCTCAGCTTGTGGATTTACCAGAGGATATTTGCTTTGCTGGCAAATCAGGAGAAACTTAAAAAAATCTGTTGTTGTTGGCTACAGGGAGCAATAATCTCACTTAAACAAGGGAGTAGAAATTAAGGGCTTTAAAGATGCCGTATAGCTCTTCTGCATGTGAAGTAATTATTGCACATCATCATGCAGCGCATTTCTGGGGTCTAGAGAGATCCCGCTCTCAGCCAGGCTTCTCTTGTGGCCGGCCTTATTTGTGTGTTTGTGGGATATTTAACAATATCATTGTGGAACTAGTCTTCACACAATTAGTAATTCAACCCGCCTGCTGGGGTTTTGGGGGATTTCATGCAAGATTGGCTTCCTAACAGGAAAAATAAGGTGGATGTCTCAGGGACCAAGTGATGAGCATATGTCCTCTTCTTTTCCACATGCTGAACTTTATAGAAAGGCTATTTAATACACATCCTTTTGGAAAAACAATCATCGCTGTCTTCCCCAAGTGACTTTCCAGACTTGCATTTCTAACCCAGAGGTTCGCCCACTCGTATACTGTGTGTTCTGGTCAAGGTTTTAAAAATATTGGTGGTTTTGAGAGCCAGAATACTTAGGAAATCCACCTTGTAGAATGTAGATATTCAAAGATTCCTGAGCTCTGCCAATTGCTCTCTGTGCAAGTGTCTTACGTAGCTAGAGCTGGAAAAGTAATTGGGCAGTTCCTTGCTTATTTCAGTGACTTTTTGATGAAAATAAGTACAGAAAATATGTATTTTCCTTTTGATTATGCAAATACTATCATCTGTCTGAGAATCCCATGGCATTTTTTTTAACATTCTCCTCTTGCATTACCAAAAATGCTCAAAGAACCAAAATGACATTGTAAACCAGCTGAGGCTATCGGAGGGACATGGAAAACTCACAGTGTTTCAGGCAAAAGCACAAGTTAATTTTGGCAAAATTAAATGCAGGTAAACTGAATAACAAAATGAAATCAGTAGGTGAGAAGGTTGGGCTGTCCTAACCTAGAAAGGCTAAGGCCTTATAGTGCGTAAGAGCTGTGTTATATTAATACGCTGCAAGATTCCAAGCATCCCCGGGATGCTCAGATAATCGTAGTAAGTCCATTAACCACGTTGCTGCCCCAGGCAAATTCCTGTTGTGCTGGCGGGGCAGCTTTGGCCCTGACAAGGGAAACACGCTGTTCTCTGTTACTGTATTTTCTCTTATTGTTCCCGATGTCCAGTGCTTCACTTCCCCAGGCAGAACTGAGTCTAATTCCCCTTTTCTTGGCAGAGAGCGGAGAAGAGTTTGCTAAGCAAGGCAGTTTAGCCTAATATTTCAACCAAGTGGTTTTCAACATGCCTTTTTTAGTTCTTTCCCTCTCAAAGTGTGCCTTGCAATTGAATTCCAGCAGCACCAGGTCTTTCTTACCGTGTTGACAGGAACAAGGACCAAACATTTGATGTGGCCCTGCGTTCATAACTGCCCCCAGCAGACTGTTTGTGGAAATCTCATCCTGGCGCCTGGCTGGGGACCAGACGATGCTGGTGGAGCTGCTGGGCCAGATGTGGAGACATCTCACAACTGCTCTCTCTGTATGAGCCAGGAGGACAATCGTCCGCTGCCCGTCCTGAGGAACACACAGGTGCTGGGGACCCACAGCCCTTCCCCAGGCCCAGAACAAATAACCTGCTCTCTTTAAACAAGCTTTGCGCTAAGTCTTTTAGCCCTTTGCTGTACCGAATACTGCTTTGATTTTTTTTTTTTATTTTTTGCAGGAACAACCCCAGGTTCCAGTATAAGTTGGGGAACGAGCTGTTGGAGAGCAGTGTAGGGGAAAGGGACCTGGGGGTCCTGGGGACAGCAGGGTGACCATGAGCCAGCACTGGGCCCTTGTGGCCAGGAAGGCCAATGGTACCTGGGGTGGGTTAGAAGGGGGTGGTCAGTAGGTCAGAGAGGTTCTCCTGCCCCTCTGCTCTGCCCTGGGGAGACCACACCTGGAATATTGTGTCCAGCTGTGGCCCCTCAGTTCCAGCAGGACAGGGAACTGCTGGAGAGAGTCCAGCGCAGCCACCAAGATGCTGGAGGGAGTGGAGCATCTCCCGTGTGAGGAAAGGCTGAGGGAGCTGGGGCTCTGGAGCTGGACAAGAGGAGACTGAGGGGTCACTCATTCATGGGGATCAATATGGAAAGGGGGAGTGTCAGGAGGATGGAGCCAGGCTCTTCTGGTGACAACCAGTGACAGGACAAGGGGTAATGGGTACAAACTGGAACACTGGAGATTCCACTTAAATATGAGAAGAAACTTCTTCCTGGTGAGGGTGGCAGAGCCTGGCCCAGGCTGCCCAGGGGGGTTGTGGAGTCTCCTTCTGTGCAGACATTCCAACCCGCCTGGACACCTTCCTGTGTAACCTCATCTGGGTGTTCCTGCTCCATGGGGGGATTGCACTGGATGAGCTTTCCAGGGCCCTTCAACCCCTGACATTCTGGGATTTTGTGATTTTATTAAGTTAGTGTCCACTTTCCAGGGCTTGGAAGTGTTGACGCTGCTCTGGGTCCCCATCAGTTCTATGTGTGAATTTTGGCTTGTCTGACCATCTCTGCTCCTTCTGTTGAAATTTTTTGTTTTATTTTAAAACTCTTTGTGGCCCTCTGTTTTGGTGGCTGTGTGACCAAGTGGGAAGGCTGTGTCTGCTGCGTGTCTCACTTCTCTGCAGGGAAAGTTTCCTGGGTGTTCATGATTAGTCACAGACATGCACTAAAGATGCTCCATAAAGTTGCACGTGTCAATTTGAGTGAAGACGCAAAAGGCTATTGCAGGACCGTTGCTTTGATTTTAAAGCCTGGGATGGGTTGCAAGGTTGTTTCCAAAGAATTGTGTGCTTCTGTCACGCGTTGCTAATTAAACTTATTTGGGTTGTCTTTTAGAGATTAAATTAATCAATAAGGATATTATTACTACTTTGATGGTATCATTTGTACAGATTGTCACCTGAAGAAAGCAATTAACTGAGAATGCTTATTAGCTGATCCATCCCACACCTTATTTGTGTAGTAAAAATCGATTATTGAATTCATTAAGAAAAGCACAATCCAGGGATCCCTTTGAGGTTTAATGACTGACTCAGGCTATGTTTTACTATGAATGTTAAATCATCTGAAGTTTGAGACGGGTCTTTTAAAACTATTTCCAGAGGAAAACAGCGTGTCCTTTTTAATAGCCCAGGGGTTTTTTTTCCCCGGATTTGTCATCTAGATTCAACAGATGAGGTTTCTGGTGCCGCTGTGTGGGCGCAGCTGTAGGGGCTGGGAATACACAGCTTTGAAAACCCAATGGCTACAACGAGGGTATTGAACATGTTGTCGGTAGCGGTGTTTTCTTTAATAACCAGACTCCAGTCTTGCAGCCACTTGGGCGCAGGAGTAACCCGGTTGTACCGCTGTGACATTGATGCTCTCCCGGCGGGTACCGTGCTTGTGCACCCTTCAGTCTTTCAGAAACCCTTAAAATAGATTAAATAGCGTTTTAATGGCACAAATCTCCTGCGTGTGTTGTATCCATGAAGGAGCCCGTTTTGTTTCTATGAGTACATTTATTCACATGCTGAAATGTTGAGAGGGTCAGGCAGAAAGAAAGAAAACCAATCAAGTAGGTATATTTAGATTCCACAAGGGAGCTTGGTTCTTTCTGCATTCAGGAAATCAAATTCTTCTCTTCATGCACGCATTTCCCATAACATTATAAGAAGAATGCAGGGATGGTATTTAGAGCAAGCGGTTCTTTCAACATCTGTAGCTTTGTCGGGTCTGAGATGACATGCGGGGGATGAGCAGCCTGTATCCAGCCTTGGGAGAGGTGGAAGATGCCCTCCTGGGATGGGAGCAGAGGAAGGACGGCACGGCAGGACTATGAGCCATGAGGAGGATGTTTAGATTTCTTTTCCTCTCTTTTTACCCCAAACAAACGCTAGCACAGACTTGTTTTCCCAGCCCGAGTGCGAACACCGGCTCCGATACCCTGTGTCTTTATACACCATGGTGCACCTCTCTAAAATGGAGAGTGGTGGACACAGGCGTAATGGGGAGCACAGAAATACCATTGCTGGATGGGCATTTGGCTGGGTTTCTATGTGCATGAACTTAATATCTAAATAGTGCGTCTCATCAAAAGGTAAAAATCTCCCTAGTGAGGATGGAATTCATGATACCAACCAAACGCACAGGTGTCTAATATCAGGTGCCACGTTTCGGCGCTGTGACGTGTGTTACTGCTGTCACTGCAGATGTTTTGCCAGGACTCTTTGTGTGGTTGTCTTCAAACGTCTGTCTCTCTCCCAGTTCTTCTGATTCATATCTCAAAGTCTGGGTGCAGACATTGGCAGCCGATGGTTGGTAACACCTGAAATTCCTTTAACCGCCCTGCCCACCAGCGCCTGGGCCTGAATTCCAGTGTGAATTCCACCGGTGACTGTCACGCTGTGCCGTGTGTGCCGAGGCTGGTGGGACACAGGGGATCTGTGATGATGCGTTCTTAACACTGTTTTTTTTGATCACTTTGAATAATAGGAAGCTGAAAAGCATGTAATTTATTCATGAGGCTTTATTGGGCTCATGAGGGTTCACTGAGATGCAGTAGTTAGGTTTGAATCAAGTTTCTTGTTATGTGCAGGTGATGAAGCTGGTGAGGGGCTGGAGCACAAGTGTGATGGAGCGGCTGAGGGAGCTGGGGGTTCAGCTGGAGAACAGGAGCTGAGGGGAGACCTTCTGATCTCTGAACTGCCTGAAAGGAGCTTGGAGCCAGGGGGGTCGGGCTCTGCTCCCCAGGAACAAGCGCCAGGAACAGAGGAAATGGCCTCAAGTTGCGCCAGGGGAGGGTGAGGTTGGATGTGGGGAACAATTTCTTCCCCAAAGGGCTGTGGGGCATTGGAACAGGCTGCCCAGGGCAGTGCTGGAGTCACCATCCCTGGAGGGTTGGACAGACGGACATGAGGTTCTCAGGACATGGGGCAGTGCCAGGGCTGGGTTATGGCTGGACTTGATCTCGAGGGTCTTTTCCAACAAAAATGATTTTACGATTCTATGATTTTTTCATGATTTGCACCTAGGTTTGCTGAGACTGAATTAGTGATGAAGATAGGGTTTGCTGTGAGACACCTTCCAGGCTTTATTTTGTGGTTGGTTGCTGGAGGTGTCAGCGCGTGGGCTGACACACATTTCTGGTTGCACAGAAGGAGAGAAAATATCTCTGACTAGTTGAATGTTCGGGATTAAAATTACCAGATACCAGTTGCGTATCTGGGGAGGGTGTACGGTTCAAACACCTGCTTTTTCGACATTTCCGAGAACTTACACAGAGGAACTGGAGTCTCCACGAAGCTGCCAAAGTCAGTGCGAGTCAGGGGATGCTCGAGTGGGGCTGTGGGCAGGAGGGGAAGGGGACGAAACTTTGGGCTCACCCATCAGGGAAAGAAAAGTTGGAGTTAGAGCAAGACCCTGTTTGAAAAGTTGGGGACTAAACCTTGGTAAAAGTAACAGGGGAACCACCAAAGCTTGGGGTAAGTTTTATCTAACAGGCACTGGAGTTATGGTCAGCCCAGCCTGATCTGCAGGACTGAGCCAGAATCCACTTAGAAACTGGGGCTTTTTTTTTTCTTTGAGGCTGTTTCCAAATAAAAAAAAAAAAACAAGTTAACTTGGGACAAAATAAGAGGCAGAATAGGACTGACCTTGGAAAAGCTCTTACAGCTTTAGAAACAGCGATACACCAGTAATATGTTGCCTTCGTGTGCAGCCACAGACTGTTTATTTGTACCTGCATCCCTGCTAGAGGACTTGATTTTGCTCTTCAGAGTGATTGTTGTGTGGTTGGAGAAACATTTACAGCACTGAACAATATCCAATCACTGCCTGCATTTATTTTAAGAGCAGAAGTCAGTACAAGTACGAATTCAGATCCTATGTTTGGCATTTTACTTGTCAGCTCAGTATTTACTGTAGGTGCTTGAAGATGCTTTATAGGAATCTCTGGTGTAGTTTTCCAAACTGGTAAAATGCTTTTCATCACAACCGCCTCCATGGAAATGGAGCCGTATTTTGCTTATTTTCTAAACAGGCTGTAACCTCTGCATTGGGAGGTGCAGAGCGGCTCTGCTGGGTTTATTGCCAGCGAAGGGAAATCTCAGCAGCCGCAGAGCTCCCGGTCTGCTCTTTCCTCTTGATAGAAAATGATGTGTCATCCCTGCCTGCTGACGGATGGGGACAGGTAGAGCCGGGGGAAGGTTCTGCTATTTTCACCCCACTGGATTCTGTTGTTTTCACTGACAAGTTGATTTTTATGCTGGGAAGACACTGATGGTCTTTGCAGGGGAAGATGATAACTCTTGCTGTGCCATAGGCCGCGTGTCGCGCTTGTGATTCACTGGCGAGTGAAGAAATCCATTTTAAGACTCAGCCGCGCCGTATCTTCACTTGAAACTCTGGCAGGTGTCAGCTGTTTACTGGTATTTCACAGGATCGGTGTCCCTGACAAACGATGGCTGAGGATCCGCCAGGCGTTGGTTTAACTCGCTGGAGTCCACACTGGTCACCTGGGTGGAAAAACCAGGTGTGGAGAGCGCCAGATGTGCACAGCAGCCACAGCATCTGCACAGCTAAAGGGTCTGTGGACAGCAAGGGCAAGTGGCCATGCAGGTTCACAGAGATTAAAGCAAAGTTTGGTTCATTTACACTTTTCACCAATGGGTTTTAGAAACTGGAGCCTAACTGGATGAGCTTTCAAGGTCCCTTCCAGCCCCTGACATTCCGGGATTCTGTGAAGATGGATTCCTGGACCATTTCAGCTGGCATACTCTCCTCTGTGCTGCAAGGCACGTTGCCTTGCTTCTTTATGAGCCCTCTGGGTCCTGCAGAGTGGAAGCAGCCCTGGGACACCCCTGTGTCCCCCAGGCCACAGTCACGTCTCCAGCTCTGAGCTCTTGTTAACATGGGGATGATGCATGAGCCAGAGCCATCCCGGCTCTCCCAGTGCCTTGTGGCTGCAATTCAATCAGGAATTGCTGAGATGTGGCAGAGTTAGGCCCCTGAAAGCTGGTTTTATAGCATCGCTCCCTGAAGGACAACTGTCCTTTAAAGTATTTCTGGGTCTCTGAAACAATAATTCTCTGAAATTTGCTTTCTGCTTTCAGTCGTCACTATACAAGGTGAGCAGCAGCCCATTTACTCTGTGCATGTGCCTGCGATGTCTGGGATATAAATTACCCTATAAAACAAAAAACAGGCTTGCGTCTTCCTAAAAACCAACTCCAAGCCAAACTGAACTTTGTCTCCTTACAAAAAGCACGCCTGGGAAATGCCAAGAGAAAATTTAACGTGAAATTACGCACCAATAAATGAATCTTGTAATAAACTGAGATGAGGACTGAGGTTTTTTTCATCCCATTATATTCATAAAGCTTTCAGAAAGCTCCCTGTTCATCATGAGTGCACAGGCAAGGTTATTTTTCTGTCTTTTAATCTGTCCTTTCTTATGAGAAGACTGTCTTGTGACGCACTTGCTGGGGCTGTGGGACACTCCGATCTCTTCCTTGCTCACCCAGAGCCACAAAGTTGATTTTATCTGTGTCTCCGGTGACTCGGGCTGGGTCGGCAGCTTCAGACCTCGGGGTGTCCTGTCTCGTAATCCCTGAGCTTTGGGTTTTTTTCAGGGATAAGGCTCTGTCTTCATTCCCTACAGATTTCTCCTAGGCATGAGGGTTGTTCCTGGTGAAGACATAATCAGTCCTGTTACACTGCTGTGATTTTTCAACTGAAAAGCTTGTAGTTATAAATTCCTAACCACCTTTTAGCGTGTTTAGTGTCTCTGTAAGGCTTTGCAGTCATCCTCTCTCAAGGAATTTCGGGTCGTTTTTACAAACAAACCCTCTGTTTTCCAAAAGACCCCGCTGCAGTCACAGTCTCGGCTCTGAGAACTCTTTAAGCCATATTTCTTTTCCACCTGAACTCTTCCCCATACAAAGCGCAGTTAAAAGGCAGCTGATGGCAAGAAACAGACTGTGTGTGTCCAGCCCAGCTCTGCTGAGTCAGCAGAAGATTATAGCAGTGATAATAATAGTATTAATGACCAGGTGCTGTCCCATCCCTGTAGCAATCCCAGCTTCACTCCCTTTCTCTCCTGCCTCTCGCCCGTGCTCTTCCAGTATCCCAGTTTTGCTGCACCTGCTGGACTCTTGAACATCCGAACCCTTTGCACATCAGTATCCCGCTCTTTGGGATTGCTTTGTAGCACTTTCTCTTGTGTCAGCTTTTGGGCACTTTTGATGGATTGTGCCATGTTACAGTCACCCCTTCCTCCAAGAAACTGCGTCCAGCGTGTTTGGATGCCAGTCACCTGCCTCCTGTCCTTCCCCTCCTCGGTGTTCCTGAGCATTGTTCTCCATTGTGCTGTCACAAGCTCCAGCACACAGTGAGTACACAGCAGTTGTAAAATACTTAGTAGGTGTTTTAACACTTGCTGCAGCATCGTGCCCGGCTCTGAAGCTTTGTGGAAGACTCGATGTCCAGCCCATGGCTGCTTGTGGTCTAAATCACACTTGAGCTCACTTTGCTTGGTTTACCATATTCAGATAGCTCTTGTATATGTGAAGCTTTATTGGGGTCAGAATCGCCTTGTCTTGTGCGTTTAGAAAAGGTGGTGATGTCTTTGGACTATAATGGTATCAGTTTGGTTGGTTGTCTTCTCAAATTAGTTGGCTCACCTGTTCCCCAGGTTTTTCAGTACCAGCAGACTTGAGTGACTGCTGCGGAGTGGCAAGGAGGAGAAAATTCCCAGTAAAATTCAGTGGGAACTAATCATTTACCTCCTTCAGCCCTTCCAGAACATCTCTTTTGTGACCAGTAGGAGCCTGGCACCGAGTGTCCCTTGATGTGACATCACTTGACACTTGCCCTCTCCATCATTGGGAGTAACAGTGGAAATAACCAGGTGTGATTTATGGTTCCGGTTGCATTTATCCTTCAGTCCAGGGTGTCCTTGTGATGCTCGGTGAGGCTGGCGAGGGGCTGCGCTGTGGGGCTCGTTTTGAGCAGCGTTCACAGTCAGAGCTCCCTGTAAAGCGGGTTCTATCACAGCAGCAAACTCTGGCTTCCCCGTGGTGCATTTGTTATTAATAGCAAGACTGTTGCCTCATAGGTGATCCGATCGCCGTGATGCACCACTGCCATAATGCAGAAACAGTAATTAACCCCAAGAACATGCACATGGTTTTCAGTCATCTCTTTGACTTCAGGGGTTTTCCACGAGTCCCAGGGCAAGGGGAAAATATCACAGCTTGACCTCGACACCTCCTCGTTCTGGTATTAACCTCCCAGAAGAATCCTTCCCTCAGATTCTGTGAGAGTTCAGGCGGTTGACCAAAAACTTCCTTGGCTTTGCCTAAAAACTTGGCCACTAAGGTTTTAGATATGACGGAACTAAAGTATATATTAGGGGGGTTTCTGCACAGGGGATTTTAGCAGTATTTTCAGCATCCCTGAGCTGGTTTGAAGCAGGAGGCTGGCGAAGGCAGAGCAGAGAATGAAATGGAATTCCACCTTTGGCTGCGCAGGCTGTGATCCAGCAAAGCACTTAACCTCCCGGCACCTGGGCAGTCCCCTTAATTCCTGTGGCACCATTGCACCTGCTCACATTGAAGTGCTTCTTAAGTGCCTTTCTGGAATGAGGCCTCTGAAGCTGAACTGAGCCATAAGGGTTAATATTTTCAAAACAATTTTCTGTACTGGAAGAAGGTGCTGTTTCTCAGCTTTGCCCCCTCCAAACGGTTCTGCCATTTTATGAGCTAATTAATTCATCTAGCTTTAAAATACAAGTGCATCCTTCTTGGATTTTGTCATGTGTCACCACCTTCTAGAGAGTTATTATGTCTTATTTACACAGAAAATACTGAGAGAAGACACCGGGAAGTAAACTAACCTGTTCATTGAATAAATTTATACCTGAAGCTTCAATAACAAACACATTCTTTCACATTCATCTACAGGCACAAAATAGGTATTAATTAACCAAGGTGCTGCTAGTGGGCATATGCAAATGAAGTAGCATCAATCAAGCCAAGATCACCCTTTTTTTCTTTGCGTTTTTACTTTATTAAGAAATACTGCTTTGTGCTGACTGCAGTGCCTTAATATCAGATCTGTGCCTCGAAGCTCAGTGCCAGCACTGAAAAGAGAAAAAGAATCAGCAATTCCTAGCGCTGCAGAAACCGCTGCGAATAATGCAGCTTATAATGAAGAATTCATATGTAATCTCATAGAGGAGATAACTGTCTAGGTCTGCCTCGGGCACCAAGAACCCGCGTTTATTTTTGCAGAAGGTGCTTCAATTCTGTCAAAGCAACCGAGTTAAATGGAGAGAGACAATTAGATATAAATTCACATTTGGACTATATATATCTAACTTAATATGTAAAATAGGAGGTTTAGGTGTATTGCAAGAGCCAAGATGATAGAAATACCCAAAGCAATAGATAACTAAGCTCTCGCTTTAGGAGGAGGATGGTCCCCGGTGTTGTCACCCTTGCCCAGGTGGGGACGCAGCTGCCTTGTTCACGGGCAGCGGCACCGGGGATGCTCCTGGTACCTCCGCTCTGAAACGCTTCATGTCTTTGCCAGCATTTTGCACATCCCGGTCCTGCACATCTCCCTGACCCCGCGAGCTGGTACTGGTCTGCACCTGATGGTCTCATTGCTGCCCTGTTCAGCTCAGCAGTCTGCTTTCGGTTTCTCTTTTAGTTTATTTGTTGCTAAGTATTGATTGTCCTGAAGGCATATCGGTGGTTTTTATAATTGCTTCTGAGGCTGGTTTTTGTTTGCTTTCCAAACAAAGGGTCTAAGCTGGATATGAAACGATGAGCCAGGACTGTGGGGAAGGACCATAACCTTTAATGTTTAAGAACTGGCACTAACATTGCTGGCAAACACATTGTGAGTGGAAATAAACTCCTTACTATCTGGTCTTTCCATCCAGAGATGTCTGTCCGCCCAGCAAAGGCAGGTGACTGTGGATCATCTCCTTTCCTTACAGGGTCTGGTAGCACAGACATGTCTGTATTAACCCCGAGTGCTCCCTGTGCCCCTTTCCCTGCCCATTTTGTCCCTGGAGCTCTGGATGGAGAGAATTGTTCCACATCCCCAGGTTGGCGCTTTCCCCTGGGATTGTCCTTGGGTCCCCTGTGCTGGCAGGACACGTTGTCCCCATCCCAGTCCCCTCCAAGCAGCTGTGAACTCCAGGAGGGTAAATCTAAACCCAAACCTGAGCCTTGACTGTCACCCTCTGTTTGGTCTGATTCGGTTGGCTTTGCAGCTGTAGAGTTACTGCACTCAGAAATAAAATGTTGCCTTTCTCCTTCCTGGGGTTTTTTTTTGTTTAAAATGATATAAAGGTACAGATTTTACATCTGTTTTATATTCAAAACCTTAGCTTTGCCCATTTATACTTGAAAATCAGTGTGGGTTCGCAAAAAGCTCAGGTTTCTTATTGGATTTTTCCAGGATCGGGAGCATGGGCTTTGGCTGCGAACATAAAAAAAACACATTCCTGTAGTTCTGGTTGCTGCTCAGCCACCTCCACATCCCATAATATCTCACTGCTTGTGAGCAAGGATGTTGGCAACTTTGTTTTCTCCTTATCTGCGCTCGCTCCAGTGGCATCTCCAGTGTGGGGAGAGTCCCAGGAGATGACACCCGCTGCCTGCCCCGGGGCCTCCTCTGTCCCTGCTCTTACGGCCAGCACAGACGTCTCCATTCAACACAATTTGACAAAACCAGAGCTGGAAAAAAACATGCAGAGTTTTCTGATATTACAGCCAGCTCTGGCACCCTGACAGCCCCCAAACCCTTCTGCTCCCACCAGGGGCTCCTTCCAGCCCTACCCAAAGCCATGAGCAAGGAGCAGATTTTGCTGGAGCACCCAAAAGGGTGACCAGCCGCTTTGTCTGTACCAACCCCCTTCACAGCCTGTGGTTGCAAACACATTTCTAGTCCAAGCTCATCAAAGCCACCAAGTCTTCAGTAGTTCTCTTGCATTTCTTCTGCCCGGACAGGGAGGAACCGCTGCCAGGATTTAGGCTGTTGATGTGCCACGGCGATGGGTCACCAGCTCTTCTTGGCGATGGGTCACCAGCTCCTCTTGGTGATGGCTCACCAGCTCTGCTTGATGATGGCTCACCAGCTCTTCATGGTGATGGGTCACCACCTCTTCTTGATGATAGGTTACTATCTTTTCTTGGCGATGGGTCACCACCTCTTCTTGATGATGGGTCACCATCTTTTCTTGGCGATGGGTCACTATCTCTTCTTGCTACCCAGCCTTGCTCCTTGCCAGCCCTTTCATCCCACACCATCCTGTCAGAGCAGTGGCATCACTTCCCCGCTGTGTTCCTTTGGTAACAAGCACGTATATCCTCTCTCACCGTATCTATTCTAGTTGGACTTGACCTGCGGCCAAGGGTTTGCTGAACCCTCATGTCTCCTTGCAGGACCCCCACATTGCCTGAAGATGCATCTCCGTGTGCTTCTAAGGCCATGGAGCAAAAGCTTCAAAATACCAAAGACTCAAAAATTACTTAGAAACCAAAGCTGTTTGATCACAGGAGGTCTGGGCTGCTCAGCTGTGTGCGAGCCGCAGGAACAGCACACAGACTTTTCTGAGCAAGGTGGATTCATGGTCATTTTTGCTGGCAGTCCAAAATCAGCCAAGTGAACCATTTTGAAAGCCTTTCAAAACCGTTCATTTACATCCTCTGCTGCTTTTGTCAAATGCACAGAAGAGTGTCTTGTCATGTCTTTTGTCTGATTTTTACAAGAGTTAATGTTGTCTATTTCGATCATATTACAAGAGCAAACAGTTGTTCAGGGATTATCATTTGTATGATACAAGGAGAACACTCAAGAACAGTAACAGGATCGTTACCTCGGCTGAAACTGCCATTTAATTTTTTTTTTTTCCTAATGTATAAGCTTAACAGCAACTGAAACTACATCTGGCGTTGGCTGCGGTCACAGTGCAAGGAGCCGCTCATGGAGGAGGATTTCTGGAGAGCTTTTTGGTTTGCTCAAATGAGGTGAGAGCCCAGAAAAAGGAGTTTGGATTTGGTACATTTTGAAGCCTCTTTGAGAGGCCGATTCTGCTCTTGTGGTGTGTGGTTGGGGTGATGACCTGGTGACGTGGAGCTGTGTCCCCATGGTGCGCGGGGGGACAGGAGGAAGGGATGGGGTGTCCTGTGACCCCAACAAAACCATCTGTCGATGGGGTGGGAGATGGGGCAGGTGAGTCCATCTCATTCTTGTCCTCCCTGCCTCCAAAAGCTGCTGCTCTTGGTGTGGATTTACCCAGCAGGCCAGGGAGCTTTTTATTCCATTTATTCTGCTTCCATTTCAGCTGGAAAGTGCCTCTTGTTTCTAAAATCTCCCTTGTATTTAAAAACATTTACAGCGACTGTATTTCATTTTTTGCGAGGGACACTTAGGCACCGAATCGCTCCCCACTTCCCAGCGTCTTTCAGAACAATAAAACTGAAAACTATCTACCTAAAAACTGAGCCCCCTGGGGAAGCATTTGCCTGGGCTGCTCTGATTTCACTTGGTGTGGGGACACTGTTCATGGCGGAGCCATCTGCGTGTTGAATGGATTTGCTGGGCTCTTTCTGTGACATGCGTAAAGGCAAAAAATGTGTTTATTGGTATCAAATTTAGAAGACCCGTAACTTTTAAGAGGGAGATACATTCCGTGCTTTGGAAAATGTGATACGAAATGGGAAACGTTGAGTTTTGCTGTCTTTGCAGAAGTTCTCTCGGCTTTACTGACCAGGCTTCTGTGATGCAGTTAGAATCCAAGTCCTAAAAAACTGAATGCATAATAAAACACCTATGGCATATCATCATTTTCCGTTATATTGCTGTAACTGGTATATATATATCTAAAGGCAATCATTGCTATGGAGAAGGGAGGAAAATACAGAGAGTGCTTTAAATTTTTTAGACATTGAAACATATGAAGGAGGAACTATAATGGTAATATACCATAAACCTATTTTTTTATCTTCTCATAAAATTGTATCTCTCTCCCGTTTTCTGCTAAAGTTGATCTGACTTCCAATACGCAGGCTCCAGAAATAAATCGACGATTAACTCAACAACAGATATTCATAAAACTCCTTGTTTTATAGCGACATTTGAAGTAGCACACGGGAACTACACACCTTAGGTACATTATTTGAACTGCAGGTAAATGAATAGTTACATCTCCTACAGCTTGGGTGCAGTTGTACTTATCCTGCTGGTGTAAATTCATGCGGGTTTATGGAGGGATGTCACGGCCCATTTGGTGATGGACTCGTGATGGTTCTTTTACCTTGATCTCAGAGCGCAAAATTAAGGCGACCAAAATGCCAAGGGGTTATAATTCAATCAAGCAGTGTTACTTTATTAATTTGCCCATAAAGCGGCACGTGATAGAGGGAGTAAGAAAAAGAAAAGGGAAAAGAAATGGGGAAAAGTAAAAGTAAAGATGAGAAATGAGGTTGCATTTCTCACCATCCAGTTCCAGGAGCTCCCTCTGGTCTCCGGTCCCATGGAGTCCGGCCGGTCCTCCGTCGTGGTTCGGGATCCTCTGGCGGGAAGATCTTCAATCAGTGTCCATTCTGGAGTCACCTTGTATGCTTCTTCACCCCCCTCGCTCCCATTGCTTTAGGCCAGTCTCCGCCTTAATTTCGCAACCCAGGCTCGTACTGTGCAGGCTCGAAAGAGTCGCACTTTCTTTTGCCAACGCTTACGTGTCCAGCATTCAGGGGTCTTTCTCTGGTCCATTGGGTGACCTCAGGACCCTTGGCGAGCTTCTGGCCGTGCTCCTTTTCGTTGGCCATTGTTTGGGGGAGTGGGTGGGGACACGTGTGACTGAGGCTGCAGGTGAGAACACATCTTCTGGACAGCAGCTCTTGTCCCTGGGTTGAACAGACCCTCATGACAGCAGCTTTCAGGAGGCTGGGGCTGGTTTGGCTGAAGCAGCAGGTAAAGTCCACACAACAGCCATTGTCAGCAGCAGCCCCCCATATCGGAGAAACAGTGCAACACAGTGCTGCTCCTCGGGCCTTTCTCCAAATCATTGTCCATGCGTTCTGTCCGTCAGGGCCTCGGTTCTCTAGGTTCTTGATGGCGATGGTCAGGCAAATACTGCTCCATCTTCAGACCGACTCTCACAAGGGAGAAGAGAAATATTCTTTTATAGCTGCAGGAGGCCTGGCCCGAGGCTGAAGATCTCTGGGCGTTGCACTGAGGGAATGATTTTACTTCTGCCGACTTTTTCTGGCTTTAGAGCACATCTCAAGAAGTGCAAATGAGATTTTCTTTCTTTTTTCTCCTGGATTTCCATATTTCAATTCCACTTACGAATAAGTCCTGGGGCATTTTGGGATCGGCTGCTTTCATTACTGGAAAGCATCGCTGTAAAGGAAAAAAGAGAACTGTATTCTGAATGAGCAGCGTGTAGTAGACTATTCTCATTGAAAGCGTTTAGCTCTTGGCGAATGTGTATCATGTAAATAGAATAGACTGTAAAGAATATCTGATAATGTCAACTGAAGAGCATGAAAAGCCCATTGTACAAATGCTCTTGATAATCACCTGGAAGGGTCTGGGCTCTCAGAAGTAAACACACGTGCAGGTTTTTCTGTTCGCGTTGCTGCAGAGGCGTTTGGTGCTTTACATGGAGAGACGTTGGTGTGGTTGACCCCGCTTTGATGGAGGGTGATATGTTCCCCTCTTGTTTCTCTGCCCATGCCCATCCTTTGCTTTCTGAAACTCTGTCCTCTGTGTGGGAACTGGGAGAGTATCAGAGTGACTTGTCGTGGGCAGCTTTGGAAAACATCATCTCTGTGTCAGCAGCAAGGAAAACACAGGATTTATCAGGAAAAGAGCTGAGAATGAAAGCCAGGATGTTGCAGTGGCTCCCACACCCCAACTGTGCTGTGCAGCTCCGGGACCTCTGTCTCAAGAATGGTTTTGAGTTGGAAATGGTTCAGAGGAGGGCAGAGGGGTAATGGAGGGTGGAAAGGGCTCGTGCTTTGGGAGTGCTAAGCAGAGAGGGCATCTGGAGCCTGGATAGTGGAGGAGGACGTGGGAAAGCTGCAAAATCAGAAATGACAGAGGGCGAGCAAACAGAGTTGCTTTTTCTTCACACAGAATCCCAGGATGTCAGGGATTGGAAGGGCCCTGGAAAGCTCATCCAGTGCAATCCCCCCATGGAGCAGGAACACCCAGATGAGGTTACACAGGAAGGTGTCCAGGCGGGTTGGAATGTCTGCACAGAAGGAGACTCCACAACCCCCTGGGCAGCCTGGGCCAGGCTCTGACACCCTCACCGGGAACAAGTTTCTTCTCATCTTTCAGTGGAACCTCCTGTGTTCCAGTTTGTACCCATTGCCCCTTGTCCTGTCACTGGTTGTCACCAGAAGAGCCTGGCTCCATCCTCCTGACACTCCCCCTTTCCATACTGATCCCCATGAATGAGTCCCCCCTCAGTCTCCTCTTGTCCAGCTCCAGAGCCCCAGCTCCCTCAGCCTTTCCTCACACGGGAGATGCTCCACTCCCTTTCTTGGGCCCTTCCGCTGGGACATGTACTGAGGGGAGCCCAGAGTTTGAAAACACCAAAGAAAATGCCTCTTCACCGTGTATGTGGGCACTTGGCTGCTGCTAAAAGTTCACTTAAGCAACAAGTTCCTGGATTAATTAGTAGATTAGAAGTCCACTGGGGGCTATGAAATTTAGAGACAGTGGCTCTAACTCCAGATGTCACCACATCTGGGACAGCAGCACTACAGGTTTCTCCTCTCCACCCAGCACTGGCTCTTGGCCACATCCAGCCTCAGTTCTCAAAAACCTAGACCTGAATTTGGCTGAAGGTGAGGAGAGGACTCTTGAATGTTAATCTCTACTCAGTTTATTAGAGTCTTTTCCACCCCACCTATTTCCATCTGGTTTTACTGTGCGCACAAAAGTGGTGCCAGCTCAGACATCCTTGGTTGCGTCCATGCGATGCTGCTGCAGCTCTGGGCTTCTTACTTGAAGGGTCCCCTCTTCCCTTCCTCGCTGAGTAGTCCTGGAGGGGAATATGTATTCTTTATAATGAGAAGAAAGACTTGGGCGCTTGGAGTGATTCATCCTGCTGAAGTTTCACTCCTGCAGTGGGAGTTTGGGTAAATGCCATAGGCTGGATGCTCCATTTGAGCTTGCTGAGAAGAGACGCGTCTCCCAGTCCTTTTTTCACCTCTGTTTGTATGGCCTCGCTTCGCAACTCATCTGTGTTTAGAAGACAACTCCGGGAAAGCCATAAAGCACTGAAGACACACGTAAGTTCACAGCAAGTGATTTCCAAGCTGGTTCTGTGCCCTGCTGCCGGCTAAACCGGCGTGTGCCGGGGACGCGCTCGGCAGCAGGAGCGATTTCTTCTGACAGAGCAAATCAGCTCGAAATCTCCTTGCAGGAGAGGTTAAGCACAGCAGACCCAGATCTGTCAAAACTACACTTATTTCATCATCAAGGCAGACGGCGTCCTCCCTTCTGCTGTTCTGAGTGTGGTATTTGTTAACCCTTCACCCTCTGCCTTTCTCAATCCGTGTCCTTTAATCACCCGTTAATCAGATTAGCATGCCTGCCTTCATCCTCCTCTTTGCTGCTGTACCTGCCAGCCCAGCCAAGCCAGTTAAAAGTCAGCGTTGGCAGGTATTACAGATTTTTCTATTTGATTTCTTCCTGCTGTTGCTCCTCATTTGACCCTTCCTTGTACATCACTAGTAGACATGCTCAAAGATTACATCTTTCCTTTTGCGCGGATACTGCATTTGGCACTCCTGCTCTGCAGCGAGGGCTGATGTGTCAGTGTTTTCATTTTAAACCCCTTGAGAGAGGTTTAGATGGGCCATAAAAACGTGTGCTAATCTGAAAGTTGATGTGCAGGTCGCAGGGACACGCTGGCGTTGATGAGTTGTGGAGATGCAGCTGACAGGGTAGGCAGCTCAAACGCGATTTCTGGCCCTGCTTTTGTGGCCAAAATTTGCTTTTCACGTGAACAGTAGGTTAGAAATAAGACGCACAGAATCAATGCATCAGTAGAGCTTAGGTGAAAAAACATCACTACAGGAGACATTTATACTCTGCAGAGCAGCAGCTTTGAGAAATTGTCACCGCTCTTCTCTTCTAAGAGTGATTGAAATGTTGCTTTCAAAAAAAAGGAAAAAATACTGAGGATGCTTGAAGTGTAGCAAAACCGCTCATCTCTAACAGTCCCGGGGCTGGGTCGAGTTAAAACAGGTCTCAGCGACCTTAACACCAGCAATACATGGACAGTCTGAAGGCAGCAAACGTGACACCGCGGGCTGAGCTGTCGGTGTGCGCTGGTTCCTGTGAACACCCCACAGCCACCGCGCGCGCCTGAGATGCTGACACCCTGTGTAAGAGCGTTCACGCCAAGGAAAACGATTGCTGCTTCTTCCTTGTTTATCGTCTCAAATATCATTTTACATTTCTTTAATTTTTAAATTGTTTTTCATTTCAAATTGCCCATCGTGCGCTGTAACTGGTACATCACCTGTTCAGGGTAACCAGCTTTGACCCTGGTTTATTTTGAATTATCCCATGCACAGGGAGGACCTGCCTTTAAAATCTCATTCCCAGGCTGGCATTTATCTACTTTGTCTATATCAGTTGCTTTGAAAGGCAACGCTATTTAAAGACAACATATGTTCCTCCCCAGCATGGAGAATTATAAGACATATTTCATCATGTCTTGCCTTGCAGTTCCTGCATGTTGCATAAGAATTGCTATTTAAATTGTGGTGATGTCCTGGAAGTGGTGTGATCATATCTTTAAGATGCGAGCTAACTTATTTTCCCATAAATATGTGCAGGGCAGTTACTAGAAAATGCCCATTTTTTTGGTCTCATGTTTTTTGAGCTGATCCACAACAAATTCCCTGCGGGCAGAAAATGGGAACTCCTTGGTGTTAGTGAAGGGGAAATCTTAAAACATAAGGTAGAATAAACCCACCTGGGTTTATGGAATTGGTGACACGTCCTGAGATTGGAGTATTGCTGAATTTAAGGAACTGCATAACTTAAGTTTGTTACTGAGACTCTGTTTGATGATGAGATAAGTTATGATGAAAAAGAGACAATGAGCAGGTTTCCTTTCTAATCCAGTTGGCTCCTCCTTGTGAGAATTGTCCTAGTTGTCGTATAACTGTTTCCAATAAATGCAGTTGTGGGACATCATGCTCTGCTCCAAAAGGGTTTGGAAGGTGTGTGATCCTTCCCACTCATGATACAGGAAATAATCCCTCTGCCTGAGAATGATTTAATGGAGTATTTGAAAATGTATTTTCCCTGAGAGGTTCATCGGTGTTCTGTTTTGATAATTGCTGCTGCTTTACAGTAATACATGTGGATGGCGTCTGAGTCAAATCCAGCGGAACTGAACCTTCCTTTTGACTGTACAATTGACACTGACGATGGTAACAGCGCTTTATATGTCTCTAGGTCAGATTTTCCATAGGAGATTTGCACAGTCCTTTCCAAACCTGTGATATGGACACAATAAAGGAGCTCGGTCAGGCCGGGCACTCGCTGAAGTTTCCAGTGGCTGCTGGTTTTCAGGAGTTTGCTTGGGGTCTGTTCTCCCAGCTTTCGTTTTGGTGCCAGGCAGAGCTGAATGTGTGTCAGACAGAAGAGATTTTAACTCCCAGGGGCTGGGTGTGAATCCCGGCTCAGCCAGGCTGAGTCCTGGGACAGGGATCTGATCAGATAAGATCGCTTGGTGCTGTTTAATGTGGATTGCCACAGCACCAAATCCTCCTTGTGTGAACTTGGCTTGCACCAGCATCATGTCCTCATTTAAATCTGTTTAAAATGTGCTACATTAACTTAATTGCTTAGACTCATAGAATCATTTCGGTTGGAAGAGACCCTTGGGATCATCGAGCCCAACCATAACCTAATTCTAGGACTAACCCGTGTCACTAAGAACCTGGTCTAAACGCCTTTTAAACCCCTCCAGGGATGGTGACTCCAGCACTGCCCTGGGCAGCCTGTTCCAATGCCCCACAGCCCTTTGGGGAAGAAATTGTTCCCCAGATCCAACCTCACCCTCCCCTGGCGCAACTTGAGGCCGTTTCCTCTGGTCCCGTCATGCTTGTTCATATTAAAATGCCACGATAAAAATCCTCTCCCTCCCTGGTGTTACTCCAACATGGGAAAGTCCAAAGAAAAACGGAGTCTTGGTACCTCTGCACACATGCTGTGGTTCAGCCAGATGTCACCTGCTTCAAACTAGTGCTTTTTGCTGAGGATGAGCGTTACAGGCTGATACCTCCATGACCTGTGAATATCTGGGATTGCGTGGTCCGGCAAACATTGCACGTTATCTTATAAAACAGGGCTGAGAGGGAAGAGCAGCAAACCTGGTGATGGGGAGGGCGGCCGCAGCCCACACACGGCGTGTTTGTAGCCTGGGGTTTTATTAATATGTTACTTAAACCTATTGCTGCTGTGGACAAAGTGGCTGCCGGTGTTTTTCTACAAACAGTCTGGTTAATCCCCGGGGAAGGCAGGTTTCTAATTGAGGAGCTGCGTGTTCACCCCAGCTCTGATTTATGTGCGCTGCTACTGGAATACATATTCATGACATTTTTTTGCATAAAGTAAAGCAAATTATTGTTGTGAAAATATATAGGGCAAGAATCCCTTCAATTTGTTACCTCCTGAATTGTCTCTTGTGATTGGAATGAAATGCAAAGTGGCTGTTTTGGGTTTGCATTAGTCTGGGAGGAGAGGGGGTGTCATTTGTTAGCGAGCCGTCCTTTTGTGAAAGGGATGTGGGGGACTCATAAATGGGAAATTGCAAAAGGACGCGGAGGATTCATAAATGCTGATAGACCCTGTCATTCCCAGATCACTCTCTAGCTTCTATCAGTATGTTATATTATTATTGGTTATAATAGTATCACTTATAGTGACTGATGGGGTTACATTCTGCTAATTCACATGATGTATGTGTAGTGTGGGTTAATGTAGCTCCAGATGTACCTGAAACCAGCTTTGCTGTCCCCTAAAAACGTCACCAGTTTCTATGTGTTTGTTGGAATATGTTGGAGTGTTTGTGCAGGGCTGGGGTTTCAGTTTTATCACTGAATCCAGGAGTTTGTATTATCGTGCTCATCCTACAGCTGTAAATATTTTATATACTTATAAAATATCAAAGCCTTTTGGCAACTCGTAAGCGGAGAAGGTGGTTGAAATTGTGGTCTGACCTGGATAAATAGCTCTGCGTGAGTTGTTGGTCCGGCCCTGGAATTGCCACCGTGTCACCCAGATGAGTTTCTGGGCTTTGTGCTACTTGTGCTGCCCGAGTATGAACAAAGACCCTTTGTCCTTCATCAACGCTGCCCAAATCGGGCAAATCAAAGAAACAGGGGAGAGGTGGTGCTTGGCGGACGTGAGGCTGATTTCTGATTAAATGCAAGGGTTTAGCATACCATGTAGATGAGATCTACCTTTAAATTAATACACTGTGAACTCTAAATAATTGCTCGAAGGAAAAAAGCGCTTGAAATGATGGATTACTTGCCAGTGTGCTGAGTGGCTCCTGAATGGAAGGCAGGTTGCTGCTGCTTCTCTCCTAGAGAGAAAAATACTTGGAAAAATACAGTGCCTTGGTCTGCCCTGTGCAAATTCAACCTCCTTTCCTTTTCCATTTGAATTATGAAATGCTTCTGTTTGTTTTATATAACCATTTGATTGGCTTTGAGAAGGAACACAATGTTATTTACTGTGCTTTAGCCTTGTACTTTAATCTGCTTTTTAGCAGCAGAACAAATTAACTGTTTTCTCCATCTCTAGCAGGAAAGCTCTGGTCCAGCGCCAGCTGAGCGTCCAAACAAAGGATGCTCTTAGTCACCACATCTTCCCGCGCTCCCGTCTGTAATGGATTATTTTATTGTTCTCCCTCTGATTTGAGATCAAAAGTGGAGGTGTTTAAAGCTATATATTTACAATATACAGGGCGTAAGCCCCTGAGAGCTTTACGCAATTCAGGGCACCGTGTGTTACTCCAGATCAAACACTTCGCCGTGTTCTGATACACGGGAAATGCTTTTAAGTGGCAAATGCTGCTCGGGCAACCAGATGAAGCAAGTGATTATTAATACTGGGAATTAGCATAGCGGGAAATTAGAAAGTTAAAGAAAACTCCTGAAAAGGGTCACGTTGTGGAGATTGTGTTGTAGCGAGAGCGTGTGGTCCTGCAAGCTTAGCAAGAGTGACAAGGCTGAGGGTAAAAATGGTGATGATGATGATAATAGTAATAATAGGTGAGACCACACCTGGAATATTGTGTCCAGTTGTGGCCCCTCAGTTCCAGCAGGACAGGGAACTGCTGGAGAGAGTCCAGCGCAGCCACCAAGATGCTGAAGGGAGTGGAGCATCTCCCGTGTGAGGAAAGGCTGAGGGAGCTGGGGCTCTGGAGCTGGACAAGAGGAGACTGAGGGGTGACTCATTCATGGGGATCAATATGGAAAGGGGGAGTGTCAGGAGGATGGAGCCAGGCTCTTCTCAGTGACAACCAGTGACAGGACAAGGGGCAATGGGTGCAAACTGGAGCACAGGAGGTTCCACTTAAATTTGAGAAGAAACTTGTTCCCGGTGAGGGTGGCAGAGCCTGGCCCAGGCTGCCCAGGGAGGTTGTGGAGTCTCCTTCTGTGCAGACATTCCAACCCGCCTGGACACCTTCCTGTGTAACCTCATCTGGGTGTTCCTGCTCCATGGGGGGATTGCACTGGATGAGCTTTCCAGGGCCCTTCAACCCCTGACATTCTGGGATTCTGAGTGCTAAAGAATTTTTATCTTTGAAACAATGGCTCAGGAGGCATCGGAATCCTCTGGTGTTACACAGATTCTCATGGTCTGGAAAATCAGCAAAAACCTCATCACTGGTTACAAATCCCCTGTGTCCCTGGATATTGTGTCAGAAATTTGGAGGAGAAGTGGTGGAGTACTTCAGGCTTTGGATGAACCTGTCTAAGCAGAGCCTGCTGGAGGGAATTCCATATCCTGGTAGCAGCAGTGCCCTGAACTGCTTTCAGTTTTCTTCTGCCACTGGCCAGCATAATCACAAAAATAAACATTATTTCCACACTGGAAAGCTGCTTATCAAAACTTTGCCCAGACCTGATTATTTCCTACTTCTTTGGAGAGGATTTACAGAAAGATCTTACTTACAAATTCACTGGTATTTTTTTCCGCTGCCGCCTTCACAGTGAAGACCCAAAACCTCACAAGAATTATCTGTTTTTTCTCAGTCTTCAGTTACAAATCGCTGGATTTCATGTTCTTTGCCACTTGTCTTGTTGAAATATAGATAGTGCCATGCATAAAAAGGCATAATTATTTAAGGCTCGGTAAAGAAGAGAATACAAAGCTCTTGGTTTGTTGTGTTTCTGTCTTTGGGCTGAATTCAGGAGGAAACCACTGGAAGCTGAACTCACATTCCCCTGTCCAAGGGGATATTCTGGACCTTAGCGAAGCTTTTCAGAAATCAGAATAAACATCCTGTGAATTCTTATTCTCATTTTAGTCCACATCCCTTGTCTCAATTGTAACAGTTGCTCTGCAAAGCCGGATGTAAAATTCCTGAAATAAAACCAGATGCTGCGGGAATTACGTGAAATAATTTCACTGAGGAGAGAGGACACTTGGAATATGATTTTCCTGAGTATGAAATGGAAACCATTTTTAGAAAATGAACCGGTTTTCCTGCGTGAAAAGAAGAACAGCAGGAACGGTGCTGGCTGGAGTGCAGAGCTGCTGCTTCACTGAATTGGCTGCAAAGTTACTTGGAAGAAATCGCTGAAACTTTCTCCAGGTGGGATCGTTTCCATGGGTTTCATGCAGCTGCTTGGGTGATGGGAAACGGTGCTGATCACAGATTAGTCGCCTCAAAACAGATTATTTTTGCCTTGAAAGAAAAGGTGGTATGGGGATTTTCTATGACCTTCTCGACCAGCCAACCTCGATGGTACCTGCTGCCCCCCAATTCCAGACAAAACCAAGGACGTGGAGAAATACTTCTCTGCAAAAATAGTCTTACAGAAATAGCTTTAGTGAAATTTCACATATATATATATATATATATATATATACACAAGTCCCGACTTGGCACTGTGCTAATAGCTATAAGCAGTTATTAGAATTAATTAAAATGTAATACATGACCTGGGAAATGAAACTCCATCTCGCATTGGGTCTTTAGCCTAGTTAGGAACGTGGTAATAAGTGTTGAAAAAGCAGGTGAATATCATGCAAATTAAAGAGAGGATGAAGTATTTTCTCATTTTATTTCTGGAAAAACACATTAAGGGCTGCGGCGGGTCAGCTGGCGCAGCGTTAATCACTTCCAACCCCTGTGGTTGGGCTTTGGGGACACTTGAACGGCTGCCGAGTTGATCAGGGCAAATACAGGGAGTCTTAGGCGTTCTGGGCATCTTGCCCAGCAAAAACAAAAGGTGTCATTAACTCCCTGCTAGTGCCCAGTTTTTCCAAGTTAGTTTTCCTTTCAAACTTTTGCTGAAGCCATTTTTTCTATTTTTTTCCCCATGTAAAATAATCCAAGCAAAGAGCTGAAATGTTTGTGCAGCACAATTATGCCTTATTATCTTTATGAAGTCTAAACTAGTACCGAAAAATATTGCCTTGTGCTGAGCTAGCTAACAGCGTTTCTCTCTTACTGCACAGCAGCCAAGGATTAAGTTTTGTGGCTCTTTCTGTTACAGTTTTTTCCATCATTTTGTTGTTACGGGTCTGAACTCCTGTTGACTCTTAGGCTTATTTTTTGCCAGCAAAGCAGGGACATCCCTATTGAGCAACTGAGCTTGGATGGAGAGCGGTCAGTAAAAAAACCCCAATCCTAGCCTAAATTTATAGAACCATTTTGGTTGGAAGAGAACCTCAAGATCATCGAGTCCAACCATAAAATAAATTTGTGGGCTCTTAGATGGATGCAGCTGCTGCAGAAGAGAAGATGAAGCCAGCTTGCTGGTTTTATATTATAGCTGGTCTAAATCATTGGATTAGGCATGGAATAAAAATCCTACAGCCCAGCATGGTCCTGGTCGGGTATGAACCATCTAGAAAGCCCCAGGTTAGCGTGATGCCTGGTCTGCCTGTGGAGACACCGGGTGAAGGACAGGAGATGTGGGACCACCATTCATGACCAGCAAACAGAATCACAGACTGGCTGGGGTTGAAGGGACCATTAGAGATCATCTAGTCCAACCCACCTGCTAAAGCAGGTTCACCTAGAGTAGATTTCACAGGAAGGCATCCAGACGGGTTGGAATGTCTCAGAGAAGGAGACTCCACACCCGCTCTGGGCAGCCTGGGCCAGGCTCTGGCACCTCCCAGCAAACAAGTTTCTGCTCATGTTCACATGGAACCTCCTCATCCCCTAAACTTTCATCTTTTCTAAAACGGCAGGAAGGTGCTGTTGTGCTTGAAGTGTGACCAAGGACGGTGGTTTAGATCACCCAGCTCAGATGTTAAAGATTCAAGTCCCAATTGCCCGATGCCCTTAAGACCACGTCTGTCCTTGAGCTCCTCACTTCAGGTGGGGCTGCAGGAATGGGGTTGGATTTGCTGCTCCAGTGTTTTGTGATGAGTGTGAACGTGTGTGCTCTTACTGTGACCTACACGCTCTTAGTTCAGTGGTGTTGTCACCTCTTTGGGTGCACTGCTGCTCCTCCAGTTTTCCAGCCTGCCTTTTGTTCAGAGAACAGCCAACGTGCTTCGTTCACCCTCCTCTTCTTCCTCCCTCTTTGCACCATCATCTCACAGAGCAGGTCTGAGCCCGCAGTCCTCAGGTTTTTTTCCTTAGAGTAAGTGAAAAGTAGGTCAGTGCTTTGGCTTCAGAATGACCTTGTCTTCCTCAAGCCAACACGTCTTAAGGGTTTCATCACGTTGGATGGAATCACATCTGAACGGAGGAGCTTTTACTGCGGGTGGTTCCAGGTTCATGTGGAAGGGATGTACTGCGGGTCTGGTTTATTTTGTGATTTTTTTCATAAATGTAACGCTAGTGTGGCTCTTCTAAGACGGAGACTTTGAGGACTTGCCCATGCTCTTGCCATCTTCAGCATTTGGCGTTGCCCGCTACCGGTGCCCTCAGCATCACTTGATCTCATCGCTCAAGAGAAACTCTGGAACGACTCTTGAAAAGGCCAAGGTGTTGACGGGTTGATACCCATTTCAGCACGTGTTTTATCACATCACCACGATTCTAGCTCTCATGTGGCTCTTCCAAATAAATAACACTTTCTTTTTTGCTGTGAAATGACCAATGGACAAGACTAAATTATTCCTTGGTGTGTTGAAGACACAAGAGTTGTGTGTGTTGAAATCCTTGTGAGTGGGGAGGCTGTGCAAATATATATGTTATATTACATATCATATAGATCATCCCCCATATCCGAGGCTCTGCCAAGGACTTGGCAGTGGTTGCTGAGTTATTGTCTGAGCTGGTGTTTGCTGGAAACATCCATTTCAAACTCTGTATTTCCATGCGGTTTCATAAATTTGAATGAAAATCCGTGCAGTAACAGATTTTATGTGTTTAAAGTATGGGCTTGAAAAACTGTGGGCGCTTCAGAATTTCATTTCAAATGGAATGGCGTTGGGTTTAACGAGTTTATATTTATGACTTGTACATGGGCATGGAAGTCAGAGCAGGTAATTATTGAAACAAGTATTGCAGTATTGCGTGGCAGTGAAATTCTGCTGTGTTCTGCTATTGAACTGTCTGGTTTTCTCTTTTATTCTAAGATATAGGAGTGTTATTGTGCATAATACCAAGTAAGATACCTTCATGTCCATTTTAATATTAGAAATGGTGGCAAAATGATACAAAAAGTGCACCAGAAACCGCATATTTTATGTAGAATAACACCCCAGTGATAAACTTAATTTCTGGCCTATTTGGGGCGGTTAGTTATCAGCAAATACTGAAATAAGGAAGGAGGGGCTCACCAAACTTTAAGACTTTTTGGAAGCACCAAATAAAATTAATTTTATGATCTGAATTAAATTTTTAATCAACGTTCCTCATTAAAAAAAGCCAGCGCATGTCTAAAAGGCCATTTTGATTAGGAGTCCTGGCTCCGGTGATGTCTCCTAAGTGAAGCAGCAAGAAGAATAAATGAGCCCTGTCTCTCGCTTTACCTTTTCTCTTAATATCACAGTTGATAGGTTTTAAGTACTGGTGGTTAAAATAGGAGAGAAAATGGAAGGAGAGGCTTTGTTGGGGCTGCGGTGACGTACCAGTGAGGGCCAGAGTCCTCTCGCTTCCATCAGGCGTGTGCTTCCGAATTCCATATCGGAGTCAAAATGATTTGACGACTACTTGAAAAATAGAACAATAATGAGAATTTAAATAGAGATTTTAAAAAAAAAAAGGGCAAGGAAAGGACTTTAAGATGTAGCCCGTCACAACGAAGAGAATTTGTCTTCACGGCTGTTCAGATAATCCCGGTTGTGTAACCTCCTGTCACTTTGCTTCCCCGCTGGCTCTTTATTTCTCTCTCTTGTCACTTTGAAGTTTCCCCTGGATTGAATACCGGCTTCAGCGTTTCCTGCTCTCCATGCTTTCTCAGACGGGTTTGGACAAAGGTGATGGATTGACAGTGGCCTTTAGCTGAAAGCCAACTATGAATTTCAGTCAATAGACAATGAGCGTTGCTCTCAGATTTCATTTCGTTGTTGGTTTTTGACTTTTTTTTTCCACTCTAGTTAATTGTGGGCAGAAATTGATGTGCCTGTCTGGGCAAAGTGGTACGAGAGCCTTTCAGTGCTTTAATTGAGTTCCCGTACGCAGGGAACCTTTGGGGCTGCTGTGAACGCAAAGCCCGATTGGATCACGCGTGGAGGATCGAGCGTCTTCGAGTTATATTATAGTTATAATATAGAGTTATATTTTGGAGCTTAACAGTCACTGCTGCTTTGGGGGAGAGGGAAATCGAGGTAGCGTTAGTCATTGGTATAAGGAGAAAATATAAATCCCGGGTGTTTCTTTGGAAGTGGCTGATTCCGTGGTAAGCCTTGCTGACAGTGTTGAAATTTGGGAGTCTGAAGCCAGAAAGTCTGAACCCACATGGCTTATTGTTTCTCTGTTGTCTCCCTGTTCACAGCTGTGGTAAGTTCAGAAGGTGAATTGAAACCACACGCTTTTCCCCTTCCTGATGGTATTTGGTACGGTTTAACATCCTGGCCTGTGTTTCTTTGTGATATATTGCAAATTTTACCATGTTTGTTGCAAAGCAGGGATCAAAGCTGTAAAATGACTTTTCTACAAGCGGCATGTTGTCCATTTGAGCCTCCTGATCAGGAAAAAAGATCCATTTCCGTGTGCCCTGTGAGCCTTTTGTAGGGAATTTGCCCATCTGGCCGCGTTCTGTACAGTCTCGCGGGTGTGAGCAGACACACGCTCTCCTGCGGCACAGAGAAGAGCTATAAATAACCAAAGAGCTAGATTCTTTTCTTTCCCCCACCTTAATTCCTTCCATCCTTGCTTATTCTCTGCAGTAAATATAAGATTTCACCTATTTGCATTGCACTGGAAAGGTCGGCCCTTTGCACAAAACCAGCACTTGAGTTTGGGTTTGGCCTCCAGCTGTTTCAGGCTCCTTCTGTGTGTTAACGCAACTGTTCTGTTCTTTGCTTGCCCATCTTGAAGATGGGAATAAGAAACTTTTATGTGGGCCTTTTAATGTAGCGTGTGAGCAGCAGAGAATATATTTGGACACAGCGCTCAGCAAATCCAGCTTCCAGTTAATTGCTGCTAATTCAAAGACTAAAAAGCACGTGTTACCCTGCATTTATAAGATAAATGACTGGCATGTATTCCAGGAGGACCTTGGATATATTTATGTGAGGCTGAGCTTCCAGGTGGGCTGAGAAGGAGGATTTTATGAAGTGTTCAGCTGTAGCCAGTGCTGCACTAAAAGTCGTCTACAGCGATGGCTGTAGAGATATGGCAGCTCACTGCCATTTGTATGTGCAGCATGTGGGGTATTTTGGCCTGTTTGTGATTTATTTTGAATATCCATACTGTTATCAGACTAAGTTCAAGCTGCCGTCACCAAGAGGCTGTCAGGGACGGGGAACCCTTTCCATGGCAAGCAGCAAGAGAGGAAAATCAGACCCATGAAGGTCTTATTTTCTCATTGACCTTAATTTGCAAAGTCCACCTGCTCGTGTCGATGTGCACGGCAGCTCTGGGAGCCCGTTTGCTGAGCCAGGCGGCAGCGCGGCGCTTCTGCAGGGGCTTCCTATTAATACGTGCAATAACTCATCGTGGGCTAATTAAGCAGCTCAATTTGTAAAAGAGGCACCAGGGAATTGGACACAGGGCATTTGTTTGAAGAGCACGATGCTGTGTTTTGGTTTGGGCAGCCGACTGTTGTGAATCCTGCTGTCCCCTCGGCACCAGCAGCAGATCTGGTGAGCGTCCCCGTCGGCCGCGGGCTGTTCTCAGTGTCATGCCATGTTTCACATAACAAATAACTTCCATCTAATCTGGAGTGCTGCTGAGAGCAAGAAGAGACACTTATTTTCAAGGTAACTTGGTACCTTCTGGCCTGGAAGCTGCCAGCTCTGCGTGCCGAAATTCCCAATGCCGATCACGCTGTGGTGTCAATAAACAACGCAGCCGACTCCGATGTGAGCAGCTCAGCTCTTAAGCAGCTTTATTAATCCTGTAACTTTGTCAAATTGAACTGAGCTTGAGTCGCCTGGCTTCTTCAGATGGATCCCAAAGGCGCCGAGATGTCATGATTTGACATGTTCTTTCGTATAAAAACTGTCACAGAGATGGACTTGGTCACAAGTGGTCTAAGTCTTACTCAAATTCACATCCAAAAGGGAGAAGAAACCATTGGAGGTTGTCAAGTCGCCACCGATTTACAGGAGTTTGGCTGATTTATCAAAGAAAAAGCCCTTCCAGATGTTTAATTCTGTTCATCCAATGGTGTTTGGGAGTGAAGTGTCAGGGGAGAGCCCCGTGTGGAACCAGCCACGAGGAAGGGAAAGGTGGAATCAGAGCAGAGGCTCTAACGCTGATGTTTGATGGGGGGAAAAGCAGCAGCACCGCAGCCCTGTGTACGGGAGAGGCTCTCGGGATCTGCTAATGCTCCTTACAGCAGATTTTTTGGGGCTCAAAATGATACTAGCAAGTATTTGAAAGCTGTCCTGGAGCACTGCCGAGAAGCTGTAGCCCTAATGCTGTGTTTATTCATCCAAATTCTTCTGGTTGCTCTGTCAAAGCAGCAATCCCAGCTGATGTGTCTGCTGTGGCGTCTCTCACATGTGTAACGTGGGTGTCCTACTAGAAATCGCATCTTATTTACTTGCCTTTAATAGACAATTAGGATGAAGTGTTTCCGCAAAACGGATAAAGAAGTTAGCAAGCAAAGTAAAATTCTCCTTACCAGGGCAGACATCTGGAATGACTGGCAGTTGTAAGGGTGTACCTGCACTGCCTATGGAAAATATTTTGACAGTTCAAACTGAAATCAGGCTTTGGAGTTTGGACTATTTTTTCTTGAAGAGCCACAGTGTGGAACATAGCTTTCATGCTTTGATGGAGTCTGGAGAGCTCAATGATGTGTTTCAGGTTTGGATTAAAGAGAGGAAAATTGCTTCTAGCACTTTTATGCTCAAGAAAAACAAAGTCAAAATCATCCCTCCAGGTTGTCTTATCTGTAATATTTTATCAGTGTGATATCTAAGTGTAGCTTTGGTAGAGTTCACTGCGACTTCTCAGCTCAGAGATCCAAGAAGACTGGAACATACTCTGAGGTACTTGATATTGACCTTTCTTTAAAAAAAAAAAAGAATAACAAACAAAGAGAGGTCACGGTGGATGGGTTGAGTTTGAAGGATCATCTGCCCATGGTTCATTGCAACTTGCAGGAAGTCAAGCCAAGGTGGCAACAGGCCTGAATGGGTGAACAAGGAGCTCCTCACAAAACCCAAATAGGACAGCAATGGAGCTGGTGAGGGGCTGGAGCACAAGTGTGATGGGAGCGGCTGAGGGAGCTGGGGGTTCAGCTGGAGAACAGGAGCTGAGGGGAGACCTTCTGATCTCTGAACTGCCTGAAAGGAGCTTGGAGCCAGGGGGGTCGGGCTCTGCTCCCCAGGAACAAGCGCCAGGAGCAGAGGAAACGGCCTCAAGTTGCGCCAGGGGAGGCTGAGGTTGGATCTGGGGAACAATTTCTTCCCCAAAGGGCTGTGGGGCATTGGAACAGGCTGCCCAGGGCAGTGCTGGAGTCACCATCCCTGGAGGGCTGGACAGACGGAGATGAGGTTCTCAGGACATGGGGCAGTGCCAGGGGTGGGTTATGGTTGGACTCCGTGATCTTGAGGGGCTTTTCCAACCAAAATAATTCTGTTATTCTAAATAAAACAAACATGCCATGGGTGAAAGCAGAGTCAGGTTACCCAAGGGGAGCCCAGACGCTCTCCAAGTGAATGGGGATGGACTGGGAAAGCCAAAACCTACCTGGAGTTAAATCTGGTGAAAGATGTAGAGGGCAACAAAAGCTTCTGCGAGTCTGTCTGCAGTGGACAAAGGAAAATGTGGGTCTGCTGCTAAATGGAGCAGGGACACTGGAAAAGGTTGAGGCCCTCAATGCCACCTTCATCTTGCTCACATTGGCCCTGAAGAACCCTGAGACCAGAGGGACAGGCTGGAGTGAGGAGGACATGCTCTCGGTGGGGGAGGATCATGTTAGGGCACATAAACAAACTGGACATACACATGTCCCTGGGGCCTGAGGGATGCACCCATGAATGCTGAGGGAGCTGCCTTGATAGCATTGCCAGGCCACTCGATTGCCTTGGAAAGCTCAAGGCAACTGGGAAAGGAGCCTGAGGACTCGAAGAGAGCAAATGTCACTGCAGGAAAGAGGAGTTACAAGCCAGTCAGCCTCTGCTCCATCACTGGGAAGGTGATGGAGCAACTAATCCTGGGAGACATTTCCAAGTACCTGAAGGACAAAAAAGGCAATTTGGAATAGTCCAATAGTTCCCTTTACAAAGGGAAAATCGTATATGACCAACTGGATAGTCTTCTGCAAGGAGGGGGCTGGCTGGTGGTGAGTGAGGGCACAGCAGATGTTTATCTTGACATTAACAAAGCTTTTGGCACTGTCTCCTGTAAGATCCTCATTGACAGAGCGATGAGGTACAAACTAGAGGAGTGAACAGGGAGGTGCTGGACTCAGACAGATGGGATGGGGACCACTAGTGCAGCTACACTGGCAGGATTATATATTGTTATAAGATAGATACAATATATTTTTCCCAAGGCTGTGCTTTCTGAGAGCAAACACGGGGAGTCGGTACAGGCCTCACCCTGGCTGTGCCTCATCCGTACATCCCTGCTCAGCACAGCTCACAGTTCACTGCAGGTACCCCAGGACGGTCAGACAGACAAACCTGCCCAGCACAGCTCACAGTTCACTGCAGGTACCCCAGGACGGACAGACAGACAACCCTGCCCAGCTCAGCTGGATTGAGCTGCGGCAATAAAGGCTTCGAAACAGCGTGGCACAACACTGGCAAGCGAGCGCTTTGTCGCGCTGAGATTTAATCTTCAAATCCCCCCGTTTGCTTTAGCTGCTGCTAATTCTGTCCTGTATGATTTTCAGCAAGAAGCCCTATTAACTCAAGCTGTGTACAGCGCCTTCATAAAATTGAACAACAGAAGTTAATCTTTTCCCTTTCATCTCTGTTCCTGTGTTGCTTCTGAGCAATAGCTTTGTAGGTTTTCGCCCTTTTTAGCATGCCAAGCATTTCCCCCATCTCTTTATCTTCTTTTTCTTCCTTTATGTCCTTATCCTTCTTGGGACAGACTCATCTGCAGGGACCACTGCAGAACAGCCTGTCTGCAGGGCTTTAAGGAAACAGTTATCTGGAGATGAAGCAGAGATGGCAAGCAGCCGGCTCTTGTTTCATCTGCTTTTGCTCCTTGTTAATTGCCATTGGAGAGAAAAAGGGGTTTTATGTTTCCAGTGATGGGGAGCTGATAACTTGTTTAATCTTACAATCTCACTCATTCCAGTCTCATGACTTGCATTGGAAAGGAAAAGAAAATTTCTAAAAGATCACACAAAACAGCTGCCCAACGACTTCTTTCTTCCGGCCAAGCTTCTCCCCCTCCTTCCCGGGATAAAATGAAGCCAAAGGCACAAGTTGTCACGCCAGCCCGTTAGCTGTGGGTGTGGGTCAGGCGTGATTTCTTGCTGCCTCTTCTCATCTGCGGAGCAGCCCCGTGCGAGGCGAAGCCACAGCAGTCCCTGTGCCGGGAGGGGACGGGGGTTCGTGCCCAGGGCTGTGGTTTTGCCCCATGTTGCCTCTTGCAATGCTATATATGAATTCTGGACGCTGGTTTTAGACCCGAAGGCTCTCTGGCCGGCCCCGGGGTGTGAGCAGAGCTGCATGTTGGCACTCGGTGCGTTGGAAACGTGTCGGGTGGGTTGTGCTTGGGCAGAGGTGTGGGACGCCTTTCTCTGCTTTTCCCTCTGCTGGGGATGTTCCCGTTGAAAGGGAATGGCGACACTTGCTGCACACAGGTCTCCTCCCCTCCTTTTCTACCAAAATTCCTGCTGGAAGGAACTGAGGAATTTCTTCCCCCTCTTGTAGCCATTTGCACTTAATTATTTTTATGAAGAATGATTTGCAGATGGCAGCAGCAGAACTCTCCAAGAATGCGCGTTTCGTTTTGGATATGACTTTTTACCATGGTTTGAAGCCAGTAGATTTAGGAGGCGGAATGAAATCACATGAGGCCAAGCAGACACTGCCAGACACCATCTGTCCAGCTCCAGATTTTCAATTCCTGCTTCGTTTTGGTGGGTTCTTGTCACAGGAAGGTCCCAGTAAGTGCCCGGCTGTCCCTGAATTTGCCCTCTCAGCTGTAAACCTCAGCAGGGGACTGCAGTGAGGTGGTGCCGCAGGGAAACCACCAGTAACGTGGATCACGGATTAACAGTTTGTCCTTTAAGACTTGAGGTTCATTCTGGTTATTTTCAGTCCCCTGACTATCCCAGTTCCTACCAGTTCTTGTGATTGTCAAGTGAGTCACCACTTCTAGTTTTCAATGATGTTTTTTTCTTCCAGCATTAGCCTGCATGTTTCCTACTGGTTTATAGGTTTTATTTTACATTATTGCATAGATGAGCTCAGAAACGTGAGATCGTTTGGCCAGCAGTGGCCGTGACAGTGTGGATCTCATTGTGACTGTACCTGTGCAGGGTTTGGGTTTGTTCCTGTAGCTGCTGTAGGTATAATAATGCCTATATAACATGGTCCTCAGGGTGTGTGTGCCAAACAGCATTTGCAGCTCAATTCCTCGGTCTCAGGGCGTCCGCTCCCACCTGGTCCCACACGGGAGGGGACACACGTCCTCAGCCATAGCGTGGCTGTGTCCGCCCTGCAAAGGTGAAGGCCTTTGGTGTTTTTAAGCTAATCTTTTTATTCTGCGTAATAAGGACCTAATAACAGCTTGAGCTTCTTTCTGGTGGATAAATGCTTTAGTCGTTATTCAGTGTCTGGTGAGGTTGATAGGAATTTTTTGTTGATTCTGATGGGCGTTGCTTTAGTCCTAAAATACGCTGCTCCAGACAGACACACGGACAAGTGCTCTGGTGTCCAGAGAGCCAAGAGCGTGGGGCTGCCAACCACAACCAAAGCTCTTCCTAAGTAATCCCAGGTGCGGATGAGCCGTACAGTATCCACTGCACCTGTCTTGAAATGCCATTCTTTGTCTGGCCCCACATCTGGGCTCTCTCTGCAGATCAGAGGGACACAAGTGCCTTTTGAGGGATAATTCATCTCACCCTGGCGCTGGTGGGTGAAGCCCTTTGTGGAATTGCCTGTTTCTGTGTGGGTTCAGGAAAAACCACACGGGTTTTTTGCATATTTGGTTAGAGATCTTCCTATTAAAAACCTGCGGGGGGAAGAGATGCTCCCCGCTAAGATCTTTTCTTCCTACTTTAATGCAAAATGAAATGTAGGGCAGAAGACTGGAGCTAAATAAGAACTGTTTTCAGCTTTCTTTTCCCTTTTTGGCATGTGAAAACTTCAGGGTTTGATTTCCATTTAGAAAATACAAAGAGGGAAACACTACCAGTGTGAAAATGAAACACAACAATGGGGTTTGGTCAAAGCAAAGCACTTTCAAGAAAAATAGCACCTACAATACCATTGTCCTAAGTAATTGTTGCTGCCTCTTGGAAGGAGTTAAATACCACTTAATCGTTGATCTGCAGATAGTGCAGGGTGTGACCTGTGACAACACATAAATTAATTGCTAGCTTTAAACCATACATTTGCTTAGCAGCTGCTATTACTCCATTTTAAGGGATTTTACAGATCTGGGACCGAACCCAAGTCCCTGTGCCATTGTCACAAGATGCCACTGGCAGCATCAAGGCTTCGGCTGGGCTTTGTGCAGCACCCGTGTGGGCCGGTAGTATCTGATTTAACACAGGTGAAATGAAGTCCTGTCTCCTGTGCATATGGAGCTGAAGAGAAATAAAAAGCAGCTGGTGTTCGGCCGGTTTAGCACTGACATTGCAGGCTGAGGGGTTATTTGCTGTGTGATTGTGTGAGTTTGGTGAAGAGTGTCCAGAATTAAGTATTATATTTATTATTCTATTTATAAAAATAGAATTGTGTGTATTCTCCCAGTAAGTCAGCGCAGTGGCGGCTCGAACCGGAGAAGTTCCACAAGAGCTGGGCCTGTGTTTCTGTTCTGCCCTGGTGCCTTTATCTGGGACTGGTGAGAATGAAAAGGAATTTCCAAATTGCTGTATTTGCCATGGAAATGCAGTTCCTGGTACATGGCAAGCTCATTCTGGACCTCTGTGCCTGCCCTATCCTCACTGTGCTTGGACTCCGGACCAACACAAAGCCCATGGCAAGGCTGGGTTTAGGGGTTTTCTTACAGCAAGAGGGTTTTGGAGAACTACCTTGTTTCCCTGAAAATTAGACAGGGTCTTATATTAGTTTTTGCTCCAAAGCTTATTACTTTTTTACATGTATATCTGCCTGGACACAATTTAAATTGACTCTTTTGATGAACTGTAATTAGGGCTTATTTTTGGAGTAGGGCTTATATTTCGAGCATCCTCAAAAATCCTGAAAAATTGTGCTAGGGCTTAATTTCAGGGTACCTTATTTTCAGGGAAAAGAGTAGAGAACGCGTTGGTCTCGGGGAAAGCTGAGTCATCTGTCTCCGGAGAAGGCATCCATCTCCAGAGTAATTACACCGAGCTGCAAACAGTCAGTGACAAGCTCCGTACCCGCAGTTTGAGTGCAGATTCTCATTTCATGCTGTAGAAGGATGTGTAATTCTAAATAGCTTGAAAGACATTGAAAAGCACCCAAACCGTGACAGACAGAATATAGCAAATGAGAACAAGGGAAGTTATTATGCGCTTTGTGGGCATATGCAAAGCCGTTATTGCTGGTACATGACACACGGGTGATCGGTGTGTGCGGATGCCCCGGTCTCTGGTGCGGGGCAGGTTTGGTGACACCAAACCCCATCTTTTCTTTCCTTGGAAGTGCTGAACGCTTGGGCAGCCTTGTCGACTCCGAGCTGGGACAGGTAGCGATGGGAATAGATGTGCAGCTGCTCCGTCGTGGTGCTTCCAGCGACAAATTCTAATTCAAAAATACAGGGGAACAGTTTGATGATGGAAGGAGAGTCTTGCTCTCTGCTCTCAGCTGAAAACCCGTAGAAATGCTGGGTTACCCATGGGGATGAGGGGGACACGAGCAGCCGGGGAAGCTTTTCCTGCCTCCAGCGTGATGTGCATAACGGTGCTTAACGGTGTGCTAGGGCTCCCTCATTTACAGGAGAGATCAATGAGCGCCTTCTCGTTAAACTAATGAAGCAGAGCCGAGAGGCGCTTTTCAGAGCCGGTGTCTCGGAGGAGCAGATCCTTTTGCACCTGGATGAATCTTTTTAATTAAAAATAAGTTTTACCAGCATCTCCTGCTGGAAACCTCAGCCCTGGTAGGTAATGATGCGTTGGCACCTCCTATACAAACCGGCGTGCAGGACCAGGCTTAAGGCTGATTTAAAGCCTGTGGAAGGGGATGGAAGTGTTTCCATTTGCCTTTAGGGACTTTGGCTCACACTTTGCAAGTGTAATTTGAAGTGGAGCCAGAACATGGCCCGGGCTTCATTTCAGAGGGAATTTGGTTGAAGGCTTTTCATTACTGTAAGGTCTGCAGTGACTTTAAGGCTGCCCAGTGACTTACAGGTAAAATAAAATATCTTAACATGCTGATACGACTTGCAGAACCAGCCCCTCTCCCGCGTGACCTTGCTAGAGCAGAAAAACACATAGAAGGATCTACGGCTGCAGCAAATGGTTCAGAAAACTTTGGTGACAGCAATCTGGGAGCAATCAAGGTGGGATCTTCTGGCTTGATGCTTTGTTTCCATCTCTTGTGATTTTGTGTGTTTACATGGAATCGCTATATTTGGCGTTTTAAACTCGTACCAAACCCAGGGATGCTGTTGAATTAGGCACTAATAATAATTGGTGTTGAAATCTCAACAAATGAATGAGAAGTGAGTCATAACGTCGTCATGACCTGAAGACACAGCGCTGCTCGTTGTCTATTTTCTTCTGCATTATTCACTTTATACATTGCAGTTCCTAAAACTCATTATTTCTGTTCGGGTTTTGAAATGCATTTCACAAAATCCTGAAAAGCTTCCAAAGCTGAAGTTAAAAAATGCTCTACTTGATGAGAATGTTTTGTTTCACTAAATCTGAAATTTTGCTCTATTCACAGCTTTTATTTTTATTATAATTTATTATGAATTTTGAACCTCATGCAAAACCAAAAATACAGACGCTCTCCATTCCGACGAGCTCTAAATGAGGCTTGATCCATTATCTTGAAATGCTACATTTCCTTTTTGGCAGAATTCATTGTTATCACCATATTCCAAATTTTTAAAGAAAAAGTTTTTAGATGCTTTTGACTCATTGGTGTTTTCAGACATGGCCAGACCTTTATACGCCGAATTATGAGCAAATACCCATAAGGTAGAAGTGTGAGACACTTCACACCCGTGTCCTTTGCATTCGGGGTGCAGTAAAGTCTCCCAGAGCCAAACATCGTGTACGTGTCCCATGGAGCTGTTCTTACAAACGTGTCTTGCACCTTCCCTCTGGGTTTTGTAGCCTCTGTCGTGCATTTGAAAGGAATAAAATACAAGTAGCTGCTTCAGCAGAAAAGTTATTAGTGCTGGTGTGCCCTTGAATAGCAAGCCTGGTATTGGGAGGCAAAAGCTGAAATGAGACATTTTCCATTTTATGATTTTTGTCTGTGGAGAAAGTCCTTTTAATCTCAGTTTAATGAAAGCGGGCTCAGGATGCGTGACTGAGTGGGCTCAGGAGCGAGAGGAGTTTGTTCTTTAGAGCAGGCAGAGTTTGGAACTGGCTGGGTAACCACCGTGCACTTCTTTGTTTATAAGTATGTGATACTTTATTTAGATGAACAGCTTGGGAAATACTTCATGGTGGAAAAGGTGGTGGAATAAATGAGCTCAGTGACAGTTACAACAGGAGCATCCACGTTTTTCAGTCTCTCAGACCAAAATAGCTGAGAACAGTCTGGCCTCGTTAATTGTTTACTGTTAATGGGCGATGCCTTTGATCCTCCTGCACTCCTGCTAAATGACAGGGGTTCTTTTTTCCACAGCACAGCCTTTCTCCAGAAACAGCATTTTGAGTATATAGGTGAGAGCGCCGAAATAAGAGCGCTCACCTGTCCCAACTACCTGTCCACCGGCTCTTCTGGGACTTGCTCTTGTCCTTCATTGGTGGCTCATGGACTTTGGTGAGGCACCAGAAGGCCCTACACAGCAGGTCCCCTTGTCCTGCCCATCCCTGGTGTATCACAATGTTGTAACAGGTGACTTCCAATATATTAGGCCAGCTGAGAGAGGGAGCAGGAGCGTCCCCTCCATGGACTGGGGAGATGTCTATTCATGGCCTGAGCTAGATGTCTATCTAAGCCAACGTGTACCAGGAATGTAGATGACATCGTGAAAAACTTGAAGCTTGCTGATTTTTGAGGGCATAATATCTGATGGCAAAACTGTTTTGTCCCCACAAGGTAGCATGATTAATACAGGCAGTTAATTTCCAATTGTGGAAGCCACCTTCTTGTCCCCTCACTGGGAGGGGTCAGGAGTGCTTGAGGAGCAGCCGTGCTTGTCCTGGTCCAAAACGAAGGGCTTGTTGCCTCTGGGTGTTGGTGCCACCAAAGTCCTGTAGATGTGCAGCCCAGCCCGGGACGTCCTCTTCTGCTGAATTGCTTTGTTGCAAAGGCAGCATGGCCAAGCACAACAGGACCGTGCCGTGATGGGACAGGTGATACTGTGCCATCCCAGCTGCACCCACACCACGTGGGCACCTGCTTGTCCATTTTTTCCTGGACATCCTTCATCTGCAAACTCTCTTCATCTTCATCCCATGAAAGCGCACTGCCCACGTCTCAGCTGCTCCCCGACACAGCTGATGTGGAGGAGCTGTTGTAGCACGGAGTGAAACGTGGCTGCATAAGAGAGCTGCTTATGTGAAATAAATTTATGTTCTTCTCTGGATTCTTTGCTCTCTGGCTGTAATTGAGGGATGGGAGAGGGAATAGAGTGACTATCAACAAGTTTGCTGATGACACCAAGCTGGGAGGAGTGGCTGACACTGGAAGCTGTGCGGCCATCCAGAGACCTGGACAGGCTGGAGAGCTGGACAGGGAAATATTTAATGAAATAGAACAAGGGCAATTGTAGAGTCTTGAATCTGGGCAGGAACAACCCCAGGTTCCAGTATATGTTGGGGAATGACCTATTAGAGAGCAGTGTAGGGGAAAGGGACCTGGGGGTCCTGGGGACAGCAGGGTGACCATGAGCCAGCACTGGGCCCTTGTGGCCAGGAAGGCCAATGGTACCTGGGGTGGGTTAGAAGGGGGTGGTCAGTAGGTCAGAGAGGTTCTCCTGCCCCTCTGCTCTGCCCTGGGGAGACCACACCTGGAATATTGTGTCCAGTTGTGGCCCCTCAGTTCCAGCAGGACAGGGAACTGCTGGAGAGAGTCCAGCGCAGCCATGAAGAACCATGCTCGGACACGGTTGTCACTGGAGAGTCCAAACTTAATGTCTTTATAATGCCAGCTTGTTGCCATAATTTTTACAGAACCACAGAGCAGAATTCATAACACTGCTGAGATGCCCCCAACAGAGCAGTGGGGACACCAAGGGAACGGCTGGGGGTGGACGTTGAGGCAGATGCCACCACATGGGGTGGCCTGAAGCACAGCCTAATTTTGACAGACTTGGAAAAGAGTGATTTTGACTTAAAGACGATTTTTCACAGTGAGAGGCTGTTTTGTGTGCTGTTCCAGGCTTTGGCTGAAAAATTAGAAATATTCTCCTTGGAGATGTCTGATTAGAATATAATCACCATTTTCCTACTTCTGGGTGCTTTTTGAGGCTCTCTGTTACAGAGAATGGTAATTGGTTTCTTTGTGTTGGAGTCAAATATCTGAGTACAAGTGTTCGTAAGTATGTATACATATAAATAAATGAAAACATCACTTTTTTTTTTTTTTATCAACGTGCTTCATTATGGGAAAAAAAAATGCCTTATGAGCTTTTTTTATGGCGCTCTAATAGCTGTTTGGGTGACAATCTGTCTGAAAGCAGCGTTGTGGGATCGTGTCGCTTCCACCGCCGTTATTTCTAATTGGCAAATCAAGGACAAGAGGAGTCAGGGAAGAGTGGATAAGGACTGTTATTAAAATGCAATCTCAAAATTGGCCTGTGCTGAGTGAAATGTAGTGCTGAACCTCTTGCGGGGATTGAGGGTGTCATTATTCTACAGAGGTTTTATCTGTTTTTTGAGCCATAAATTAATTAATGATTTTTAAAAGGGATGTAATATGAAAATAGAAACAAACGGGTATTAGATGATCTTAGGAAATGACTGTGCATTTGGGGGCTTAGAATTGAAATTCTTCAAATCTCTTAAATATTTAGTGAGACTTCTACACATATCAGGCTGAGGGGAAGCACAGGAGTGTGGTAACCGCAGTAATACCAAATACATAAAATGCTGCCTATCAGATTGAACACATTAAAATGTTACGGTATGTTTTTACTGCTATCTCTATTCTGCGCACTTCATGCAAACTAAATAATATTAGTTCCTAAACTTGGTAAATAAAGGAATGAGCTGAGTCTATGACCTGTTCAGAGGTGGTTTGGTTTGCTTTGATCCAGGGGACTGAGATGAAGCTTCCTGTAGCTAAGCAAGAGCTTTTTGGGAAGCGACTGTTCTCACCAACTTCCAGCACAGTTTAATTCACTCGAGAGATTCGGCTGTTCAGAAAAACCGTGTTTTTACAGCGCTTTTGTTGCACCTCCTTTAGCCTTTTCCTTTGACACTTGGCAATATGCCTGTTGCCCAACTCTCTCCTCCTGATTCTCTGTTATAACTCTGTTGAATATTTTCGGTCGGTGTGATCAGACCTTTATAGACTTGGAAGCATTTGGTCCTTGTTCTGAGATCCCCCAGCCATAGTTCATGTCCTTGTGCTTTATTTGCGTGTTGTTTCTGCTAATGCCTTGAGGAATTATCTTAGTAGACGGGTAATCAAGAGCCAGCACAACATTAAGACCAATCATAAAAATAAGGTATGCTCAAATTAGTTCATGTTTAGCCTGTTTAACAAGGCAGAGTATTTTATACTGCTTCCTACAAAGGGTGAAACAATGATCACTTTATTTGTTAAAATATGCATGGATGGCATGTAAAGGCATGTTTAAAAACTCGAGGATAGAGTATGTAACACAGCAGGTTAAATAAGACAAGCAATCTCAAGTTTCTGCCGTGTTTTCTGACATTCAGATTTCAACACGACTATTATCTTGCCATTCATCCACCCGTAAAGAGACACAGAGCTAAAAATAGAAGCATTCCCCTCCAGTAAATGACAGTGACTCAATAACTTCTCCATCAGTCTACACGCAGGAATAATCAAATGTACAGAAAGACGCTGGGATTTATAAATAACCAGTTAACGCTAAATTCTAGTGAAGAAATCCCAGAGAAACAAACAGAAAACAAATCCATCACCCAGAGACCTTTGATGTGTTTTTCACAAAGCTGGTGGGTAAGACACCTGCAATTATTTTCCAAGAAAAATGTGACTTCCTAAGAATTCAGAGTGGAGAAGCAGCGATTCCACTTGATCGGTGAAATGTCCAAATTAAGCTGAAAGTGCATTGGCCATCTACTTTCCGGCAGTGTTTGCACATGGGGGACGTGAACTTTGGTCAACATGAGTCATCGTCACGATCCAGGGGTGGGGTGAACCAGCTTGGCTTTCTCATCCCCCTCCAGAAGTATGAAGGTGTCATGGGTGTGTGAAAGCATTTGAGAAACAGCCTCAGTGACCTGCGCTGGGATAACACGAATTCGGGAGCAGATTGAGCACCATGCGATACAGCAGCAGAGCTACATGGGAGGTCCAGGCGCTGTTCTCGTGCACGTGTAACCTCCAAGCCAAGACACCAGCATCTTGAGGCCACATCTGCAGCACTGGGTCCAGTTTGGGCTCCCCAGTTTAGGAAGGACAAGGAATTACTGGAGAGTCCAGCGGAGGGACACAGAGATGCTGAGGGGTCTGGAGCATCTTTGTGATGAGGAGACACTGAGAGAGCTGGGGCTGTTGAGCTGGAGAAGAGAAGCTGAGAGGGATCTGATCCATGGATCAATAGCTCAGGGTGGGTGTCAGAGGATGGAGCAGACTCTGTTCAGTGGTGCCCAACACCAGGGTGAGGGGCAACGGGCACAGACTGAAACACAGGAGGCTCCATGTGAACATGAGCAGAAACTTGTTTGCTGGGAGGTGCCAGAGCCTGGCCCAGGCTGCCCAGAGCGGGTGTGGAGTCTCCTTCTCTGAGACATTCCAACCGCCTGGAGCCACCTGTGTGATCTGCTCTGTGACCCTGCGTGAGCAGGGCTGGGCTGGGGATCTACAGAGCTCCTGCAGCCCAACCAGCCTGGGGTTCTGGGATCTCCTCTGCCATCAGCCTTCAGGCCTGCATTTGCAAAATAAAAGTTGTTTTTACAGTGCTCCTATGGAGCACTCTGTACGTCTTTGTTCCTAGGATACGTCCTTCATTCACGAAGGACTCGAGGAACCATTGTGTTTGGGAGCATCCTGGAAAAGAATGGGGACCAGGACCGAGCACAAGCCAAGGGAGGAAACACCCTGGCATTGCCTGGGGATGTCCATGTCCCCTGCAGCTGCTGCACTCCTGGTATGGAGGGGAAATGGAAAACTGCTCACAAAACGCAGCATACTGATGGTCCAAAAATCCCGGGTTTGTTTGATCAGCTCATTGCAACAGCCGCAGAAACAATTTTCAAAGTGTTAAGCAGTTAGGAACAATTACTGTCCATGATCCCCTTTGCCCTCAAAAACATACCATGGCTAACAATGTGCTTTGCTGCTGTCTGCCTATTCCCAAGAAGCATTATTCAAACAAAAGGGCTTTTGGCAGTCTGCCTGGTGTCAAAGGAGCCAGCCGGGCAGAAGAGGGTGACCCAGGGGAGATCCACCACCCAGGAGGTGCCGAAGGCCTCTCCTGGGCTACACCAGCCTCACGTCTGTGCTGCCCGGATGAGCAGGGCTAGAAATAGCTGTGGGAGGGTTGGCCAAACTCATGCCTTGAGGTTGGCAATGTCATAGACTCATAGAATCATTACAGTTGGAAGAGACGCTCAGGATCTTTGAGTCCAAACAAGCATAACCCACTCTTGGCACTGACCATGTCCCTGAGAACCTCACCTCTGTCTGATCCACCCTTCCAGGGATGGTGACTCCAGCACTGCACTGGGCAGCCTCTTCCAATGCCCCACAGCCCTTTACAGGAAGTTTTTTTTCCTAATATCCAATCATCAGTGCTATTAGCGCTTTACAGGTCTGATTCGCTTGGAGGGAGCGACCCAGAAGATGTCTCTGGATGCCATTTGGGGCAAGCAGGAGGATGCTGCTGAGCATGGGGGCGCTGCTGCCTCCCTCATATTCCCCTCCATGCACCCCGTGGAACAGGGACACCCAGGGCTGCAGGTGCCCATATGCAGCATTGCGACCCAGCCAGCACCCACCGAGCGGCAAAGGACGCACACAGGTGAAGGCATGGAAAACAAAGGTTTGACGCATATATTAGATACTAAAAAAACCTTGTTCCCCTCCCCAGCCTTCTGCAACCAGCCCTTGCTACGCCGTGGTGCCCATGGGCAGGGAATGTCAAACTGAAGGAGAATATTTTCAGCAGAAAACACTGATGCAGGGGCTGCATCCCCTGGGATGACAGGATAACTCGTATGTCCCTCATCTCTTCATGCCGCTGCAAGGGAATTCAGGCTCACCATCTGGTTTTTGCACAAAGAAGGTCGACATCAGAACAAAAAAAGAGGACTTCTGCAAAATGGGAGGCAAAACTGGGGCTGGTCCCTCGCCCCCTTCCAGCCCCTGGCCCAGCACAGCACCTTCTCCTCTCATCCATCAGCATCGCCCGCTGAAAAACCATACTATTCCTCCTTATCCCTTGGATATCATTAATAATAATAGCAACAGCAAAAAATAAGAAGGGACAGTGACTACCTTGGGTCCTGGACATAGCGTTCTAGCTGGAGCGCGGCACGACATCCACGATGAACACCGACAGCTCCCATTAAAGGATCCTGACTTTACGTGCTCGTAACGTTGCCAAATTTTAACTATTCAGACCGAAATATATCCTAGAACAGCTCGAGCCTGCCTGCAGTTAATGCAAAGAGACATCATGTCTAACGGTGTCAAGATAAGTCTACAAGTTAAACTTTTAATCTCTGAATGTATTGTGACAGAAGGAAACGGGGGAAAAAAAACCCAACCTGCTCCTAACTTTCATTACACAAATTCCAGGCTTTTTCAGCTGATAACTTCATTTCTAAGGTGATTAGCAAAACCGTGCCTTAATTAGCAATAGATTTCCCATTTAACAGCTTTGCCTTATCTTCACCCCCCTCCTTTCTTTTAAAAGTAACTTCCTAGTTTAAGGGAAAAACACAATTACCCAGGGCAGCTAAAATAATAAGGAATGTATCAGAACAAAGACCTAAATAATAAAATCGAGAAACAGCAATAAAGGCAAAGAAATAATCATTTCTCCACATGCTCCCTCGTATGGTTCTGAGAGACGGTATCTCTCCAAATTAATCATTTTTCAGAAGAAACAACACGTACGGATACATTTCCAGCTCCAGATCTGAAGCCGTTTCTATCATTTCTGTTCCCATTTTGGCCCTGCTGTGTCCCCCATCACCGCAGGAGGACGTCCCCCGGGCCAAGCACAGGCTGTCACCTCCTTGTCCCCAAGATGGCGGGGCAGCAAATGGGTCAGGAATGGGATGAAGAGAGCGGTAACGCAGAACCTGCCTGTGATTTAAGCATCCTCAGCACACAGAAAAGGTGAAGTGTTGGCCTTACTACCTCTAGAAAGCCTTATGGTTTGGTCCGTACAGGTGTAATTCAGCAGTAGGACCTTTATCGCCTTCAGTGCAAGACTTGTGTGACATAGCGGGGAGAGACACGTACCACAGCAAGGCTATGAAATCCAAATTCTGGTAAATAAACACCTCCTCATCGTTAACTGATGGCTGTTAATGGAAGACAATCAGAAGTTGCATAACTCACACACAGCAAGCTAGATAATATTTTCCATTTTTACATATACTTACTTAGATGTTATATCCCATATCCCCATTGCAGTGCTCCTTTCAAGCTATTGTGACCACCACTGTCTCATGTAACAATCACGGCAAGGACTTCAATAGAGATGTTAAGCTGAATTACATGAGGGTGAGTTAGGAAACCACATACGGAGGGGAAAAGAAAGAAAGGAAGGAAAATCAGCTCTCTCTGGGAACTTTTCACTTCTGCCGCAGTGGAACAGAGCATTCACCATCTCTGCGGGTGGATTCAAGCACTCCTTGAAGAGGATGGCTTTTTAATTAGGATGTGTGGATTTTTCACAGATCACATCAAGGGAGGACTGACAGTGCGAGGGTTTATACAAAAGCAGTGAATATACCACCGCTGAGGCCATTTTGCTATAGTTCCAGCAAAGGTGCAGTGTTGTACCTACAGCCAAGACCACCAGCCTGACCAAGAACTGCCACGAGGAATCTCAACACAACTCCATCCTGCACAACCCATAAAGTATCTTGGAAACCATTATGAGGAAGAGAAAGAGACTCAATATCCTGCAGCTGAAACAGGAAAAGGAATTTCGTTGCTAAAATGAAAATCTTTCTAATAAGACCATGGAAAACCTTTCCAAGAGGACGGAGGCCGAGCAGCCAGCTCAGGCGCAGTGTTCATGTGCCATGTCCTTCAAACATGATTTTTCAATGGACCATGTCCTATCCTGACCATCTCAGACCCTGTGTATTCAAGCAGAGGATGGAAGTGGGAGGAGAGGGCAATACTACATTTAAAACAACAAATTCTTTATTGTTTTTGGCATTCCTTTACTCACATTTTATCCTCATGGCTAATACCACTTTGGACGGGTTCCTGTCTATCTTGTGCCAGACCAATAATAGGAATGTCCAGGTTGTCCAAATGTCTTACCTTTCCTGCTGATGCCACTAAATTAATGCCTTTTATAACGGCCACTTAAAAATGCCAAATAAGAGTGAAACTCAGGTGCGCCATTCGCTCCTCAAATCCTCATGCTACTACCAGGTAATAACCACCGTTTTCACCCTCTTAACTTGGCAAGGAACATAAATAGTTTAACATATTACATACTGGAGACATTAGAATAAAGCTTCACGTCAGTGCAAAGCAGTGATTTCTCTGTGCTGCCTCTATTCAAGGAGAAGGATACGCAGGCACCGCAACTGCTTTCGCTCAATCCGGAAGGTTTTGTAATGAAAAATTTATGCCGTGCTTCTCCAACAAATACAACACAACCTGCTCTAAATAGCGCATCATTCCCAGCTACAACAGGTATTGATTTGACTTTATCACCAGATAAGATACATAAGGATGGGCTTGGTGGGAAGCTCCATTTCAAAGACTCCGATCACAAAGCACAGCAGGAGGAGGATTAGCTGTAATGACAACTGTCTGCGTCCTCTTGGCTTGGAAAAAACGCTGGAAAGAAGCATTTCACTTCTCGGTGCATCAGGACAGATATTTTAATTGCTTCTGAATCAAACTATAGCAACCAGAGCGACTGTAGCTCTGTCATTTTAGCACCTCCAAAAAAAAGAAAAGGAAAGTGGAACAGGATATTTTTAACTCCGCATCTTGCAAGTGCTTGGTGAAACTGGAGAGATGCTCCCGCATCTGAACTCCCAGCCTTGGCTGGAGCCAAAATCTGTATCCCCAGCTCCCATATGGCCGAGACCCACATTCAGCGGAGCACAAAGTGCTGGAGTGGTTTGCAATGATCGCGGTGTAAATCTGGATCTCTCCTAATAAGTTTAGTACTAAAATTCCTCAGCGCTCTGATGTTATCTGTTCAGTCTTGGCAGCCTGACAAGTACTTGATTATGTTGTAATAGTATAATGCAAAGATTATTACCGACTCATAAAAGACAAGTGCCTTCAAAACAGCATCAACAATACCTGTAAGACCTTTGAGGAGATGAAGAACATGCTGGGCTTTATACACTTGTAGTACAGAAATTACCTGCAGGATTTGACCCTGAACTACTTGGAGGCTGCTCTTTTTTTAAAGGTTTTATTGCTAGTAGTGTACCAAAAGCATCTTGATCTCATTTTCCTATTATCATTTCTGTCAAAGCTGTAAAAATAAAACAGCCTAAATAGTTCAACAGAATTTTGATCTATTTTTCATGCAAAAAAAGCCTTTGGAGAAAATTATCTGTAGACGGTTCTTTGGACTAACAGGATTCCGCGTGGGAGCGGCAGGAGGAGGGGGGAAGGTGCCGTGTATCATTTTAACCAAAAGAGGCAGCTCTGAAAGAGAATTATTTATGCAGAGAGAGGCAGGCCTGTGATAGAGCAGCTCCTGAGCTGACAGCATCGGCTCCACCGAGCTCTTTCCGTCCTCTTAACTCCAGCACATCACAACTGCGGCTTTTGTGATCTGTAATTATGGATGTCGTCTCATCAGCTGCCGATGGGGAAGGCGCTGGGACGGAGCCAAGCTCCTCTGTCCGTGTTCGTCGATGGATACGATGGAATGTGGCTCAGCCCGTCGTCTCTGCCAAAAGCTGCTCAAGGAACTCATCAAAAAAGAGCAGCTAATGAAGTTAAAACTAGAGCATGCGAATACAGAGAGAGGAAACGTATGCGGCGTCTGTGTGTGTTATTTGGTGTGAGTGCCTGTGACTGTGAACAGACACGTACACACATGAGGTATTTTGCGCCTTGTCAGCGCTCAAAACCAGACTGACAACGTTTCCTCAGCTCTCCCATGTTTTTGCCACGGTCTCTCTCATTCATTATGCTTAGAAAAGATGATCAACAGCAGTGTTGAAACAAACTGTCAGGTGTATCTAAGGCTCTGTACCTCAGTTTTAGATCTTCTTCTTCTTAAGAGGAGCTTCAAAGGGTCCTACCCGTCCCTGGTGCACAGAGCTCACTCTGCCAACCACTGCTGGATGTCTCTGAACCACAGGTATAGGTTTATATATTCATAGAATTGGATAATTGTTTTGGTTGGGAAAGACCCTTAAGATAATCAAGTCCAACGGTTCCCCCACCCCTGACACTGCCCCATGTCCTGAGAACCTCATCTCCGTCTGTCCAGCCCTCCAGGGATGGTGACTCCAGCACTGCCCTGGGCAGCCTGTTCCAATGCCCCACAGCCCTTTGGGAAGAAATTGTTCCCACATCCAACCTCAGCCTCCCCTGGCGCAACTTGAGGCCGTTTCCTCTGCTCCTGGCGCTTGTTCCTGGGGAGCAGAGCCCGACCCCCCTGGCTCCAAGCTCCTTTCAGGCAGTTCAGAGATCAGAAGGTCTCCCCTCAGCTCCTGTTCTCCAGCTGAACCCCCAGCTCCCTCAGCCGCTCCATCACACTTGTGCTCCAGCCCCTCACCAGACCATGAATTTTGTTGCTCAAAACTGATGTCCGGAAGACTTGGAGGGAGCCAGCACAAAACCCATTTTCCTAGTCCTTCCAAAAGCAAGAGCACTGCCCCAAACACTGGCTGTCTCCTCAGTAATAACCTCTGGGCAGCTCGGGTAGGGCGAGCAAAATCTGGAACCGAGCTGCTGTCTGGCCTTGGTTTTAGAGGAGAAAAAGTATCTGCCCATTTCAGCAAGGACAGATCCTCGCCTGTCGGCTGCCGTGTGCTCCTGCCCAGTTGCTGCAGACAGACTTAGTCTGTGCAAGTTTGAAACGTTAAACTAAGATCCAAACCAGATGGCCAGAGACCAGGGCCCTGCTGTCATATTTTTGCCATTCACTCTGCCATCTGCTTATTTTCTCTGGCAGCGTTAAAATCCTCTCTTCAGTGGAGCCGTCTCATACTTTGAAATAATGAATACTTCGCAACTCAAAGCAAGTATGAAAGTTTAAAGCCTGAGCAATTGCTGTGGCTCTGAAGCTATCATCAGCAACACCACTTGATAGCTGATTGTCACAGGCAGCATTCAACCTCCGCTAAAAAAACGTGTTAAAATTCCAGTACATGTGTGGGTAAAGCATTGTGCAAAGGCGCTCTGAGATTAATAACCTGCTCATCTCAACGTGGTAGGCACCATCATCTGTCGAACACTGCTCCTTCAAGTCTGGCCAACTCCTGAAATATTTCCCATCAGGACAGAACACCCGCTGAGCTGTGATTGCAAATTTGGAAACTCTGTATCTGGGGCCAGCGTTTCGGGTGATAACTGTGGCACAGCTGCTTGATCCGTCCATGAAACACTCGGAGACCGTGGAACTATCCTGGGGGCCGTCCATCTGGACTCTCTTTCATCTTCAGCAGTTGCCAGAGCAAGCAGCCAGGGCTCGTACTCACCATTAGATGTTGGTTTAATAAAGATCACAGCATTTCCTTGACGTAGTCGTACTTTGGGTGCATGGCCACTGACTTCAGAGGACTTGAGCTTGCTCGTGGCAGCCAGAAATTCAACCCTTCAACTAGTGCACAAAGGCGATATAGCCAAGAGGACTGAGTGAGTGGGGACAGATCTGGAAGTAAAAATGTCATTTTTTTCCTCCTGTTATCCACAGTGCTGTTTGAAAACAGAGCTTCATTCCTATTTTTATGAATAATAGTATTAACACTGCTCCTGTACAGTCTAATCTTCATAGTAAGAAATATTAAGTTCTGCCCTCCCTAAGATCAGCAGCATCAACTCCCAGAGCTGGGACTTCAGCCTCTCTCTCTAACCAGCAACAGCAACAGTGTTGTGTCAAACACGGGAAGGATTCACATGGTGTTGATGAGGACACATCTGCACACCCGCGTGTTACGTCCTCCACATCTCCTTGCATAAGTGCCTCTTTTAAATTATATTTTTATTGATCTCTCTGGAGTTGACTTGTGGATATGTATATAACACTTTGCACAATGCCCAACACTTTCTCTCTCAGATTATTACAATATGTGCATTTCAAAATAGTTAGTACAATATTCCAGAAAGCTAGGAAAAAAGTCTACCATAAAGCCATGTGAATTTTTGAACTAAATCACAGAAAGACAATATTGCATATTAACTGCTAGAGGCAAGCTTGCTGAAAAATGACATTTTAATTACGTCGCGGTTTTTACATTTGAAAAATAATTATTCTGATCTGAAATCAGGAAAAAAACCTAACAAATCCCCAAAGCTACAGGTGGTGCTGGGGGTCTTCCAGGACTTGCTGTTTGATTCAGTGTTGTGGTTGAACCCACCAGCTTTGGGAGCACCCAAGGGATGAGCTCGATGCTCCCATTCGAGAAACTAAAGACCTGAGCAGGCGAGAAACACAATTTCTGTCAAACTATTGCCTTGAGAGTACTTCTTTAAAAACCATTATTTCTTTCTTTAGAACTGCCTCGCTCACTTCTTGTTTCACCAGCACGTGGCCGGTTGCAAAACTTGGAGGAGACCTTGTGAGACAAGAGTGGTTGTGGCTGGGCAGGAGGGACGAGCATGTTCTTCATCTCAGACATCAGCTCTGGAGGCATGAAATTATATTGAAAAGTGTTCAGAAAGGTCAAACGGCAAAACAGGGGCAAAATGGGAATTTTTTTGCTATGTGTTTATGCACAAGCTAATAAATGGGGCTCTGATTTTGGGGTGTGCGCTCCTATGTTTTGCAGCAATCCCACTGAGAGCAGCACGAGTAGCAGCATCACCCCAAGGGTAATCCCGGCTGCACCCCCTGCGCTCATGTCCCACGTTGGGTGGGCTGAAATCACAGTTTAGAGATTAAAAAGGGGCACCCGATACAGCCAGGAGGCTCCTTGGAGTGTCGGGAGAGGGGATCGAGCGGGGTCGGTAAAATTTCAGGAACACAGATGGGAAGAAATCCCAGAAACGATGGGTGTTACAACAACTGTGCATGGTGATAATGAAGAGCAGACTGCAAAATAGGTGAAACTGGGATTATTAGGGCTGTTTGGTATATGTGTTTGTAACGATTGCCTGAAGTCCTGGTGTCCTGGGCGCAAGTGTTCAGTTTAAGATAAATAACGTCTTGATGAAGACAAACGGGGAGGGAAGAACGCAGGTATGGCGAGTCTTTCTGTGAATTCCTTCTCCATATGATAAAAAGAAGATCTCAAAAAATTTTATTAACTTGTAAACTGTGAATTAAGGGAATTTTAAGCATCATGTGAAAGAAAAATAATGAACAAATGTTTTCAAGTGGGAGAAATCTGTCCCTGCCATATGTTTCACTGACTCATCTCTTCTGCAAGAGGAGATCTCGCAATTGCTTCAACTATTCCAGTCTCTAATGCTTTTTATTAGTGGCAACATCACTGTAAACACAGCAGCCAGTCCTACGATGCGTTAATACCACGTGCACATGGATCTTGTTCCTCCAATGTCAACACATGTTTTGCTCCGGGCACACTTTAAACTCTCCCTGTGTGTCTCCATTGAGCAAAGGCCAAACCTGGCCATGGGTTTCCATCTGCCACCTAAATTATCATAGAATCATTTTGGTTGGAAAAGACCCTCAGGATCATGGAGTCCAACCATAACCCACCCCTGGCACTGCCCCATGTCCTGAGAACCTCATGTCCGTCTGTCCAGCCCTCCAGGGATGGTGACTCCAGCACTGCCCTGGGCAGCCTGTTCCAATGCCCCACAGCCCTTTGGGGAAGAAATTGTTCCCACATCCAACCTCACCCTCCCCTGGCGCAACTTGAGGCCGTTTCCTCTGCTCCTGGCGCTTGTTCCTGGGGAGCAGAGCCCGACCCCCCTGGCTCCAAGCTCCTTTCAGGCAGTTCAGAGATCAGAAGGTCTCCCCTCAGCTCCTGTTCTCCAGCTGAACCCCCTAGGTCCCTCAAATTTGGGGATTTTTGGTAAGTCCTCACTCTTGATGTGCAGCCCATCCATCCATCCATCCATCCATCCATCCGTCCATCCATCCCCACTCTGTGCTGCTGCGTGTCTATGTGTAAGCAGCGCAGAGAAAGGGGCCCTGACCTGCTCTGCAGGGAGAGATTTGTCCCCTTCCAGGCAGGGCAGTTGGTATTATAATAATACCAAATAATATCTTGAGTTTCTGCTCTCTCTGCTGGTGGCTGCTAATCTCTTTAAGCTAAGCCTATAGCCTTGTGCAGTTATAGAGAGCAAGAAAGTGATATGATGAGCGATAAGCGTAATGGGATGTGAAAAAACTCAAACCCCACCAACGTCATTCTCTTTAATTTCCCTGTGCTGATGGCGCCATGTGGTTGCGTTGCAGGTGTGGCTGTGCGGTGGCAGCATGGAGGTCCTGCCCTGCTCCCGGGTGGCTCACATCGAGCGCAAGAAGAAGCCCTACAACAACAACATCGGGTTCTACACCAAGCGCAATGCCCTGCGGGTGGCCGAGGTGTGGATGGACGACTACAAATCCCACGTCTACATTGCGTGGAACCTGCCGCTAGAGGTACGGCTGTTGCACCTCATCCTAAATCTTCACTTTATTGGGTTAAAAATTTGAATTATAGAGCATTTAGTGCCCCTGGGTGAAAGATAAGCTTTAAATACCCCAGGTCACATCCCCAGCTGTGGAAGTCAGCAGACGTCCCTCAGCTTTGATGGAGATGCTGCGAAGCCTGCAGACTTGGGAGGAATTCCTGCAGTTCGCATCAGCCTTTTTATTTTCATTTCTAAAAATTAAACCTGGATTGTAGTGTTTATCTCCCTGTGGAGTGTTTACATGGCATGAATTTGTGTCATTACACTGCTCTGCAGATGGAGTCTGTCTGTAGAGTTGGTTGGCAGAAGATTATTAATATCAGCATCCGTGAAGGTTTTCCCTGCGGCTCGGGCAGGTCTGTGTTATGTGCAGCCCAGCGTGGGTTTCCGAGCTCCAGATGCTGTCGCTGCCGTTTGCTGCAGACGGTGTGTGGTCCAGGGGCCTGGGCCATTTGCTTTGCCAGTGCTGGGGAAGTCGAGGCAATCAGCGCTTAGAAACCATATTCAGAGATAAAGGATGGGAGGTCAGTGGCTTGCAAGAGATCCCCTCCCAGCAGCACCACATGCAAATGCACCAAAACCACCCTTTAAATAGCTTTGGTGGTTCTATTTATTTGTTCAGAAATGGTTCCATTTTCTTAGATCTGACACACAATTTTCCGGGTAAGTCTTGCTGTGTGGCAGCAAGGTGTGTCTTTAGAAAACATTGGGGTCCCACCAGCAAGACAGGCTGACTGTGCCCAGAGAACACATACTGCATGTGGACCTCTCTATGTGATGCTGTGCACTTCTGCATAAAGCTCTATAGGGTTCAGGAGGAATTTCCGTAGGTCCGAGGCTACTGCTTGAGCTCTGGTCTCTGTGCAGCTTGTGTCTAATCATGAAACCCAAGGGCATCTCCTGCCTCCTGGCTCCGAATGCTGCCCGGAGCGCGCTGGGAGTGCCCTGGATGCACCGGCCCCCTCATCTGGTCCTGCCCGAGGGAGAAGAAGGGGCGATGGGGAGGGGTGGGCACGATGCTCTCCAGGTGATAGCTGGGACATGGATTCCCCACCACTCACTGCACATGCAGCGTACGCCAGCACGAGCACTGGGCTGGTGAAGTTGCCATGAGTGACCAGACCCCGTGTGAGTGGTTATTTCCAGCCACCCTTTTGCTGCTAAAAATAAAGGCAAAATCGCAGAATCCCAGAATGTCAGGGGTTGGAAGGGACCTGGAAAGCTCATCCAGTGCAATCCCCCCTGGAGCAGGAACACCCAGATGAGGTTACACAGGAAGGTGTCCAGGCGGGTTGGAATGTCTGCACAGAAGGAGACTCCACAACCCCCCTGGGCAGCCTGGGCCAGGCTCTGCCACCCTCACCAGGAACAAGTTTCTTCTCAAATTTAAGTGGAACCTCCTGTGTTCCACTTTGCACCCATTGCCCCTTGTCCTGTCACTGGTTGTCACTGAGAAGAGCCTGGCTCCATCCTCCTGACACTCCCCCTTTCCATATTGATCCCCATGAATGAGTCCCCCCTCAGGCTCCTCTTGTCCAGCTCCAGAGCCCCAGCTCCCTCAGCCTTTCCTCACACGGGAGATGCTCCACTCCCTTCAGCATCTTGGTGGCTGCGCTGGACTCTCTCCAGCAGTTCCCTGTCCTGCTGGAACTGAGGGGCCACAACTGGACACAATATTCCAGGTGTGGTCTCCCCAGGGCAGAGCAGAGGGGCAGGAGAACCTCTCTGACCTACTGACCACCCCCTTCTAGTCCACCCCAGGTACCATTGGCCTTTCTGGCCACAAGGGCCCAGTGCTGGCTCATGGTCACCCTGCTGTTCACCATAACTGCTTCCTTCCAAATTGCTTGTACTTTGCTGCTCACACCCCTGTAAAGAGCTGCTTCGGTCCCGCTGGTGCAGCAGCAGTGTCCCCGGCTGGCAGCACCGTGCTCCCGGGCGTTCTGGAAAACACAAAACAATGAGCTGCTGCTTTCTGCGGAAAGGTTACACCTGGGGAGAGTTACTGGCATTTAGAGCCACAGAAGTCAGGATTTTGTACTGCATTAAAGAGCAACAGGCACCTGGGAAGGGTCTGTGAGCTGCTAGTGGTGGAGAGTCCTGGATTAGTTTGTTGTTGAAAAATAAATGACTGGAAATGGAAGGAAATAGTGTTTACGCAGCGAGCTGCAGGAGGACACTGCCTGTGACAGGCACAAGGATTTTGGAGAGGCAGAGAGTTGTCTGCAGAACTGAGGGATTTCAGATCTCTCTTAAAAATAGGTTGCAAGATCCAAACACCTGTGGGCAGGGATCATAAAGTACTGTGGGTTCAGCCCTAATCCCTGATTTCTTTTTAGATGTCAGGCACCGCACTCCTGCTCGGGAACAGAGGGCAGAAAGGGATTAAAATTCAATGTGAAGCTGCAGGTCCCGTGGGGCTGGGAAAAGGCAGCACCACAGGGATCAGCGCTGGGGGAACAGATCCAGCTCTCCCTAAAAATCATTTGGGATTCTTATATAGGTCATACTGATAAAACTGAGATTGAGTTTTAGTGAAGCCTTGTTTGGCGGGTGGTATTTTGCAGGGGGTTGGTATTAATACAGATAGAGAATTATTTTGCGATGCTACTATATTCAAACCCGAGCCACACCACAAGCGCTGAATATTCCAGGCACTGACTGGTTTGTGGTCCTGCTTTCCTTTGTGTCCCATCTCGCCCCCTCAGATTTCAGCCTGTCTTACCTGTCTACGCTCAATCATCTTTATTTTTACCTACAAGCTACCAGTCATGCATTGAAATGGTGTCTTCTGTAAAGTAGAGTGAATAATTCATTAGAAGATCATTACAAGCATTGTAATGGAAAATTGCTTTTCCAGCTGTACTTAATGATCACTGCAAAAGACAGGAGCAGGAGCTAAACCAGATTAAACCCCCCGACACTTGTAGGAAGACTAAAAGGGGCTGCCTTTGTTTTCCTTCACCTGGCTGCTGCATTAAGTCCCCAAATGCTGTAATGGAATAAAAGGGTAGAGGGGGGCAGGTCTCCCCAGCCCCTGCTCCTGGCAGATTATTCCCCTGGGGACGGATCTTGTAGCCTCATCTGCTTTTAAATCGTCTGGAGCAGTGGGGTTCCTCTGTGTCTCCAAGGAGACTATTTCACCACTAATTGTCCCACTTGTCAGGAGGTTTTTCTGAGGTTCGGCCTCAACTTCTCTTCTCCTGTCATTTTTATCCTTTATTCTTAGTTGTCTGCCTATATGAATCATAAGCCTTTCTCGTTTTTCTTCTTTTCTTCCCTCTCCCTTGCTTTACACTTCTTAACTCTTAGCAGCATCACACACCCCTGAGTGTAAGGGGAAGGGGTTTGGTGCTCAGTGCTCAGTCAGGGATTTGCAGTTCATAGAATCATAAATGTCGTGAGTTGGAAGGACCCACAAGGATCATTGAGTCCAACTCCTGTCCCTGCACAGGACAACCCCAAAATTCACACCATGTGTCTGAGGACATTGTCCAGTCTCCAGGATTCAGCACATGAACATCTTTTAAATCCTGACTTACATTTGGTTTTAAGCTCATCTGGAAGTCCAGTACATCAGTACCGAAACCAGAGGTGAGACGTGTTCAATACACTTTGTCGTTGTGCCCGTTGACAGATTTCACCTTTCTCAGGTGGACCCAAACCCCAGGGCAGTGGGTCAGAAGATTCGTCACTGTTACACTGTGCTTCCCTTGTTTCCTTCCAAACCTTTTCTTTTCCACTTGGATTCTCTTTTCTAAATTACCTGCCAGCACCAAATCATGTCCAGCATCGGTCTGGTGACCATTGCAAGGATGCCTTCAAAACCTGTGAGATAAGTAGGTGTCTCCTTCTCACTGGGGCTTATAAACCCACATTTTCCTTCTGACTTCCGCAAGGATGATTTCAGCATTTGGCACACATGCCAAAATTCCCTGGCATGGCCTTTTCATTTAATTACTCAACCGCTGGCAGTTCTCAGGCGGAAACATCAGTAAAGTATACTCATTGTTGATCTTTTTTTAAGAGTAACCATTCATTGACATGCTGTGTATTTATTTTTCAGAATCCAGGTATTGACATCGGGGATGTTTCCGAGAGAAAAGCGTTAAGGAAGAGCTTGAAGTGTAAAAATTTCCAGTGGTATCTGGACCACGTTTATCCGGAAATGAGAAGATACAACAACACAGTCGCTTATGGCGAGGTAATTAACACGGAGCGGTCCCTTAGATCACACTGGTAGTATTTACAGCTGGGGAGTCTTCTGTGAGAAATAGCCTGAAAGGAGAGGAATGTGCATCAAAACCTACTATTTGTGTATAATTATATAAATCTGTTCAGAGTTTCTTCTAAAAACTTATTTGGGGATTTATTTCTGATCTTGGAGGCCATATACAGTAAAATATGTTAATACCGCATTTACTGAGTTGGCAGAAAATTATCTATATTAGTCATTGACTCCATGGATTGAGCAGCTGTATGTGTATTTTTAATGCACAGTCATCTCATAAAACCCTTTGACTTAAACTCAGCCTAATTCCTTACAAGGTCTCTGTAGGATATAGTGTGTTGTCACAACAGCTTAAGGACAAGATAAAGTAAGGAGACTTAATTCAGTCTCTTCTGGATTGGAGACTATACTGGGAATAGAAAAAAAGGCATTGATGGGAACTACTAATATTCTGTTGCAATAGGTCTCATGGAATAGTGGATGTTTGGGAAGGAACAGCCTGAACACCCCACGTGGGCATGGATTTTAAGAATGATTTATTAATTTTAAGAAAGATTTATTATCAAAGTTAACTTAATGCCTTCAAGCTAAAACCTCCCCCAAAGCAGTATTTTCCAAAGCACTAGTGCAGCTGCCCTACATAGGGGAATTGGGGAGAGGACACCTCTGCGGTGACGCCAATGGTCTTTGTCACACGAACCCAGCACTTCCAATCTGTGTCTCAAGCGTGTCCATCAGTCCCTGACGGCTGTTTGTCCACCTCTGCATCTCCACGATGATTCAAAGGAGCTCCTTCTGCTAACTGGACTTTTTTCCCCCTGCTTTGTTGAGATTTTGATGGAATACAAGCAATTCTGCATTGATTTGAGGCTCCTGGCAACACACTGCCGGCGGTCTAAAAATATGCTTGTTGCCACCACACATGACCAAATACAAAGAAAACTGTGCTCAAGGAAGTTGGCTCCTTTGAATGGTGATTATTATATAAAAGCAGTCATCATTAGGCTCTGTATTTAAAGAAAACGTACAGCACACTAAACCTTTCTCTGCCTGATTATGCCTGGTGATATAGCACCATAAATTCTTTCTATAACACGAGAGGCCAGAGGCATCACTGCGCATCAGTTTATTGCTTATGTCTGGAGAGACGGGGCCGTATAACTCTGCACTTTCTGTGTTTTACAGCTTCGAAACAACAAGGCGAAAGATGTGTGCCTGGACCAGGGCCCGCAGGAGAACCACACAGCAATATTGTACCCGTGTCACGGCTGGGGACCTCAGGTGGGGACACGCAGGTTGTACCTGGCAGAGGAGGGAGTGCGGATGCGCAACGTGTCTGTTGGCTTCTCCGTCTAATGTATAAGGCCCAGCTTGTTAAAAATACCTCAGATGTAAAGGTGCATTTCCCCAGCTGCTCTTAGGCTGTTTTCTGGATTACCGTAATCATGCCGGAGCTGCAAGTAAAAGCATAATTTGAAAAAATCTTCCAGATGCGGGTAAATAATGCTGAAAGCAAATAACCAATGAGCCGAGCAGAGCGGACACAAGCAGAGCACTTTAAGATGTTTCTTTTCTTTCGCCCAGCAGAGTAAAAATGTACCAACTGGGCAGAGAAAACAAACAGCGCTTCTTAACGGGATGCTAATCGCCATTTCAGCTTGGCTGGGATTTACCATCGCGTCAGTTTTCTAGTGCTTGTTTTGCCTCGCCAAAGTTTTAGAGCAAACCAAAAGCTTCTTATCTTAAGTTTATTCTAGATTTGAAACCATCATTCCAAGATTCTTTCTAGATCTTATATCTTTTAGAGGACTAATGGATGTGTCAAACACTCAAAGTTAGTGATGATGAACTAATTCAGCCTCTTCTGTAGTTTTCTCTCTCATGTTTTAAGAAGCTGCTGCTTCCACCGCTGTGGAGTTGGAACAACCCGTGTCCAACAGCAGCTCCATCACTGCTGGTGTCTGTAAAACCAACAGCAGACTCTGGACTTCCAGGATCATCAGCTCCAGGGATAATTTACCCAGTTCCCTGCTAACTGTTTTTCTTTTATCTCTGCTTATATCCCCACCTCAGTCTTTTACCTAAATCTTGTGATTTCCTTTGTGTTTTTCTTTCTCTATGCCTGGTGATCATCATCTCATCATCCAGCTCCCTTACCACAGTATCCGTCTCACCTACAATCTTTAAGGAGAAAATACAACAAGTTTCCTTTTAAGTCTAGACACAGAATGGCCATGTTACGACACATGTGCTTTTCAAGAATTGCAATGTGATTTTTAGGTTTTCTTTCATTACCAAAATCATGCCTGACCTCCCAAAAGCCACAGAGTAGCAGCACTTGTTCTTCTGGTGCTTTGGCTCTATCCAGTGAGGACCCGGGTGTTTATCATCAGGATTTGATGTATGTATCTATCTGGCTTCAACCTCCTGCTTTTGTTTGTGTTTGCCATGTAAATGCTGTGAAATTTAGAAATTCAGCCAAGGCAGGGAGGTTGTGGATGATGGGCTCTGCTGTCATTGTGCTTGCACGGCCTGTAGTGGCAATGGGATAACATGGGATAAACTCCGCTGGGACAAAACTGTTTCTTCTCTTGATTTTCTTTTCTCTTCATTGAAAAGTCCTTGCTCATTGCCAGACTCAGAAATATTTCCCTGTTACCTTCTCTGGATCTGCCACATTTGTACTGAAGGGGCTTTATCTACTGATCTGCTTAGAAATTGGGGCAAAACTGAACCTAAGAGCTGTCTGAGCACCACGTTTCTAGACTGAAGCTGTTATCCACATTCTCTAAAAAAGAAGTCGGGTTGTGCCTCAGGAGACCACCCACGGAACCCCCCACGGTGGGGTAGGTCCTGCGGTTCATTCTTCATGGCCAAGAGGACAAGTCTTACACTGGAAGTTTAACACTGATTTGGGTGAGACAATCCCATCGTAGTTGTGCCCGGATGCAGTGTTAGGTATGTTTAAGGGGTAGACAGAGATTTCTTTTTATTTGCAGGACAACGATCTGTCCTTGTGTGTTTTAGGGAAGACCTGCCCTCTCAATGCAGGTATTCTGGTTGCCATGCTCTATGGGCTGTGTTCTTCCCTTACCAACTAAGGCAGCCCTGGCTTGTCATTCTACCATTTTCCATCTTGACATCACGATGTTTATAACTCTCCCATTGCTCGTGCCTTCCAACAGCTTGTTTTATCATCACGACCACAAACCAGTGCCATCAGGTGACACGAGGTTTAGGCTGAGAGCTGCTGGGTGGGCAGGACGGTGTGTCTAAAGTGCTGTGAGCACTGAGGTCCTGTTGAAATTCCTGCATGACGGCAGCAGCACGGGAGGTGACACAGCAATGAGGGAAGACTCAAATCCTGATACACTCTAGCGTCTGACAGATTTACTGTGCCATCAAAGGCACGTTACTGTCTCAAACCTTCCTCTCAACCCAGAAGTGTATAAATTACCTGGAAGTGATCAACACCAGTGGCTGAATCGCTGCTCCTGGGAGCTCGGCCAGCCTGCTCTGCAGCTCTGCACCGGGTCACCGGGGTCTCTGTGCAGGTACAGCGAGGGGAAACGTCTGATTCCTTCATGATGTTACAGCAGAAAGCACGGTGGTTGCATTCGTTAAAACCAAAACTGTAAAATACAACGTAATAAAGACCATCCCATTAAGTACCTGCAGGTATTTGTGTAATAAAACCCTGCCGGTGAAAATTTCTCCCATGAATTGGAAAGGAGAGCAGGGAGAGGAAGAAAAGTGCCCCACCAGACGGGAGAGTTTCCCAACATATTTGGGGTAATTTATTTATTGAGCAGATTTCCAATTAAAGCATCAGAGCTTTCCCATTGAAACAGAGGCTTCTGTGACTGGTTTGCTGGCTCCAGTTGCATTCTAGCCCGTGATGGGTTGTAGCACATCTCGCATTTGGGTGTCTTTTTTTTTTGATTACCCAAATATTGAAAACTTGTGTGAATACCAGAGATACATAAACTTGATCTTGGAAACAGAACTTGCTTTAATCCATTGGATGTTACAGATAAAGTCAGTGTAGCTTCGCAGTTCTCGTGCAGCCCATACGCGCTAGGAGGACTTTCCAAGGGAGGGAGGTGCCAAAATGTGGCTTTTCAGGTGGGAAACATGTATTAGAGTTCACAACAAAATCTCGCAGCTGTTCCCCAGGGTCTGGGAACATGTGATCTCATTCCTGGTAGCTTTCCTGAGGTAAGATCTGTTCTTTTGTTGTCACATCTTAATGATTTGCTCATCAAATCTGGCTGAAAACCCGGCACATTAATCAGGGCTTAAAAAGATGGGGTGTCTGTTCTATCACAGGCCACAAATATGACTTAAACATGTCTTTCTTGATTCTCTGCCTGCAAAATGGGCCTCGCTGGTGTGAGGGTGAGTTAAAGATTGAGATGGAGCGAGTTGGGGATGCAGAGCTGCAGCACAGCTCTTCTCCTTAGTGAGTGTCTGGGGGCTCAGCAAGCTCGAAGAGGCTCATTTTCAGCTTAAAAGTGGACAGTTCAAGTGATGGCAATGCATAAAGAGCCGGTTCTCACAATATGGTCACCCCGGACTTTCCAGGCTCACCGGGACTAAGTAACCCCAAAGCTCATCTGAGCCTGAACTACAAGATCCCAGAGCCAGCTGAGCCCAAGCACTGGCTGCAGGAGTCCTGTGCAGGAGAGAGAAATCTCACTTTGGTTTATCCTTGCCTTTAAACAAAGATCAGTCAACTGTGGCTGATCAAGCTAAATATAACCTCACTGTTGCTTAAATGCGCACAATTTTTTTCTTAAATAGCACAAACTACCTTTTGGACTTTCTGGATGGAAACTTGAACCTCTAAGTGCATTACAGTATGAGAAACTGGATTAGCCTGACATTGTCTGCTAACCCTGGGCTTTAAGATGAATGGCAAAAAGCGTGTTATTTATTTTTTCCTCAGCTGTTTCTGTGATTAAACTTAACGACGTTTTCTTTCCCTACCTGATACTCTCCAGTGAAGTGTTGCGGTGCCGCTGGCTCCCTCCAGCTTGCCTGTCATGCAAACTCAGTGCAGATTTTTCTTCCTTGGTCTTCCACCTCCACATTGTCCCTTCCCTCTCCAGCTGAGAGCCAGTTCTTGGCAGTTCTTTTGTTTCGCGATACATGCAATTAACTTAACTCCTTGAAAAAGCTTTTTAAAAGTAGCTATCAGTGAGTGCAGAAGCTTTGAAATGAGCCTTTAGCAGAAGCACGGACGCCGCACAAAAGAAATGGGACTTTTGCTGCTACCGTTTAATTAATGGGCTGCGTGTTGTAATTTATTGCTGGGAATTTAATTAGAAGTAATGTCAACACTTTGTTCAAATAGTTTGCTTGTTTTATATATATATGTATGAAACAGAAGGAGTTGCAGTTCCGTTTGAGTTGTTCTGCATCCGGAAGCACCCACAGTGGTGCCTGAGCTCAGTGTTCATATTAGCATCCTCAAATCTCACCTCCTCTCTTTGGTACCATGGCTCAGGCACACACATTTAAATGCATTTCCCAGTTAAGGAGCAGGTTCCTCAGCGGCAGCAAGCGAGGGGAAGGTTTGGGCACCCTGCAGGCATTTAATGATGTGGGGACAGCGGGGTCGTGAGTCCTGTTCTCTGCCACACTGGGTGTAAAATCACATTTGGGTTGGAAAAGCTCCTCAAGATCATCCAGTCCAACCATAACCCACCCCTGGCACTGCCCCATGTCCTGAGAACCTCATCTCCGTCTGTCCAACCCTCCAGGGATGGTGACTCCAGCACTGCCCTGGGCAGCCTGTTCCAATGCCCCACAGCCCTTTGGGGAAGAAATCGTTCCCCACATCCAACCTCAACCTCTCCCGGTGCAACTTGAGGCCGTTTCCTCTGCTCCTGGCGCTTGTTCCTGGGGAGCAGAGCCCGACCCCCCTGGCTCCAAGCTCCTTTCAGGCAGTTCAGAGATCAGAAGGTCTCCCCTCAGCTCCTGTTCTCCAGCTGAACCCCCAGCTCCCTCAGATTTGGGGATTTTTGGTAAGTCCTCACTCTTGATGTGCAGCCCATCCATCCATCCATCCATCCATCCATCCGTCCATCCATCCCCACTCTGTGCTGCTGTGTGTCTGTGTGTAAGCAGTGCAGAGAAAGGGGCGCTGACGTGCTCTGCAGGGAGAGATTTGTCCCCTTCCAAGCAGGGCAGTTGGTATTATAATAATACCAAATAATATCTTGAGTTTCTGCTCTCACTGCTGGTGGCTGCTAATCTCTTTAAGCTAAGCCTGTAGCCTTCATATGGATCCCATATGTGGTGCCGAATGCAGATGGGGGCTTGGCTTTTGCTTACAGCTGTAGCATCTATCACTGGGGGAAAATTTGGGTTTCTTTTCCTCTTGTTTTCCCTTTCCCATTCTCTCTACTTTCATTCACTTCCAGGTCAAATCATTATCAGATTTCATGATGAAGTATAATTTTATCCTGTAATTATATTGAGCCAGCTCATGGATTTTTTTCTTCCTGATGGCTTCATTTTTTAAGCAATACATCAGGAAAACACCTTGCTGTAATGATGTATTACACTAATAATATAGCAATACCTCATTGGAGTGACAGAACTATGGTGATATATTAAGGTGATGGAAAGCACTATAATACTATAAAACTTAAGATAATGTTCACCCAGCGGAGCATTTCATTTAATTACAGGATAAAATATGTTTTGCCCATTTAAGCACCAGAACTTGAGGACAAAACCATCAATACTGAGATCATCCGGGACACTGCAGGATCAAAGGTGACAAAAGAGCACATCAGATTAAATTGTGTTAAGAAGAAAATACTGGACACTTTAGTTGTGGTTGCTAATTGATGATCTACTCAGTGCGGAAAGGAAGCTAAACAACCTTAAATTATTTTCCAATAGAGTCAATGAAGGTCGTCAAGGCTTTTATTTCCCAGGTGCTAAGATGTCTAATTAACTTTCTCCCATCCCTGAGATGCAGCCAGCCAGCAACAATAATCAAAGAAGATTTATTGGCGGAGCACATTTGCTGATGGGAGATCAGTGGTGTAAAAGTGGTGTAAAACGGTGGCCGACTGCAAGACGCCGTTTTTTTACCTGGAAAGGTGTTTGTAAGAGCCCATGGATATGGATCAGTGTTTCTGTCAGGGGATGTGGCTTTGGGCCACTAACACTAATTAAGTGGTCTAAGACCTCATCACTATTAACCACTTGTAAATGGTTAGCTTGGTAATATTTTTTAACTCTTTTTCTCTGGTCTTTCCTCTTGGTCTTTCCCTTGTTTCTTGTCCCATGCCAGGCTGGGTAATTCACTCAGGCTGGTATCTCCGTGATTGGTTTTTTCCTGCTGGATCGTCCGTATCCTTCCTTGTTCCTTCAGCTCCTGCCTGGCAGTGAGACACAGGACAGCTCACTTCAAAAGAAAACGTGTATTTTTAGGGCAAGTAAAGCAGAATTTAAACTCAGATATTCGACTTTGTTGATTTGCCTTTATCCAAAGCCAGAAAAAACATGGGTTTGTTACATTAAATACCACTGGATTTAACTGGTTATACGGCATGGGCTGTCATTAACTTCTTGTGACTGGACTATAAGTCAGCAAAACTTCTTCATCAATGAAATAATTTTCTGAGGAGAAGGATGAACTGTTATTATCGTTAAACACCATGATGTCCATGTGATGAAAACCTTAGTGACTGCAACGCAGGCGTGGGATCCCCAAAGGAGGAACCTTCTCCAGACACGTGCTGATGTAGGCAACGTTTTTGGGGTGGTTGGTAATGGAAGAGTCAAGAGCAGGAGGGATGATCCTTATGTAACATTAGAGAGGAGGAAACCATTGTGGTCCAACAGAAGATTTGGTGGAAGAGCCGTCCCAGCTCCTGTGGGCAGAGCTCGCCTGGCTGTGCGTGAGGATGAGGAGGAGCACGGACTGTCGAGGTGGTGCTGGGGGGGTTGGATACACTCACAGAATCACAGAATCAGGAAAACAACAGCATTTGCACAATTACATTGCTGAGATTCCCCAAACACAGCACCCAAGGAAGGAGCAGATTGTCCCTGCTCTTGGCAGCCCCTGAGCCAAGGAGCGGTGTTACACCGGGGGTGTTTGCACTGATGCTGAATGTCCCTATGAGCACTTGCAGAAACCTCTTGCTATTACATCTTGCTCACACAACTTTCATATTCAGCCAAAGGATATGTTCTCATCAACTGCCTTTCCCAGAGACCATCATCTGAGGCTGTGCTGGCCATGTTGAAGCACACAACTTTGCTTTAGATACCAACTTGTTGAGTTGCTGAACTGCTACAACCACTCAGAAGGTTTCAATAAGAACGGCGGGTGTAATTTACTGGTACCACAAAGCATTTGTGTGGCACCTTCAGTTTCTAAGGGCGGCTCAGGTCTTACATGTTGCACTTTCTGGAGCTGCTCTTGAAAATGTTGGTCAATGCAACATGTGGTGATGAGACTGAGATGTTTCCCGTCTCTTCTAGTACAGGCAAATCCAGACGGAATCCAGGTTGCAGCTGCACTCGCACAACGGCCTGCAGGGCTGTCCCGGTGTCGGCCTCTGCTCTGGCCTTTTATTGCTCAAGAAAAACCCAGCTTTAGCACGATCGGTGCTTCAACATAGGACTCCCATTTACCCGAGTGCTTCACCCCCCACTGTCACCTTGTGCTTGAGACCTCTGGCTTGCTCTGGAGAGAAGCAAGGTTACAAAAGAAGAATTAAGGCATCATAGAATCACTTCAGTTGGAAGAGACCCTCAGGATCATCAAGTCCAACCATAACCCAACTCTAGCACTAACCCATGTCCCTGAGAACCTCTATGGCAAAATATCCCAAAAGACAAAAATCCCATAGATGTCTCAGCAGAGCGTGCACCGAGTTAGGTGGGATTTTGGGGGGATAATCGCTCTCAGGTTTGGCGGCTGGAGGGCTGGACCGGCTGCTGCGGAGCCTCCACTGTGCTTGGCAGAGCAGATCAGGCTCTAAACAGTGCTGGATCCAGACACGTGTTCGGTGCTTTATTTATCTGGCTATTATACATAGTAGATGACACATCTAATAGATGCACTTAATGCATTTTTCATAATACCCGTGTTTGTTTTTCAGCTCGTTTTGTCTCCCTCCAGCCCCCACCCTGCTCCCTTCCTCAGGAAAGACTTGATTTTTGCTCTACTTATTTTTCCCACCACATTAGGCGGTAACATGTAAGAGCACAAATCATGTTGCCTTGTGGGCATTAGGCCAACTGTCTGAAGATGAGCTGCCAAACATCATAAAAAAGGAAGTGTCTGGCACACTAATTATGTATGTGGTAGGAAAATTTTGAAAACAGGAGGAGAATAACTTGCACTGCCCATTAGAGACCTCTGGATGATTTCTTCTGTCTGTCATGCAGAGAGCTTGTCTTTTTTGTCTTTTCCTTTATATTCTCTCTTCTTACAAGGCAGTTGTCCTCATTCTCTGTGTCGGTGCTCAATTCAGGTGAGTTGCATGGTTAAAAACATGCTGTCAGCACTTGAAGCTTGGCTCATTGAAACATGGAACTGCGAAAAACAAAGTGAATGTGAGCCTTCAGCTGAGCTGGAGATGCTCGGGGGGTCATGCCCAGGTTACTCCAGCCTCGTACTCAGGGCACGTCCCTTGCTGGGACCTCAGCAATGTGAGCTGGGCTTGGGGATAGACAGGATCCCCATCCTGTGGTCAGGCACAGATGGAGAGTCAGCGGGAGGAGGAGGAGGTGATGAGGGTTACAGCTTGAAGCTTTGCAGGCTGCCCTCCTGTCGTAGAATCACAGAATGGTTTGGGTTGAAGGGACGTTTAAAGCTCCCCAGTGCCCCCCCTGCCGTGAGCAGGGACATCTTCACCAGCTCAGGTTGCTCAGAGCCCCGTCCAGCCTGGCCTGGGATGTCTCCAGGGATGGTTCATCCACCACCTCTCTGGCCAACCTGGGACAGGCGCTCACCACCCTCAGGGCCAACAATTTCTTCCTCATGTCCAGCCTGGATCTCTTCTTCTGTAGTTTAAAACCATCACCCCTTGTTCTGTGGCAACAGGCCCTACTCAAAAGTTTGTCCCCATCTTTCTTATCACCGTATCACAGTATGTTTGGGATTGGAAGGGACCTCAAAAGATCATCTAGTCCAATCCCCCTGCTGGAGCAGGAATGCCTAAGTGAGGTCACACAGGAACATGTCCAGGTGGGTTTTGAATGTCTCCAGCGAAGGAGACTCCACAACCCCCCTGGGCAGCCTGGGCCAGGCTCTGGCACCCTTACTGAGAAGAAGTTTTTTCTCAAATTTAAGTGGAACCTTTTAAGCCCCTTTTAAGTCCAGAAAGGTCACAACAGGGTCTCCCCGGAGCTTCTCTTCTCCGGGCTGAACACCACAATTCTGTCAGCCTGTTCACCCCCGTGCACCAGCGCAGCTGTTTGGAGGGGGAATTAACTGCAAAGATAAAGAGACGTGAACCATCTGCACCATCTTAGCAAAGGGCTTTGGGGGCAGAAGGGCAGATCCTGTGCTGGGGGATAGAACAGGGCAACCTTGTCCCATGCCAGCATCAGCTGCATGGTGTGGGCTGTTCAATCTGCCGGGGCATCAGTCCCTTTGGCAGATGGACCTCGGTGGGATGGGCAGCAGGGGAGGTCTTGCTTTCAGACACACGTTGGCTGGAAGTGTAGCTGCATCAGCAGCTGGGAGCAAAGCGCGACAGGCACCCGTCCCAATCCCGTACACCCGGACCTGCAGCCAGCGTCACGGAGGGAAGGCAGAATGGGCCTCAAGCACCAACATTGTACCTGTGCTTACTTGCTGGAGTTGGACCCTGTTACATTGTTTTAACTTGATTTTCAGTGTTTAATTATTCCAATTGAGATAACCCAAACTCCCAGTGTGATTTACTGGCTGTTTTGAAGCATCTGGGTCATAGATATGCTCAGTTAATTAATGTGCTGAATACTCATTTGTCTGCTAGATAATGGATTGATTCATAATTTAAATAAGCAGCTGTGTATATCTTTCCCTTGAACTATAAAAGGCAGGCCGCTGTCATTCATCCCTTTTCACTCCTGAATTTAAATATGTTGAGGGAAATATTTGGCAGGGATTCTTTAAACACTGCAAATGGAGGAGCCCTTTGTGTGCGGCACCGGTGCTGTGTCGGTGCCATCTATGTCCTGCCTGTGCCGCGTCCCCAAGAGCCACTGGCCCCAATGCTCCCAGCCCTGGCAGCCAAGTCATGTCCCTGGGAATGTGGGGGTGCTGCAGGGCTGAGCTGCAATCCTGAGCCTTTGCTTCAGCGCTGGAACGAGACTTGGGCTTCCATCCACTGGGGAACAGGGCCTGTTATTTCTTGGCCTCCTCTGGCTGCCATTGCGGCCTGGCGGCTGTTGGAGTTGCTGGAGGGCTGTGCCAGACACACCAGCAGCACCGTTTGCTGGCCAAAGCAAGGCTGGCTCGCCAAACATGTGAGAAACCCTGGGCTGGGCCAGCAGGACCGGCCAAGCCAGCTGGCTCCAGCAGAAAACCAGGGGAAAGCATCCACGTCCCCAGCCTGCAGTGTCTGGGTCCAAAGGAGGCTGGAGCGGTCTGCCTCTGGTGGGTTTAAGGCTGAGAGTTCCCTTCTCTATGCTCCAGCTCCTCATCTGCTTCTGAAAAAAAGAGCAAAACAAACCAACAACAAAACCAAAAACAAAACAACAGGAAAAAAGACACAAAGTTGGGTTTTTCCTCTCATCAGTCCTACTTTGTGCACCATCTTCACAGTTGTTTTTTTTTCCCTGGGGCTCTGCACACTTGTCCTTTCTGTCATTTTTTAATGATGCTCCAAAGGTACTGATGATTTTCTTCCTCTCCTTCCCTGTCCTGCAGCTTGCGCGCTACACCAAGGAGGGATTCCTTCATCTCGGCGCCCTCGGCACCACGACTCTTCTCCCCGATACCCGCTGCCTGGTGGATAACGTGAAAAGCCGCTTCCCTCAGCTCCTTGATTGCGAAAAGGTCAAGAGCAGCCTCCATAAGCGCTGGAATTTCATACAGGTTTGTTGTGGGTCTGTCGCCGATGCCGCTTCCCAAACCGCGGGCTGTGGCGCATCATTGGTGCGAGATGCTGCGGGATGAAGTGAAATGGTCCCGTGTAGCAGCAGGTGACAAGTCCTAGGGGACAGGGAAAAGGGGGATTGGAGGCAGGGACAATATTTTAGGACTATTTCCAGTAGAAGTGTCCCTTTCTGATACCCTCACGTGTATGTAACCTACCCTGCCGATGAATCACAGAATCCCAGAATGTCAGGGGTTGGAAGGGACCTGGAAAGCTCATCCAGTGCAATCCCCCCATGGAGCAGGAACACCCAGATGAGGTTACACAGGAAGGTGTCTAGGCAGGTTTTGAGTGACTCCCTTCCAGATTTCTTTGTTTCTTACAGATAACCTATGCTGAAATACAAGAAAACATAGCACTTTTGTCCCAAAGCAGAGAGTAAATAATATGCATTTACAGAAGTATCACACCTTCGTAGTGCAGGGGTGCAGCCACGCTATTTAAAGGTTACTGATGTCCTTTGGTTGCTCAGGGATCCGTCTTGTCGATGATAAGTGTTGCTCATGTAATTCACATTGATTACTTTAGGAAATATTTCATTGTTTGAATTGCATTACTGCCCAAGCAAGTGCTTCCAGCAATGCAGGAGGACGCAGCTGGGCTCCTGGGCAGCACTCGGGCCTGGCTGGCTTCACAGGCAACCCCATGTCTTTATTTTTTTTAACATTTTTCCTGTATCCTTTAATTTTAGAATGGTGCCATCCTGAACAAGGGAACGGGACGATGCTTGGAAGTGGAGAACAGAGGAATGGCTGGCATCGATCTGATTCTTCGCAGCTGCACAGGACAAAGGTGGACGATTAAGAATTTCATCAAGTAAAGGGTGGAAGGGTCAGAGGAGTTGGACTCAAACCACAGCTGGCTTGGACTGAACTGACTGGACTCCTTTGGGAAGGACAAAATATCAAAACAGAGCTTTATTCGTGTTATTAGGAGAGGACATGGGGGAAACGGGCATTTGTGTCTTTTTATTGTATATTAGTCTCCCACAGCTGATCCCGACTGTGTGAAATTGGGTCAGAACTGCTATTTTCTTCTGGCGAGCACTCTAAAAGGTACCACTTATTTCTGCTGGAATGACTGTAATAAGCTCATGCAGTCTTGTGAGCATTTTACTGACAGGGAATTGTTGCTTTCTGGGACGTCTCCAAGCTCTCCCAAAGGGGCCAGGTAGGTTTGCAGCACGATCAGAGTCAAGAGACCCTGGATATACCTACCTGGCAAGCAGGAAAACTTACATACTTGTGGGAGGAAAAGGTTTCCAGGCCCTAAATGAGCTGAATTTGCAAGATGTGGTGTTTTGCTAGGTGCAATCGCTTTCCCCCTTCTCACCCTTGCATCCCGCAGCCCCTTGCCTGAGGCTGGGAACAGCAAAGCTCTCAGAGACACCTCAGTGGCTCCCATGGATCACAGGTGTCATTAAACAGCATCCTATTGAATGAAAACACTGATTTCCCATTGTTCCCTCTCCATCGCCAATGTGCTCCTGCCACCGGTTCCTCCCATGGTCACCCCAAATGGCTTCCCCTTGGAAAAGACCTTGGGTGGATAGTTGTCTTCTCTTTTGGGGATCAATCAGACTGCAGATCAGGGAGCTGCAAGATCCACCTTGCCCTCCCAGCAAAGCTGATGGCCTGGCACTGTCCCCTTGGACACCCACCATCACCCTTTTTTCACTCTTTCCCTGTAGAAATGAGGCTGGACCTGCTGGCGTGTGCAACTCACCGAGAGCAGGTAACGCAAGAGAAAATCCTGTGTGGGCTTCCCTCCCATGGAGGCTGTAAGGTTTGTTTTTAAGGCGTTCTTGCTCTGAATGAAGACCTTGATAGTGGTTGTCTCCATAAGTTTGTAGTGGTGTAGATCTCTTCCAGAAGCTCAGACACACCCATCCTGCCTGGGCAATGTGAGACTATGGGCAAGGTCCACCCCAAACACCACACGGTGCTACAGTCTTCATGGGCGATGGAGAGGGAGGGCAAGACACCACTAAATGGCCGTTTGGCTGAAATTCTTGACCTTGGAGTCACTTGAAGGTTGTGGGGCAATCTCACCTGCTTTTTTTGCCCCACAGTAGTCTCAGCTACAAAATCTACCATCATGGGAGACCTCTGGTTTGGGGTCCTGATACCTGGCTAACCGGCAAAGGGAAATGTGGTCTTGGAAAGTTGTTTTATGTGGATTCCAGACTAAAGGGTGGATACAGGCTCCGCTCGGTGGCGGGGAGAAGCCAGCCCATCTCCTGTCCTTCTCGTGGAATAATACTCTTTCTGGTTGCCCTCTGGCTAGGGTGCACTAAAATATATTAATATATGAAATGTACGTGTAAATAATGTTTCCCAAAGATGGGACATGCACAGAGTTGTTTGCTGCAGAGCGCTCATTTCTGTCTTCCATTTGCATCAGGATGGAGCTACCTGGACGTTTAATGAGTTTAATTTTCAATGCCATGCAGCAGGTTTATAACTGATGTTTTAGTAATTTATTGAACAGAAGCAGATACGTTGCATTGTTCTTTCTACAGCAATGAGCATCGCATAGGACTGATTGTTCATTTAGGCTTGACAAGACTTCCTCTTCCATTGGGGTTGTCTCTGATTTTTTCCCTTGCCTTCCTTAATGAAGTAAAACCTCTTAGTTGTCCTGAATTGCAAAGTAGGGAGTCAATGTAGAATTTTGCTCTTACTCGCTGTTGCATCATCTCTTGTGTAATAAATTTTAGCACTTATAAAACCAACATGATCACAGTGTCTTTAGGTGCATGACCTGTTTCTCTTTGCATTTATTGCTGCTTTCTAAGAAAAGCAATGTAATGATGGACTCCAGGAAGGTCTGGGGGATTTGAAACTTCGCAGCCCGTGGTCAAAATGGTAAAATGCCCTTTAATTGAGCAATCAGTTTGCTGTCAGTTGTCAGTGGAAGCCACATATTGTTTAGTGTTGGGAAAAGCCTGCATGTTTCAGGAGAAACAACCAAAAACCGTTTGGATGTTGCCTGTGCTGTAATTCACAGTTCCCAGTTCAGCTCTAGTCCTGCCAGTGCCCGGGGCACCAACAGATGGGCTTTGTCAGATTTAATTGTGCTGGTATAAGGTGTCACCGCCCCCAGCCTTCCATCTGCTTCAGCTGCTGGAGGTTTCTGTCCCTGTCACCAGCAGCACAAACGAATCTGTGGCTGCACCTCGGCTGCTGTAATTGGCAGGAGGGACTTGCTCTGTTTAACGCACAGGATTGTCACCAAAGTCACCCTGGGATGGCCACACGGCTCCACTTGGGAGGCAGCAGCCCCTGGGTGAACCACCAAGCAGCTTCAGCTGCCTGGTGGCATTTGTGGGGCCTCTTGGAGCTGATGGACGTGTGCTGGGGACCAGGTGACACAGAACGACCTGGTGATGGGGATCCTGTTGGCGATGGGATTATTCGATCCTTTAAAAAAAGCGAAGGTTCCAATATGCATTTCCTTCATGCTCCATAAAGAAAGCAAATGCCTGGACATCCAGAAGGAAGGGGATGGTGGGAATGGACACTTTGCTCCAGGACCCTGAGGTGGGGCAGAAACCCCATTGAGGTGGTTTGTCCATTCTCACCGGTGGACACAGAGTCCTTTTCAAATGACTGAAAAGAAGCAGCATGAGTAAAATCAGGATTAAAAGCGAGAATTTAATCTGCTGGGTCCGTGTAACTGAAGTTCTGTTGTGACACAGGTTTGTGACATGCGGAGACGATTGCCGAGGCAATGACCCGAGGTCCACACCCTCCTAAACTGTAGAAATCTGGGTCTAAATGTTGCATCTTGCGCTTATCTCTAATAATATGTTAATTGCTTTAAAAAGTGATATCGAAGTGGTTCTTATTAAATATATGATTTGAGCCTTGCCTCTTGAGTGATTTTAAAAAGATTCACTGCTGATGAGATACAGAGGCAGTCATTCTTCTCTGTTACTTATTTAATAGAAAAGTGCTGCTTTTTTAATGGAACTTCCATTTTAAAAGGAAATGGAAATGAAGGAGAAATCAAGAGAGATGGCCGATGCAGATTAACCTCCCATTTCATCCATCCCTGCCGGCTGCCACTCACTGAGATAATGCAGTTACATTGAAGAAGCTGAAAAGAGACATTACACGGTAAAAAAGCATCGCTTGCAAATGCATTCCTGTACCTGGGCTGCAGGTTTCTAATGACAGCTGAAGCTTGGGGCTCTCCTTAGACCCACTTTCTGACATCCATGTTGTCCTAAGATCCAGTTTGGTGGGTGATGCGGTGTCTCTATAAGGACAGCGAGGTGCTGGTCAGTGTTATATATGCCCACGCTGGAGGGAAGAGTGTCTGCGGGTGTCCTGAGGGCACCAGCCGAGGTTGTCAGCGTCAGTCCGGGTAAGTGTCACCTCCAGCCTTGGGCCTCTTTGGGCAGAGTGTGGTGTTAATAAATAAAGCTCCGTCATGGCGTGTCCCGTTTGCACCCACAAAGAGTGATGGAAGAAAAGCCGCACTCTTGGTTTGTGCATTTTACACGCTCAAGGGTTTCTAAAGGGAAAGGTCCCGATTGGAGAGCGGTACAATCATCGATTGAAGTGAACAGTGAGCTCTTACTGTTTCGATGCCTTCAGTGTGATCTTTAGGGCAGAGCCAAACTTTTGGAAAGTTCACGCTAAGTCCTCAAACAAAGCTGAACTGCTGTCATTTCACAAGTTTAACTCCGGGACTCCCAATACAAAAGCCTCTCTGCTTGGTCACTGGGAACTTTGGGCACTCATCCACTGCTAATGGATAGAGATTTAACTGCTCCACTCCGCACTGCGAAATTGGCATTTTGAAATCTCCACAGCTCACCTTGGTGGATGAGAAGCCATCCTGCATTGGGCTGGGGAATAGGAAAAGCGTGTCTGACCATTAGGAATCTCAGCTGGATTTCCAAGGATTTTGGGATGAAGTAATATCGTGGTAATACCCTGTTTCGCCGAAAATAAGACAGGATCTTACATTAATTCTTGCTCTGAAACTTATTACTTTTTTACATGTATAGCTGCCTGGACACTATTTAAATTGACTTTTTTAATGTTCTATAACTAGAGCTTATTTTTGGAGTAGGGCTTATATTTCAAGCACCCTCAAAAATCCTGAAAATCATGCTAGGGCTTATTTTTGGGGCAGGTCTTATTTTCGGGGCAACAGGGTAGGAGCCCTTCCCTGTCACTGCTGAACCAAAGTGTTCTCTAAATGGTACTTTAAACATCAGAAAAACTTTGTACCCGCTTTAGGGACATAAACCCTCCCACCCCATCAGCCTAGTGCCGGAAAGGTGGGGGGCTGAGATCTCTGGGTTTTCACTGAAAGGCCAAGATCTTGAGGTGGGCTGATCCTGTGTGTTGGGACGAGGTGGTTCCTGCAATCACTGCTTTTATAGATAAAAAAAATTCCCAATTTATTAATGGCTTTAAATCTTCGTGCAGGCAGGAGCCACATGAAACACTGAAGCCAGTGTCTGAGCTCAGGTTTGCAGGTAAGTCAGCGCTGGCGGGACCGGGATCTCAGCTGTGCCTTCTGCTTTGAAGCCAAGTGACAGCATCCTCCCAGCAACACATCCAAAATAACCTAGCAAAATGACAGGCTTGAAATCCCAGCTCAGCAGCCTCCACTCATCCAGGATATCTTGTGGAGAGCAAGTGGGGTGAGTGTCACATCCCACGAGGATTTACTGTAATAAATCCCTGCCAGTGTCTCAGTTGGGTGCAGCAGCTGGTGCCATCCACAGCTCCACACCCCGGGGACATCTCAGCTGTGGCCTGAGGTTGGAATTATAGCAGAAAATAAAAGGGTCAGTTCCTATGTACAGGACTGCTAGTTTGGGTTACTCACGCAAGCCAGAGCTCAGATACCGCACGCTGGTTGTGCTCAAGGCAGTGCCGTTTATTGGGAAAATAACCACCTAGGCATTAGCTCCAGGGCATCCTAAACTGCACAATATTTATTTTGAAAGTATGCAGGAATCGCTACCTAGAACAGCCATCATGATCCTCTGTGTCAAGTGTTGTTCCTCTCACAGAAGGCAAAATAACAAGAAGAGAGACTGTATAACCCAGAGAGCTTTCCAGAGGAGGATTTTCGTATTTTATCCCCATCTGGTGGCTCTGAGATGTGATGGGTAATAGCTCTCCAAATGTCTTCCCTGGCTATTGTAATTCAAGGTTTTATTGTTATAGGCAAGTATTTCGTAGTTAGGCAAGAACTTGTGCAGGAACTCATTTCTTATTGTGCTCTTCAGAAATCACAGCCGGGAGGAAAATAACAGCCGAGTGAGGACAAGGTGGTTGGCTGCGCTGAGATGCGGAATGTGGCACCCGGCGCTAGACCGGTAACAACTCATGGCGTTTTGAGAGCAGAACAACCACTGTGAGGATCCTTCCAGCCCCTGCGCTCCCCTGAGCAGGCTGGTTATTGCCCACAGTGCTCCACAGCAATGAAAATGTGCTCCAAGATTCGTCTTGGGAAAATGCAGGGATGCTGCTCTGTGTGGATAGAGCAGAGATCCCGCGTGGGGCATTGGCACGTGCAGGGGCTTCCTGAGGCTGAGCTGAGGGGGTGTGGTGGGTGTGACCTTGGGTCAAGATAAGGGCAGGTAGATCACTCAGAAATTACTGTCATGGGCAAAACTGGCTTGACTTGGGGAAAAATAATTCAATTTATTCCAATTAAAAAGTGGAGTGGGATGGTGAGGCCCCACCTCAAATCCTGGGGTCAGTTCTGGGCCCCTCACACCAAGAAAGCCCTTGAGGTGCTGGAGCAAGTTGAGAGAAGGGAACGGAGCTGGTGAGGGGCTGGAGCACAAGTGTGATGGAGCGGCTGAGGGAGCTGGGGGTTCAGCTGGAGAACAGGAGCTGAGGGGAGACCACCTGATCTCTGACCTGCCTGAAAGGAGCTTGGAGCCAGGGGGGTCGGGCTCTGCTCCCCAGGAACAAGCACCAGGAGCAGAGGAAACGGCCTCAAGTTGCGCCAGGGGAGGGTGAGGTTGGATGTGGGGAACAATTTCTTCCCCAAAGGGCTGTGGGGCATTGGAACAGGCTGCCCAGGGCAGTGCTGGAGTCACCATCCCTGGAGGGCTGGACAGGTGAGGTTCTCAGGGACATGGGGCAGTGCCAGAGCTGTTGGAGTGGTTTCTGTGCGCAGAACAGGACACGCTGCCTCAGGGTGGGGAGGCAGCTGGGCTGTGGTGGGTTGGATGATGTGGAACCCACCCATGGCCGTGGGGCTCCGCTGTGACCTGCTCCCTTTGCCTGCCCCCCGGGACTCCCCTTGTTCCGCAGGGCTGTGCTGGATGGAGAATAAGCAGCTCAGGAGCAGCATCTGCCCCGGTTTGCCCTCCTGCGCTGTTCCACATGCTGCTTTGCCCCTCGACTCCAGTGTCATCTCACTGGTACCTTCACTCCCTTCATGTTTTCTGCTCTAGTGCTATTTTTGTTCGACTTTCCCTTTGTCTTCAGTGCTGTTTTGTCTTAGTTTTTGTGACTGGGACTGCCTTACATTCCCCTCTGTTCTCTGCGTGAGTTTGCTCCATCTCTCTCCTCTCTCTTGCCTTTATTCTCCATGTTTTTCCTTTTGTTTGCTCTCTCTTCCCTTCGCTGTTTATTTTGATTGCTTATTTCCACTTCTGATTTTTTTCACTCTCTTATTCTACCCCATTTCATCTTTCTTCTCTTTTCCCTTTGCTTTGTTTTCGCCATATTCTTGTTTTCTCCCCTAGTTATTTTGTTCTTTGTACATCATCACTTTGCTGCTTAGATTCCCCATCTAGAGCTTTCCTCTCCAAGTTTGCATTTGGAGTTGGAAACCAGTTTGTGTTTCTTTAAATTTTAATCATAGTGCCTGTAATCCAAATCCCTCTTTTTCTTTCTCTCTTTTTATTGCTAATAACTAGACATGGGCACAGCTCATTAGAGCAGCTGCTACCCATCCTGCCTCTGCCCTGACACAGGCTGGGTGGTGGTGATTGCATGGCCAAAGCCACCTTGTATCCAGACTCTGAGACCTTCCTACCATGAAAGGGTGCAGGCAACAGGTGGATCCTGCTTTCAAGCAGCAGAAAGCCGTGGTGTCTGGGACACAGTGGTGGGGTGAGCCTGTGGTTCTTCATTGAGAGCTCCAGAGCACTCGTGCAGAGAGAGGGTGAAAGGGACGAGGGCAGATGTGAGGATGTGGGTCTCAGGAACCTGGTTTTGCTGTAGGCTGAGATTGACTTTCTTTTTCTAACAAGGAAAACAAAACAAAGTAATTACTCTACTAGTCTTTATGCTACCCCAGTTGAGCTAAATGAGTGTGGAAGAAATACCCAGAGCCTCCTCTCCAGGTGCCCTGTAGTGAGCCCAGTGGTGGGACCATGAATTACAGAACAGTTTGGGTTGGAGGGACCTTCCCAGCTCCCCCAGTGCCCCCCTGCCATGAGCAGGGACATCTTCACCAGCTCAGGTTGCTCAGAGCCCCGTCCAGCCTGGCCTGGGATGTCTCCAGGGATGGTTCAGCCACCACCTCTCTGGCCAACCTGGGCCAGGCTCTCACCACCCTCAGGGCCAACAATTTCTTCCTCATGTCCAGCCTGAATCTCTCTCCTTCAGTTTAAAACCATCACCCCTTCCTCTGCCACTACAGACCCTGCTGAAAAGTCTGTCCCCATCTTTCTTATGGGCCCCTTTTAAGTTCAGAAAGGCCGCAATAAGGTCTCCCCGGAGCTTCTCTTCTCCAGGCTGAACGAGCAGCCTGAATGGATTTTTTTCCTTCTGCTCCCATGTGTTATGATTCTTCTGGTCCAGAAAAGAGCAAGCTGCAGCTTTCTCATGCTTCCTATTGCAAAAGCAGCAGCTGCTGCTCATCCGTGACCACTGGAGCCAGGAATCGCTCCCTCCTTGCTGCAGAGTGGTTTCCCACATCCCAAACCCTCAATGGGAGGTGACAACAAGGGACCATCCAGCTGCCAAGTGTGTGACCCGCTGGCCTGGGACCACCAGGGGAAAGCTTGGCCACAGTATAAATCATAAACCCAATTAATTATAGGCGATCTATGGAGCAAGGTCATGGTCTCACATTTCCTTTCCCACTAGGATAATTCAGTTGACCTCCTCTGTTTAAGTGTAGCAGCTCCTGCTGAGCTGCTTTGTTGCAGTTGATAGCGAGATAATTATAATCCCATCAGTGGTTAAACTGTTTCAATAGGCAAAAGACACACTCTTCAGGCCTTTGATGGATATCTAACGGCTCCCAGAGATTTGATATTAATCAGCTGCTATCTCTTGACTGCTGCGAGGCAAGTGATCAGTGACAATAGCAGGCGAGGGAAAACATGATTTTTCTGAGATGCACATTTCTAAAAAAATGATGTTTTGCAAGGAACATGCTTGCGGGCTGAACGTGGCTGTGAACTGTTCCTGCTGCGCTACAGATGGGGCCAAAAACCCTGCTCCCAGCCCACGATGGTCACGGTTAACACCAATTTCCTCTTACTGCAGGTGCAAGGGTGCGAACGGGAGCGTCTGCCCATTGCGATTGGACGGAGAACGGATTTTAGTCCTGTATGAATTATTTAATGGTTGGAGTTGCAAGGTGAGGAGTGAAAAATGCCCGCTAAATTGTTCCTTAATATTTGATCGCATACAAAGTGAAGGCCCCGTGGTGTTTGGATCCTTCCTGGAGCAAAGCAGCAGGTAAAATGGATTTATTACTGAAGCCTTTGAATCAGAGTCCTTAAAGCCTTAAAATCAAACAAGCTGCTTTTCGTGTTTTAATGAATTATTTCCCCCACATCACAAATTTTTGCATGAAATTACAAAAAGTAATAAGCTCATCTATTTCTCTGCAATTTTGCTATTAAGCGGCAATGAGACAGACTATCCAGTCAATAATGCTAATACTGTTCTTCAAACAGAGTCAGCTGTGCCTTTGAGCACAAAACTCTTCCCGCTCCCATCCTGTGGAGCAGGGACATCGTTTTGCCCTGAATACATGGGATCTTAACCTTTGTAATTGCATCTTATAATATGTCTCATTAAAAGATTGGACTCCTTTGAGACTCAGAATAGCTAAACAGCACAGAACAAGTGTAATTGTTTCCCAAGGAGGGTTTTATTTTTTTAATTTTCAATCTGGTTGGGAGTGCACGCAGTTCTGTTGGGTTTTGCTTTAATTATTGTTATTTGTGTGTAAACATAAAGTGAGATTGTTGTAACCATCGGCCTGGAAAACTACCTAGGAGGTATTTGCTCCTCGCTGGGGTCTTTAACATTTCATGACTGTTATTTTTCAGCTTCGCTGTGTGTAACATGCTCCAGCCATTTATTACGAGAGACCCTGCATGCCCCAAACAACGTGGGTGTCCCTGGGCTGGAGCTGTGTTAAGCACGGTCAGAGAGATGGCTGAAACATCTGAGATGAAGGATGGAGACAGGAGAAGGTATTTGGGCACAGTCATAGCACAGGGCTAGAGAAGTGATCACCCCCCTGTGCTGGGCACTGGGGAGGCCAAACTTCAGATCCTGGGGTCAGTTCTGGGCCCCTCACACCAAAAAAATCCTTGAGGTGCTGGAGCGAGTGGAGAGAAGGGAACGGAGCTGGTGAGGGGCTGGAGCACAAGTGTGATGGAGCGGCTGAGGGACCTGGGGGGTTCAGCTGGAGAACAGGAGCTGAGGGGAGACCTTCTGATCTCTGAACTGCCTGAAAGGAGCTTGGAGCCAGGGGGGTCGGGCTCTGCTCCCCAGGAACAAGCGCCAGGAGCAGAGGAAACGGCCTCAAGTTGCACCAGGGGAGGGTGAGGTTGGATGTGGGGAACAATTTCTTGCCCAAAGGGCTGTGGGGCATTGGAACAGGCTGCCCAGGGCAGTGCTGGAGTCACCAGCCCTGGAGGGTTGGACAGACGGACTTGAGGTTCTCAGGACATGGGGCAGTGCCAGGGCTGGGTTATGGTTGTATTCAATGATCTTGAGGGTCTTTTCCAACCAAAATGATTCGGTGAAAACAACTGCCCTTGCAGACAGGCACATGTGGGTCCTCCACCAGTGACCATCATCTCGTGTACTCCAGCAGCACTGGCAGCTGCCTTGAGCTGCTCCCCTCTCTCAGGCAGCGCAGGGAAGGTGCTGGTGCTCAGTCCTTGCCCAGAGGCTACTCCTTGCCCATGGGGCTGGTGACACCTGAGTCACCTTTCCCTGTTTCCCAGGGTAGAACACTCTGCCCTCTGCTGCATGCTCACATCCTCATTGAAGGGAAACATACTACTGTGCGTGCATGTAAAAAAAAACCCAAAAAACAGAATAATAGAATCATAGAGCAGTTTGGGTTGGAGGGACCTTCCCAGCTCCCGCTCTTCCATGAGCAGGGACATCTTCACCAGCTCAGGTTGCTCAGAGCCCCGTCCAGCCTGGCCTGGGATGTCTCCAGGGATGGTTCATCCACCACCTCCCATGAATCTCCCTCCTTTAGTTTAAACCATCACCCCTTGTCCTGTCACAACAGGCCCTGCTGAAATGTCTGTCCCCATCTTTGTCATGGGCCCTTTTTAAGTACAGAAAAGCCACAATAAGGTCTCCCCGGAGCTTCTGTTCTCCAGCTGAACAGCCCAGCTCTCTCAGCCTGTCCTCCCAGCAGAGCTGTTCCAGCCTCGGATCATTCCTGTGGCTCCTCAGGCCCCTCTGCAGCAGGTCCATGTGTGTCCTGTGCTGTCCCCAGAGCTGGACCAGCACTGCAGGGGGTCTCACCAGAGGGGCAGAAGACTGAACTTTTCCAGCCCCACATCCCAGGCTGTGTCTGTGTCTGTGGGGATAACGGGGGGGGGAGCCAGAGCTCAACGACAGGCAAAGCTGCTTCCCCAGTGCCACCTTGTGCCTGGAAACCAAACAGCCCGGCACTTTGCAGCATTAAAAGCCCAGGGTGACAGCAAGGCTGTGAGCAGGGCAGGGCTCGACTATGGGGCTAGCAAATCCCAAATGGGGGCAAAAAAGGGCTTTTGAATAATGCTATGAATGGCTCCAGTGGTGCCCTGGTAACTGCGTGACTTTATGTGAAGCTTTAACTCTGAAAGTTGATTCTTGCTTTAACAAAAAGCATGTTTAAAATGGTTTATATTTGCCCAGCTGGAGAGAGGGCACAGACTGGGGATATCTGCCCGGCCGGCACCCTCAGGACACAGCTCCTGGACAGGAGTTTGTCACTCGGCACATGTGGCAATAAACAGGAATGTGAATTTCAAGCTCGGAGCTCCCAGTGTGCCTGATGGGTTCTTCCTTGCCAGTGAGGCCTCCGACAGGGATGCTCTGGTGTCAGCCACACGCCCCTGTTTTGCCGTATGCTGAGCATGGGAGTGTCCAGTGGTGCAAGGGACAGTCCAATATCTTCTGTGTGAGTGTGTGTGTGTTTTCAGACCTTTTTAACCCCGATCCTTAACTACAGCAAGTGTCCTGGCTATCAGTGTATCAAACCAGGGAATTACACCTCCAGGCAGAGAGGAGAGACAGAGGGAAGAGCAGTGGAGCTGTGTTGCCTTTGACTGGCACTGCTGAAGTTGAGGGTGAAAACCTCACCTTCAAACACAACTCTGTCCATTCGACCTGCAAAATCTCCTTGATATTTGTTTTGAATTAATGCCAACAGGCAGCCAGTTGCTCTCTCCCCCCTGCAGCCGTGTCCCCTCCCAGCCTCTTGCTCCCCCGGCCCTGATGCTGTGTGAGCATTGGGGTGTTATCAACAGCACTGGGAACTGCTGGATCTGCTGAGGTCTTGGCTTTTTCCAACATGGAAAATGAGCCTAATAAACCCCAAACACACACATGATCCTTATAAATCCCATCTAAACTACTTGGCAAACCATCCGGCGCAATGTCAGAGTTATTAGAGGCATCTCTGCACAGACAACAGGATGGCCTTCAAAAATGGGGAAAGAAAACACAGGATTAGAAATAAGGAGAAAAGTTACAAATAATAAATCTGCTATTTGAACAGTAGCATCTGGGGCAAAAGGCCTGGATTACAGGAACTGTCCAGCTCTAGGACACTCAGAAGAACAGTTCGTATCACATGGCATTAAAAGAAATCATAGCAAAAGAAATATATTTGCTGACAAGGCATTGGGCAAGTGCCAGGGACCTGTTCCCCGGGGGCTGGGTGGGTGATGGGGACCTGCTGCAGAACAGGGTCTCCTGTGGGGGGGTTTGCTTTACCTCCCCGCAAGGACAGCCCAGTTCCCCGGGAGCCGAGTTGTCCCAAAGCAGCTCTGGCAGAGGCACTGCTGGCAATCAGTGGCAGGTTAATTATTCAAACATTTGGAGACAAGAGAGAGAGAGAGAAACTGGTAGTTTAATATTTTAAAGAGCAGGTATAGATCGTCTGGGTTTCCATCTAAGAGCTATATTAGGAGTGGTGTGTAATTGTGGCTTCACATTAAATAGCTTTGACATGGCAGGGAGGGATCTTGTGGCTGCTCAGAGGAGAGAGGGACTTACACGGGCTGGTGCTGCGGTGGCTTTGCCAGCCCTGCCCTGGGCTTGTGTCCTGTGCTGCGGCCTCTGGTGTGAGCCCTTTGGGACAGCAAGGGCTGTAATAGGAGTACAGGCATGTGAAAGCCAACCAAAGAATGTCCTGAGCTCTTGGAGGTGCTGAGCAGGAGACTCCATCGAGCAAAAAAGCCTTTGAAAATTACACTGTATTTTTTTTCATGTTTAGAGCAAAGCCCTTGTAGATGAGCAAGCCAAGAGCACAGCGAATGGACTGTGCTCCCCACAGCCTTCCCAGCTGCATTCGCCTTTGCATCAGTCTTGTCTTCATGGTCTCCTACACATATTTTATAGAGAGCAAGATGGAGAGGGGTGGGGGTTTGGGACCCGGTCTGGGCATCTGCATTCTGTAGGGTGTCCTTCCAAGCAGAGCTGATCGTGCCAGCTGACTGAAGAGAGCACCAAAATCTTCAAAGGGACTAAATCACCCATCATTCTTTAGCAACCCACAGGCATTTTGCAGAGAAACAGTCTAGCTTGAGCTGTTTTGACTTTCCCTTCCTTGGTTTCCATACGCTTGGGCCAGCATAGTCTTAAAACAAGTAATCTAATGCTGAGATCCACAAGTCAGCATAGCAGCATCCCTCTTCCCCCCGAGTGCCTTGGTGGACACAGAAATCTGCTTTATTTCAGTCCTGGTGTCATCCTCAACGCGTCTGCCTTCTATTGCTAAAGTGTCTTTAGAGAAGCTACGGACCCTGCCAGTCTGGACTGCCCGGTCCTCTCTTACTCTTCTCAAATAAACACATTTTTACTTTCCACCACAAGAGGTCCCCAGGAACCTAAGGCAAGAAAAAAAAAAGGCGATCCACCTAGGAGCAAGGTCTGGAAGCACCGATGCTAAACGAGCGGTGGGGAGGAAGCCTCGCTCTCCCTCACAGGTGACATCCAACGCATCTCTTGCTGCTTGGGTTTGGGTCCTTGGCGTGAGATTTCCAACTTTCCCAGCAGGTGAGGGAGCTGGTTGGAGGGCAGAGATGCTCCCAGCACGGTCTGGGACCTTCTGCTTCAAGGGCAGGGCCGAACTGGGGGAAAACTAAGTCTTTCCAGCAATGAGATGCACGAGGGCAACACACTAGAAGGTCTGAAAGCTGTGACAAGGTGGCATTGATTGAGAAAGCACAACCCGGGATGCTTTGGGGCTTCATGAGTAGTACGGGCTTGCTTGTCCTCCTCCCTCTACACCTCGCAGCAACCAAAGCCCTGTTTAACTATATTCCAGTGCAGAAATGAATAAAGGTCAACTACCGGTCTGCTAAGGTGACAATAGAATTTGTTACAGGAATAGATTTAGGGCCAAAACCAGCTACCAGGTAGACAGCAGCCCACGTCATTTAGCAGAGGCTGCCAAGAGCATCCCCATGGCATGGAATCGGGCAGCAAAAACGGAGCCAGTTAATTTGCTGTGCGCTTTGGAGATTTGGGTTGAAGGCAGATAAATGGCTCATGCATTTTAATGTTGCAAACAGCACGAGGCTGGAGAACCACATCCAGGATTAGGAAGCTCGGCTGGAGGAACAACCCCAGGTTCCAGTATAAGCTGGGGAATGACCTATTAGAGAGCAGCGTAGGGGAAAGGGACCTGGGGGTCCTGGGGACAGCAGGATGACCATGAGCCAGCACTGGGCCCTTGTGGCCAGGAAGGCCAATGGTACCTGGGGTGGGTTAGAAGGAGGTGGTCAGTAGGTCAGAGAGGTTCTCCTGCCCCTTTACTCTCCCCTGAGGAGACCACACCACAACAAAGCATGAGCTGGGGCTGCTGACGGACACTCAAGTGCCTTCTCTCCTGGGTCTTTCATTTATATTTTGGTGTAAGTCCAGAATAAAGAAATGTTTCCTTTTCTGCTTAGCAACTTCCACTTTGTAATAATGAAACAGAACAGGAAGAGAGGATTTCCATGCTCTTGGTCACATGGGGAAATGATGATGAAACCCTAATTTTCTTGCTCTGGTGCCCAGAACAGAAACCAGAGCTGTGCGATCTGTTTGCATCCCTTGAGCTCCAAAGCACTGGCTGTTGTAAGATTAGAAAGTGTTGTGATCCCTCTCAAAATAAGAGTTATAAGAAAGGATTAACCAAAAGTTGCTTGCGACCACCACTGCTAAACAAAGCCTTGTGTTACGAACTGAAAAGCCGCTCTAGCAAAGTATCTCTGCCTTCTGCAGACCGTCCTGTGGTGGAAGAGCTTGGCAGAAATGGCAGGACCACAGGAGAACCTGCTTTTTATCTGATTTGGCCTGTTTTGTGCAGAAAGAGCTTTAGCTAACATCAAGGTCCTAGGGAGCAGTGTTAGTATTGGACCCACTACCACGTCATTTGGTAAAGTCTCCATCTCTGTCAACTCAGTCACCTTGTCCTTTCCCTGGCACCTAGACAGTCTCCCAGACTTAAAAATATATTGGGTTGTGAGGCTAAAAGAGAAACTGCAGCTTTTTGCTCATCTTTGTGTGTGGCAACTCTTTATACAAAGGGTTTCTAGCAGTAAAAAGACAAAGTGATTCAGAACTTTGTAATTGGTACTTTTTAGAGTTTAAAGAGTTGTTTTAAAAGGCAGCCAGGGACGCGGCTTATCCTGTTTAAACAGTAATATTCTTCTAAATTGATTCCCATTAATTTCCTGTGGACAAATCTTTATTCAGCATTATGTTATTTGTGCTGAGTTATTAGGTGGAGCTGTGTGCATTTTAGCAGCACCATCTAATCATGCTGTAGCTGGGTGTGCATTGCAATATTTACTTTCCCCTTTCAAAAGGCATGTCCACTCTTTTCTTTCCCATTCTCATGGGTTTTTCTTGGTTCCAGGGGACCCTGATTGACCTGCTCTGGGCGTCCCTGGTGGGTGCCGGGACCGGAGCAGAGCTGAGCCTTGTGTGCAGCAGCCAAGAGGAGTCCTTGGAGCAGCGACGAGTGATGAGGAGACCATGAGGAAGAGTCAAGTGCCTTTGGTGTGATGGTCAAGCCTCACAGCTCCAAATGACCTAGAGAACAGCACCAAATGACCTAGAAAAGCTGCTTATCCTGCATCCTAAAGCAGCAATCTGTCACCATCACAGTACTTCATATAAAGGCACCTAGAAAGAATATGTGCCACCTCTTACTAGCGCAATAAGAGAAAAGTACAGTTACAGCAGGAATTGCATGTGCTCTGGGATGTCAAACAGCCTCTGTGAGTGCTCCCATCATTTGATGGGACATGAGGAAGAAATTGTTGTCCCTGAGGGTGGTGAGAGCCTGGCCCAGGTTGGCCAGAGAGGTGGTGGCTGAACCATCCCTGGAGACATCCCAGGCCAGGCTGGACGGGGCTCTGAGCAACCTGAGCTGGTGAAGATGTCCCTGCTCATGGCAGGGGGGGCACTGGGGGAGCTGGGAAGGGCCCTTCAACCCAAACTATTCAATTATTCTATGATTCTATTATTCTGTGAGCAATGACTGGTACCTGCTCACTTCAGAAATCCTGTGTACAGTTTCAGCAGCTTTTTTCTTACTCTAGCATGGACATTTTTTCCAAACCAGAAGAGTGAAAGATGCAGCCAGCCATCATTTCTAAGAAACCAGCTACAAGATTTACAATAAAAGCTCACAGATATCTGGGTTTGAGCCGAAGCTATCTGCTGTTGTCAGCGTGGTGTCTGCCTACGCAAAGGTCTGTTTTGCCATGTGCCGTGCAGTCAGTGGTGGAATTGAAAGCGCTCATCCATTGCATGTAGCGCCTTGACTTTTGATAGAAAGAATTGACACTTTGCACACAGATTATTGTCAAGGACTGCAGATGTAAGTACAGCGAACTCGCTGCTGAAAACAGCCCGGCTGGCCTGACTGGCATACGAGTGTCTCTCAGGGCTCCGTGCAGCGACGGTGCCCGTGTGCACATCTGCTTTTACCACTAGATGTCATAAACTGTTTTTTTTTCCCCCTCAGTTTCAGAACATGCTTTCAGTTTGTGAGACATAACTTGATGGAGACCGTCATGTTGATAACCCCTTACCCTTTTTGTTGCTGTTGTTGTTTGTTCTTTTTAACATCTCACACACGTGCCACTACATTATTTCTGCATTGCTGCAAATGACACACAACAGCACATTTGCTGCAGCCTCAAAGCTCATTTGGGCTTTGATTTGCCTTTTTAACTTTAAACTGCTTCAGTGTCCTTCCTGCAAGCAGTATACATTCATGTACTCTTCTTTCCTCTTTGCTGAGCAAAGAACGGTGATAGTTTTAGCTTTTCTTAGTCCAAGTCCAGCTCAGAGCTTGTTGTGTGTCCACTCTGTGGCAAGTGTTTTATACAAAAATAAACCCACCCAAACTCAGCCCTCCCACTGGGGGCTGACTAATGGTTTTTGCCTCCTAACAGGGGAACTGGGAAGTGTCCCAACAATTGTACCAACTTTTCTTGGAGATACATGAGTTGCACTTACCAAGTAGGACAAGCCAGCAGTTTTTCACACTTTAGCCTAGTTTTATTTGAACACAGGCTTTGTAAAACCTCTGCTCTGAGCTGTGCAGCTGTGTCAGGCACAGGGGACAGACAAGACTACATGTGTGTGCTGATCCCTGGCTGCTCGCCCTCAAGACACGTTCCTGATGAAAACACCCGTTCATAGGTAAGCTGAGCTTTGTTTTGGGAGGTGTTAGCACAGCCAGTGAGTAAGCTGCACACTGGGACAGATCAGATGTTCCTGCAGACCCAATTAAGGATCTAATGCAGATGCTGAGCAAAAAAAAAGTGCTAGAAAATCTCCTCCTCCTCTTCTCTTTCATCTCGGTGCTCACTTCATAGCTGTTTCGTTTCCCTAAGTAAAAGAGACTGGAGAATATTGTACGGGAAAAAGAACAGGCAAATGAAGCTGTGCTGGTTTTTCAGAGCAAACATCCTGCAAGAATCTGAAATGCAACCTTGTCTCTTACAAAAGTGCCCATCTGACTTGCAACCGGTTGCTCAGTAGGCACTGGAAAGCATAGGGATGTCTTGACAACCTCAAGAAGAGGTGTTTTTCCTTCATCCTATACAGTCTGAGGGACAGGCTGGGCACGTGGCCTCCTCCAGGCTCTCTGATGTTCCCAGATGTTACTTTGACAAAGCTGCCAAGTGCTAAACAGGTGGTCAATAGCCATGTTTACGCTGGACACATTTGCTCAGACAGCTCACTTTGTGGCTTTAAAGGATAGAAACACTCCTTGGAACCAATTGGGAGGCCCGTGCAAATGCTGGAAAGAAACGTATGTGAGATGGATGTGGTAGCATGCTCAGGGGGTGAAGGAGATGCCAGGAGACAACTGGGGCATCAGTCTTTGGGCCTGGGAGAAGCTTGGCCTGATCAGGAGGCCCCAGGTGGGAAGAGCAAGATGGAGAGCAGCTGTGAGGAGAAGAGAGAAGCAGGAGACTATGGCCACGTAGAGCCATGGAATCATTTTGCTGGAAGAGACCCTCAGGATCGTTGAGTCCAACCATAACCCACCCTGGCACTGCCCCATGTCCCTGAGAACCTCATCTCTGTCTGTCCAGCCCTCCAGGGATGGTGACTCCAGCACTGCCCTGGGCAGCCTGTTCCAATGCCCCACAGCCCTTTGGGGAAGAAATTGTTCCCCAGATCCAACCTCACCCTCCCCTGGCGCAACTTGAGGCCGTTTCCTCTGCTCCTGGCGCTTGTTCCTGGGGAGCAGAGCCCGACCCCCCTGGCTCCAAGCTCCTTTCAGGCAGTTCAGAGATCAGAAGGTCTCCCCTCGGCTCCTGTTCTCCAGGCTGAACATGAGGCTGAGGAGCCCCAAAATGGAATTTGCTCTGATGATGGTGGGTTTTGCTCATCTCCAAGAGGGACGAGGTGGGGATGGCTGATACAGTTTAACATCTCTGAGCTTACTTCTTTACTGTTTCCTTCAATACACCTTCTCTCTTTCCTCCCTTCAGGAAGGACTTCCCTATTGTTCTTGTGCAGGTGACAGAGAAGTCTGACTTGTGTCACTGCATGGTGAACATGGGAGGATCAGTTGCATTCCCCATTTCTCTTGTTCCATCAGCCTTGGGCCAGACCCTTCAAGGGTCAGTTCTTCCTAGAGGGGACTCTCACTCCTCCTTGGGAGTCCATTGTGCTGCGGATCCATCCAGTGCTAGAGGTGGCTCTGAAGATGTGGTTTCCTTGTGTGTCATTGAGGAGATGGAGGTTGTTTGGGATGTTGCCGCAATGTTTCTCTTAGATGGATGTGGAAAGGAGGGTGGCAAATTTCTTCACTGAGCACCAGAGTGACCTTCAGTAAATATGGGGCAAGGGTATTGATTTGACTGAGCTGCTAAGTTCATTAACAAACTCATTATCTGAAGGAGGCATGGCTTCTTTTCATAGATGTTATGGATTTCTGAAAGTTAATTTCCAAAAATAAACACAATAACCAAAACTTCTTATTACTCATGAATTATCTCCGTGAAGTACGGTGCCCTGGAATGGAAGTTCTGCTCTATCAGGAGTTTAGGAAATATCAAAACAAACAAACACACAAACTCTAGCAAACAACAAAAGAAGCAAAACTAACATAATTAGGTCCCAAGAGATGCTTATTTGCAGTTCAATGTAGAAATTAAGTCAATACAATTGAATGTTTACATATTGACTGAATTGTAATATTTAATCAAGTAGTGTTCATATTCCTCCTCTTTCAAAAGTGGTTTAGCTGGTTGTTTCATTGGTGTTTTAATCAATGCTTTAATTATATTGGTGCTCTAATTTCATAATAAGCTTGCATTAATTAAGGTAGCTCTTCTATATGCAGAGAGTAATAGGAAAACCAAACCAAATAAAAAGAACATGCTTTTCTGATTCTCCAGTACAGATGTAGACTGTGCTATTTACACTCATTTACTCTTGCAAAGAAAAAAGTCAATGGTAATGTGTGTTAGAGTGACCATGAATTCTTTATTTGTTGCTTAGGTAAGCTCTGCCTCTGACTTTGGTGAAAGATTTGTAAAAACAAGAACTTGGGTCAGCAGTGTCTTATCAGGTTATTGATCAGATTCTGAAAAACAAAGTATCTGGATGTAATGGAAAATAAATGGAAATCCCCCAAACCAGAAATACTGAAGGCTACTCTTGGGCTGACCCATCTCATCCCGTGTCATTCACTATTGATATCAGCTCAGACTAGGGGGATGAGGGTGAGTGCTGAGAAGACAAAACTGAGCTTTTTGTTAGACAGAGAAATTTCTGCTGGTGTTTAGGACACTCACAGATCCGTACAGGGTGGGGAGAAACATCAAGAGTTTGCTCATCATCTTTTCCTAATGGCTAAAGAAATAGGGACAGGCTTCAGGTGGTTAAATGTGGACGGCTACAGTTCAGACGCCTACACCTGAGCTTGTCTTCCTGTATGAGCCGCTGGGACTCAGTAGAGTCCAGGACACCATTTGGATGAACGAACGGCTCATTAAGATGCTTACTGAAATTGTCTATATCTCCACTGTCACTGCAGTCTGCCTGAAGAACCAGTGGAGCTCTACAGTATAATCGGGCTGCTGGTGGTGAAGATGGAGGGTCTTATGCAGGGACAAGAGTTGGACTCAATGATCCACGTGGATCCTTTCCAACTCTGGACATTCTGTGATTCTATGAACACCTGGAGATAAAGATGCCTCATGTCGCAGTTGGGATACATCAGGGAAGTTGTATCCCATGCCAGCTTCCCCCATGCTGTCACCAATCCACCTCTGTGCCTGCTGTTTGGTGGGAATGGGGACAATCTGGGCCTCGTGGCAGCCCCCAAGCTACTCCTGGCTTGGGCTTCTTGTGCTCACGGTGCATCAGCCCCATTGCGTGGGTGTGCGCAGCCTCATTTCTGCTGCAAATGCCAATGAAAATGTAATTCCTCATCCTATTTTCCAAGAGGCAGATTGCTACTTCTAAGCATGTCTTTGCAGTTGCTCAGTGAATGCAGATTCTTGCTCCTGGTTTGGATTAAGGCAGAGGTGTGAGCCACAAGCTCCGCTCCTGAACCCACCTTAGCGTGCCAGAGCGGTGACTGATTTCCCTGGGATACAGAAGAAGGCATTGTTCCGGCAAGAGGCAGTAAAGCCTTGTGGTGAGGTCATGTCTTGGACCAGAGTGTGTTTGGAAGGCCAACAGGATGCTGTTATCCCAATTCCTCTTTGCCATGCAGCGAGACCTTTACAAAGCTGGACCATTTTGATACAAAGGATTGTCATTAATGAGGTCACTGCGACTGGAAAGGGTCTAACACCGCTAGGGTTGCAATAACCTTAAAAACATTATTTCACACTTTAGAAGTGATGCAGACATCGGTGGATTTGTTTAGCCAATAAGATAAGCTGTCCCAAAAGTATTAAGAAATGTCTGAGAATATATAAATCAGATGGTTGGGACTGCAAAAGGATGTGTTTAAGAGACAGATTTCTGGAGCTGCCCCCAGCTGATGCTTCTACATCTGTTGATCATCATCTTGTGTCAGAGCGAGACTGTGAGCTGCAAAGGGATAACAGTTTTCCTTGTCAGAATGCTCCATTGGTTTTTATTAACACTGGTTGTTAGCTCTACCTGCTGGTATCTGCTTAGCTCAGCCTGGGGCGCTCTCTGACAATTGCAGAGCGAGCGTTCGGAGCCAAACCTAGTGAAAGGGATAAGTAAATAAACATCACCGAGCTCCCGCTGCACGCCGCGGAGAAGATGTCTTTACAGCTTATTGCGAAGGCACCAGCGTGTCAATATTTCACAAACCAAATTTAGAAAGAATTAAATGTTAATCCTTCGCTGGGAGCGTGGCGTTGGCGCGGTTGCAGCAATAACAACCTTTGTGCTAGCGCAGGACTTTCTGCTAGATCAGGTTAGGAGGTCAGCGAGGCTGCCGAGGAAACTCTGTGGTTGCCTGGGCTGCTGGAGGTTGTTTGGGGGTTCTGGAAAGCAGAAGTGATTTTCATTTTGCCAGCTTCTGCATAAAGGAGTCCTTTTATTTGTGCAAGTTCACTCTCTGATTTGGTTAAAAGTACTGCAATAATTGCGATTGTGATTTGAACTTGAACTTCCTGCCTGACAGATGTCAGCAAGTCTGTACCCTGAATTCTTAGAAGCAATTTGTCCCGACAGCTCTATAACTGCTTTCCCAAGAAATAACAGTGGTTTGTAGTACCCCTAATGCACTACCCGTCTCTTTCTTTGAGCCTATTACTGAGACCAGCGTAAACAAGTCCATATGCTCAATGTTTCTTCAGATTTGACATATTTTTGTCCCTCTTGAGTTGTTTCTTTCCTTCTGTCCTCTGAACCAGTGCTTGTTTTTCCTCTCTAGAGGGGACAAACATTTTAAAGTAATTGCTAGTTTTATATGTCCAAGAGGCAGTGAGCTTTGTGATCAGTCTCCGAAAGAATAGGACAGTAGCTGATTGATTCAGAAAATGCTCTCTGAAATCAAGTTTAAGCAATAATAAGTATTCAAAGTATGTGGCTGAAGGTCTTCAGGATTAAAGTATGGGTTATACACTAGCAAATACATTTAATTTTGGCAAGGCTGTATTGACAAGTTTTAATCTAGAGCCTGTTTCTGTACTTGGAGCTTGCTTTCACCGTAAGAAGCAATTCTCATTTTCAACCAAGGCTAAGAAATCTCTTCATAGTCATAGCCATAATGCTTGGTGGTGTAGAATTTGGCCCCTCATGACTTAGGGCAAGGACACATGGAGCACTCGGTGCATTGCCAGGACCCAGACACAAGATGGAGAGGAGTTTAGAGAGGTCGAATGAAATCAAGACGACCAGCTGGAACTGGTAATGCAGCAGTGGCAAGACAGGGAGCTGCATTCTGCCCCACAAACAACTTGAGGCCAGTGAATTGCTTGTTCATACTCCAGCTGAAACCATCTCTGTGTATGTGTATGTGGTGCTTTTCATTGCAATAAATGCCAAGGTTGCTGGTGCTGGTCCAGAAGGTGCGGAGCAGCCCAGGTGTGGACATACCAAACCGTGGGATTAGCTTCCCAAATGATCCGTGCAGCCATGGGAAGGATGCTCTTGCTATTCGGTTCACATCTCTTGCTGAACATGCAGATGAGTTTAATTTCTATTTAATCAGCCTCTGCAAACAGCAATCACTCAAGAGGTTTTTCTGTACAACATGCAGTGATTACCCTTATTATAGCGGTACTGTTCGTACTGCCAGAGCTGGGGTCTCTCAGCCCCTCCATCTGAAATCCTTCACTTTGGGAGCTTTTAGTGCTTTCTGTAAAACAATTTGCAGACTGGAACTTGCCAAATGAGGAGAGGGCTCAGCAGCAGCCATGCTGACCATCGTGTTCTCCTTGGGACAGAGGAGTCCTGCTTTGTCCCCATGGCTGTGCCAGGGGTCGAGGTGCCGGCTGAGCCTCGCCTGCCTTCCCACACCAACCCATAACGCTACATATTTGTAGTAATGGTTTTACCCTAGAATTTGCGTGCGTGAAAGTCGGCCCTGTGGAAACTAGCTTCTGCTCTCTAAGATGTGCCAAACTTGGACTACAAGCCGGTGTGTTAAACCCACCAGTCCGTGTGTGTGCAGGATTTGTCCGGCGTCCCCAGGGGAGCGGGACCGTTCCGGCAGATCAGGCTTGGTGGGTTCAGAAGGACAGAGGCCAAAAACTGATGGGCTGAAGGCAGAGAGCTGAGTTTTTGTGAAACTAACTTGTCATGTAGAGAAAGAAGATCTGGAGCTTTTGCACAACTTCATAAGGTACTTTTGCTCTATATGTAATCTTAGCTCAGACCTAGAAGTACTCCACCATCGGCAAGCATTTGAGTGAGCACTGCTTGGGTGCTTATTTTTCTTCCCAAAGCAGAGAAAGGAAACACTGCTCCTCACATAGTTTTGCAGCTCAGAGGACACTGAAAATTTGCTTGCCCGCACCATCAGCCTCATGCTACAGGCTGCTGACACCATGCTTACACTGTTGTGTTGAATTTCTGTCTGTAAGGACAGGTACAGCCGTTCCGTGACTATCTCAGCTTTCTGTCATTTTATGGTGAACTGGTTTTGACGACTTATTCTAAAGCCAGCTCATTGTAGGCAAGTAGAAACCCAGACAGAGATTGAGGTTAAATGACATTTATTTCAGTGTGGCAGGAGTGCCCGTGGCACCTTCAGTCTGAGACTTCTACACTGTTGTAACTGTGTGTGCTGGTGGCACTTGTAGAGGATTTATCATCTTGCCTTTTGGGGATGTGGTGGTTGGACAGGACTTTTATTCATTACAAATGGTATTATAGGTAAAATGAGATGGCTCTTGGCTGAGCAAAGACCAAGAATGGAAATTTCTGCTTCAGACAGTTGCAAAGAAGTAGAAGCTGGGAGACTGATGTGCAGCATTCAGCGACCTCAGTGCTAGCGGCAGCGATCAACATCTGCTGTAATTACTTTCTTTAGAACTTCACAAATGTGCTGATAATTGTGGTGGGAAGCAGAATAAATGGGAAAAGATCTGGAAGATACTCTTGGTGGATTTTTTAATTAAAATGTTTTTGATTTGGGGGAAACTCTTAAAGAAGCAATTAAAACAAGATTATATTAGTCTATACTTAACACAGGAAAGCCTTGCCAGGATTAACTAGCTTTTACCAAATAAATTACTGCCTCTGGATTTGCATTAGCAGATACATTCTGTAGATGTTAATCAGGAAGAAGTGTGGGTGAGATCCTAATAGTAAAGCCAGCCTGCAGGGTCATGAGCAGAGTGTTCCTACCTGGAGGAAAATGTTGTGTCTAACCAAAAATACTGTCTGATAGGAGTTTTGAGCTAGAGGAGTGCATTGATAGCAAGAGGTTTTTGATGGGGTCGTGCCTGAATTTCATTCAGACTAAGAAAAGCCTTCTTTCTTCAGTGTTTATATTTCAGTAATTAAATTTGAGGCCTTGGCCAGACTCCATTTAAACAAAGCAAAGAGCCAGGGTGTGAAATACTGTGCTGTAGGATGACCTAATCCAAATCCCACTAGGTCTGGGAATGTTTCCACCGGCTCCCCGGGAGCTGGATCGGACCCGCAGTCGTTCCTGCCCGTCGGCAGCAAATACCCGAAAGGTCCCGCTGGGGCAGAGCTGAACAATGGGGTGGAATCCTTCACCTGGATGTCTGTGCTGAATGGACAGCATTAAATAACGTGAGAACTGAGCAGGCTTTGGTGGAGCTGGACCAGTGGTTGCATGCTTGGGCTGTTATGGTGGGATAAAGCAGTTTGGTCTCAGTCTGTGTTGTGTGTTCCTCTTTTAATTAATGTTGGTTCTCTCCCTGCAGTCAGTGAACATTCCCTGGTGCTCGTCCTCGCTGAGGGCTGGTGGGCACAGCAGATGCGTATGGGCAACGGCACCAGCAAATTTCAATTTCTGAATGGTTCTGGTGGCTGAAATACAACATAGAAACCTGGGGTTTCATTGAGGACATCGAATGCAATGATTTGGGTGAGGACCCTGTTTTCAAAAGAGAACCGTGTGGTGCAGCTTTCTCCTTCCAGCAGAGAATTGATTTGACTACTCATTTGTTTCTACAATAAATACATAGGAACTCCTACAATACATTTGATCCATTCCTGTAATGAATTCAGGTTTATTCCTAACCCATTCATTAAAACACTCTCCAGTTCCATAACATAAGAGGTCAACTAGAGTCTACAGTGTCTTTTTTTAAACTGTTAGATCACAAATTTTGTAAACATAAGGTTCCTGCATGGCTTGCTTTTCAGTGGTAATCCATGCATAGACAATTGCTCATACTGAAAGTTGTGATGGTTCCAGGAACAAGGAACAGTATCTGAGCCGCCAGGCTCTTGTCCAAACAGTTGCAATTAATAAATCATGTGAGCCCATGAAATGGAGTGTGCTATCTATCATTGTCTGGGGAAAACCGTTCTGAAAAGAGTTTAAATGAAAGAATCAGAAATGCTATTTTTGCGAAAATGGTCAGGACTTGGGAAAGTGTCGCAGCTCCTTTCCAAGGACAAGGTAGAGGTGGTGCTCTACCTACGGGCATGGTGGGAACTTTGGGGGCTGCACTGGTTGTCCCAGCAATCCTACCACTGCGATTTGGGTCCACCTGGGAGAAGATGACTTGTCTATATCAGCTGTTTCCTTTTAAGCTTTAATTTAAGCACCACTACAAGTGATTTTGGGGATAATCGTTAAACTCATCCTCATCTTCTCCAGCCCAAGAGCTTGTAGGACATGGTGGACTGATAGACATGGGGAATGGTCTAGAGAGAAATCACAGAATCATTTTGGTTGGAAGAAACCCTAAAGATCAAGTCCAACCATAACCTAATTCTAGCACTAACCCATGTTCCTGAGAACCTTGTCAAACCCTCCAGGAATGGTGACTCCACCACTGCCCTGGGCGCCCTGTTCCAATGCCCGACAGCCCTTTGGGGAAGAAATTGTTCCTCATATCCAATGAACTGATCTGGATTTGCTATGGGAGCAGCTGCTCTTCAGGACATGAGTGTAGTTTGGCCTTACAGAGCAGCTCTCTTGGTTCAGATCCTTGGCAGGAGAAGACACGGGATTAAAATCTGTGGTCAATGTCCTTTTCCCGGTAGCAACACCCTGGACCCAAGCCCAGCTGAGCTCAGGGCAACAACAGGCTCTGCCTTGCTGGGTGATGTACAATAAAGGGAGCTGAGTTTTTAAGCATAAAAGAGCACATGGCATGGTCAGAACTTTCTCTTTGAGACCTGTTTTTGGTGCCCACCAAACCCACCAGTTGTGGCTTTGGCTTCCACTGCCAGAAGAGAAGTTCAAATGCTTCTCTTTGGCATGGTAATGAGTCCCGCGCATCTGTGTTGCTCTCGAAACCTTGATCCCAGCTCTGAACAGCCAAGGCATCTATTAAGCCAGGAGCTCTTTCTGTAGTAACAGGCTTTAAAATATGTAAATCTATTTTCAAAGCAAAATAAAACCCCCAAATGTTCATGTATCCCTCAGAAGGAAGAAAGGCTCTCTGTTCTAATATTTTATGCAAATCTAGCTTTTGCTCTTGTACTTGGGCATGAATAAATATCAGTGCTTCGAAATGAGGAAAAAAAGAAACTTCATCCCTCATCAAAAGAAAAAAAACCTTTATTTCTATTGCATAAATAATGGTAAAATTAAAATCTTTTTATACAGATTATATATTTACAGTAGTGTTTGGTTAGAGGAAACAGCCGATACATATGGCATTCGGTTTTCCTTTATACATGTCTTTATACACTTGGGTAACTTGCAATAACACAGGATTTATTTAGGTTGCATGCCAAGTTAATTTATATTAATATTTACAGTATTTTATACAAAGTTGTTTTTTTTTTTTTTTTTTTTGTTAACCATTATGCACTGACTTTGTGAGTTGTTTTCTTTAATTAAAATGCCATGTCTGTTGTTAACGAGCAAAAAATGGTCAGTTTAGCAATGAACAGTAAATGGCTTGAAAACAGAGAGGGATGAAATAATGACAAAAAGCAAAAAAGGAGATGCATGTATTAGTGAAGAACTGCCTAGAGATGAATCTGGAGGCATTGACTACCTAGATCCTCATATGGATTAAATGGCAAAAGGCTGGATTCTGGGCTTATTCCAGTTTAAGCTAATTAACTCTAACGAGTTACTTCTGATTTACCCCGGAGTCCACGAGGAACTTAATCTCTCTTCTAACCCCATCCCCAATTAAAATGTGAGACAACAAGAGCTGGTGCGTGAAGCTCTAAATAGCTTTGGCTCCTCTGAAAGAGATGGTTGCGAATGTAATATCCTCCTTGGGCTGGTGCAAGATGAATGCAGAAAGATGTATTTGAGGACCGATGTCAAATCAATCCCCAGGGGCCTGATGCTGCAAACACATCGGCTTTATGGTCTGGGTTTAGTGGGACTGGTCACAAAAGAGACAAGACATGCCCAAGTGTTGGCAAGACCAGAGCGGTAGCTCAACAGCTTCAAATGGGACAGTCAAATGTCTACTTGGTGGCTGATGAAGACACAAGAGCAGCTGATAAAGGGAAGTTTTTGCAGGGATCTCACCTAAAGCACTGTAAAACCAACAGTGTTTGAAGCTGCTTGTTCCTGATGCTGGCAAAGCCTGGCCATGGGCAGCTGTAGACAGTAATTGGGTGGAAAATGGCAATTTCATGTAGTAATGCTCTTCAAGGCTACAAACTATTTTGGTCTGTCTTGACAGAAAACAAAAGAACTCAAAGGCATTTTCAACATCAAACAGTCAAGTACCGATCTTTAGATCCAGAGAATTTCCTTTTTCTCCTTTTCCCTATTCCCTTGCTTCTGGGGCTGAAATTCTTTCCTAGCAAAGATGCCAAATTGGGGCAGTTTTTCAGACTTTTGCAATGGAGAGGTAGGAGTGGAGTACTCTCCCAATTAAAATGTTGTTGTCAGATTTTCTGTACATCTTGCTCTTGGTAAAGATTCTACAGTTTCCAGAGCTGCCTAAAATGTCCTACTTGAACTGGAGAAAACTGAGATCCAGTCCTGATAACAACCCACAATATATAGAAATGAAAATGTTGTGAGCCTTTTCTTTTTCTATATTAAATTCTTGGGAAAGAAACAGGTTTTAAGTGATGCCAAGGAAATGTAATTGCACTGTCAGAACACAGCACAGTAAAAGAATAGATTGAAAACCAGCAAGTTACGTATGTCTTCATCTGTGGAATGTAAGCATGATTCAGAGCCAAGAAAAAAAAGATACTTCATCAGATTCTCATTTTAGAAGAGTTGGCTTTTCTTCTTTCAAATAGTCATCCATAAAGCAGAAACTAAATAACTTATTACACGTGTGGATAAAATGGTGAACTTCATTCTTAGTGATCTTAATGTATTCCTCCTACTGCTTCTCTCCTCGCAGATTTAAGTCTGACTCGGGACTGTGCACCTCTCTCTTTTGTGCGGTGACAGCCCTTCGCATTTGTGGACAAAGCTGAGTCTCTGTGGCCCGGGCAGCTCGCCAAGCAGCGCGTCACCTCCAGCAGAGCCAGCGCTGGACCTCCCGTGGTCACCGCAGCCCTCCAAGTGCCCCAGGAGATGTTTCGGTCTTCTGCAGCATCTTTGTTTGTGAAAGAACATTCCTGTGCTTTCCGTGGAAAAAAGTGTTTGCCAGTAGGTATTTTGCTCATCCAGGTCTGTCAAACAGACTTCAGCCATCCAGAGTAGCATCCTTGGGAATGCTCTCTACCTTTCCTTGATTTGCTTGCTTGCTATCCCATTTCTTATGGGAGAAAGACCAAAAAAAAACCCCATTTACTTGGCCCCATCTTAAAAAGATGGGTATATATGTACATATCTCTTCTTTTACAAAGTTGCTGGAATTCTGCCTTGCAAAGCAACCAACACCCAGCCCTACCAGTGCACCATATCCAACATGTGAGCTCCCAGTAACCATGGAATAGTTGGTATAAGACCTCTTCACATCACCAGATGATAACTAAAGACTCAGCTCTGGCTCACCGGGGAGCAGGGAATGGGTCTCCACCCTTGTGCTCCCAGGTGACCCTTGTCCTGGGGGTCTGTGAGCACCTTCACCAGGACAGGGGGCTGATAACAGTAACTGGAACATTTGTAGGTAACCATCAAACGTGAAAAAGAATTACTTTGTTACCTCTCTTTTATCCTATATGACCTCCAACAGCATGAGGACCAAATACTCCCTAGCAAAGCCAAGTTTTCCCAGTTGCCCACCCTGTCTAATTCTTTAAATTATTGTTGGTATTGCTTTTGATTAGAAAATACTTCTCAGTGGCGGAAGTGGCCCCAGTGAAGTCCTTCGGTGACAGAGCCTGTCATGGGCAGGAGCCTGGTCCCCAAGGCCACTGCCACCACCATGATGCTCTTGTCCTGCCTGGGAACTCCTCAGCTGTGGTTTTCTTCATGGCTGACCTTATGGTATGGCTTTGGACTTGACAGCTAAGCAATATCCCTTCAGTAGCATTTGCTGGAATTCATTTCTCCATGGCCTCCAAAGTATTTCAGCGTGCAATGTGCCTGCCATTCTTTCTGTTGGCTTCTCCCGGAGCAGAAAATCAGGATATTCCTTCAAAGTCAAAGTCAACGCTTCAAGTCAAAGTCAACAGTTCAAGTCAAAGTCAATGGTTAAAGACAACGGTTATCAGTGATGCGGCCGGCTGCCTTGCAGGAGCAGTAACCCAAATCCTTCCCATCAGAGATCGATCCCTATATGGAGGACCTGCCCAAAGTGTCCTTGACAAGCACAGGACAGCCTGTGCTGAGCAGTGCTTACACCACATTGATTTCACTTGCTCCCAAACCAAACTAAAGCCTCTCTCAAGCTGAAAGAATCATATACATCTCAAAGCCATCCCTGCCTGTCAATCTGTTTAATTGCACACATTTTTCTGTGGCTAAGACAACAAAATTATCTTTGGGGTGCTCACGATTTACTAATAATCTGCTAATCAACGAGCTGAAACGCTGTCCCGGGCTGCCGGGAGCTGCTTGTCCATCTTGGTTTGGCTGGGAGCGCGGTGGCAATCGCTGCTTGTCACTCCGACACAGTGGCACACATGTCACGAACAGCGAGGGTTGCCATGGCAATATCCTTTTCATACAGAATTGCAGCGCTGAAAAGACACTTAAATTCTCATGTAACTGGCAAGAGAATAAGTTTAGTGCTTTTTCTGACAGCTCTACCTAGCACTGCTGCAGTCTGGGTATTTTTTAAAGTATGTTAATTAGCACTTAAATATATATCTTTTTCCTTAAAGAATGGGAAGTGGGTTTTTAAAATTTTTATTTCTTTGATTCTTCTACTTTCTTCCCCCTAAGCTTTTGCCATCAGGTTCCAATGAAAATTTTACTGCTCTATTTTTACCTACCATCTTTAAAAGCAACAAAAAGCACCCCTCCCTCCTCCTTTTTTTTTTCTTCTTGTGTAGAACAGAAAAAAAGAAAGGAAGATAAATGGATCTTACATAAATGGAGCCAGGGAGGTAGGTAAGAGACATGGGTCCAACACTTCTGGCTTGGAAGGATGGGAAGGTGTCAGTAGAAAGGTTGTGCGGAGAGGAAAGGATGAAATGGCTTGGCCTGATCCATCCTGCATCGCCACCAGCTGTTAATACCAGAAGAGCCTGACTAATTAAAGTAGGGCTCTTCAAGATGCCTTTAGATGGAAAAAGGCTGCTGAGACCTCTGGCAAGACATGACATTGATTCAGAATGAGTAAATTGGGTTCCCTACAGAAAAAGCAAACCCCCCAAATCCTGTACCCAGTAAAATCAGTGGGGAGTTTTGCAATGAACTCTACTGATTCCAGGCTATGGCTTTTACTGATATATTAATTATAGGTTTGGTTTTACAAATGGAGCTTCAAGGTGAAGAATTGTACTGAAAAATGACTGTATTTACAAAGGGTTTTATGGAGCATGCGTGTAAAAATTCTGGAGCTTTCCAGAGAGCTTACAGGAATGCAAAAGATCTGCATGTCTGTAGGGCAGCTGATATCACTGGAGTCTGCCTGGGATTAGATGGGTGAGAAGAACATGGAGAAAGGCTTGGTCTATGTGTTTCCTTAAAATGACCTCAAAGCTCATTATCTACAATGTCCAGAGCAGGGAGTGCTGGGAACGTGCCCTGGCTCCCCAGCCGTGCAAATCTCCTGCTCAGAGCTGGCCTAAGATTCTTCTGTTGTTGGTTTGAAGTCTGCTGCTGCCCTACAGCAAACATAAAACTCTCCATCTTCTGGGAGATATAACCATTTTTTGCACAACATTTTGCAGTTGACCTCTATTAGTCACAGCAGAACAGAAATACAGAAATGTGTGTTTGTGAAAGGCAGGAAAAAAAATAACTCAGCTGCTCTGGAAAAGATGTCTGTCATCATTGGTGATGGAGGGGGGACCAGGAAAATGGCAATGATGGTGGTGACTGAGACACACACCTAAAGGCAAAATCCAAAGCAGTGACATGAGTTTAAAAGGGTGAGGGGAGACAGAACAATGAGAAGCAAATTTTTAAATTAGGCTACTAAAAAATACAGGTTAAATGTTATTGATCGAACGTGTAATCAAAGAAAGACCTGAAACGAGTCTTTGGGATGGATCCAGGCTTAAGCTGATGGCTGCTGTGTAGGATGAGGGAAGCTCGTGGTTTGCAATCCCTTGGGGATCCATCCTGCCCCCTCTCGTGACACAGTCATCTGCATTCACAGGAGCAAGATCTCGCTGTTCCTTGGTGTTTCTGGAGCTCATTCAGCCAACACCATGAAGCCACCACAACTCCAACACTTGGGTGCCTCCATGGACCTCCTCTGGGAGCGCCCACCATGCCGGCTCCATTCCCACCAGAGCAAGGAAAGCAGAGCTGTCCTGGGGTGACACACGGGTGCACAGTTAATCCAAAGTCTAAAAGGAAAAACGCTTTCCCATGTAATCCCAGCTCCAGGCTCGCCCAATCCATGCACTTTCCGTGGGACGTGTTGTGTCTCTAGTTTGCATCACTCCATCTTCTTGCTGCTCACTAAAATCTCTTCCAGGGAAAACAACGAACACTTATATGATCTGGAAGTCAGACACACTATGTAACATATGGTGGTAGGCTTTAGGTTGCTATCTTCTTCTCCCGCTTTTCAGCATCCCCTCTTTGGAGCCTGCCCATGGGACACTGGTGGAAGGATGGCCCCTGGGACGGACCAGAGCAGCTGGCTGGTCAAAACCACACACAACCTTGTAGGCAAAAATATCCCCTCTCCCATGAGAATGTATTTGATACAGAGGTTTCCCCAGGGCATATGAAATGAAATAAATAAGAATTGCACAGGCAAGGGGAGGGGAGGAAAGCTCTTTCTGAGCTTTCCTCGTGATTCTCATCTCAGATAAGGTTACTGAAGACCGATACAGGAGAAAGGCAAAACTGCTGGAAAGCAAATGTTGAATATGCAGACAGGACCAAATAGAGGGAGTTTCAACTGGCGCTGGTGGTCGCAGAGTCGCTTGGAAGACTGTGCACAAATCTCAGAAATGCCCATGTGTGAAGATGGGTGGTGCTTCTCAAGCCCTGTTCATGGTTGGAAAAAGATGGCTACCCCACAGTCTTGTGTTCATGAAGCAAAAATAGAAGTTTTGTATGACGCTGGCAAATTCTCCTCTTTTTTTTACTCTGAAAATACTGTACAAGGATTCTCTAGCTCCCCTCTAATGCCGTCAACTCAAAGGCATGGTCATAAGGGAAAAAAAACCAAAGTGACGCTGAAGTACATGAATTAAAACAAACAGAACTTGCTTGTGGCAATGCTACGATCAACTTCTGGGAATGCGGGCCCAGCGGAGAGCTACACAGAATAGTCAGTGGGCCCCTCGGTTAAAAGACAGCCCCGCTGCAATAAGTCACGAGGCTGCGCCTCAAACTGCAATACAGGCTGCTGGATGAAAGTTCCTTCCGAGTTACCATTGCTGTTTTAAGCAATAATTCGGGACTCCTGTATGGTTTTTTTTTTATTGCATTAGGAAACAAAACCTTTAAAGCATTAAGACAGCCCTTTGATGTCCCTGCCAAAAAGGATGTAGTTGATTCACAAGACACGTTACGCTGCTGGCCTCAGGCTCCTTGTCGAATGGTGCGTTGCCTGCCCGCCTCTGTCCCTTTGCCGTGTGAGAGCCGGGTCGGGGGAAGCTCACCCGGTGGCATGCGCATGCATGGTCAGTTTGGGTCACAGTGTCATGGTGAAAAGGCTACTCCATGCCGCTCCGCAGGATCTGGTTGGCCGCGATCAACATCACGCTTATAATAAAGGCCATGGCGAAGGCGCAGATAAGGCTCTTCCGTACACAGGTCTGTCTGTTCTGCTTCTGGGCGTGCACTGTGGGGAAGACACGTGAGAGGTGAGATACTCAGTCAAAGTAATGTTTTTGCTTTCCACCAGGATCAGCTGAGCTCAGAAACCCTCCTTTCACTCTGATTATTAGAATCACAGAATCATTTTGGTTGGAAAAGACCCTCCAGGTAACTGAGTCCAACCATAACCCACCCCTGGCACTGCCCCATGTCCTGAGAACCTCATGTCCGTCTGTCCAACCCTCCAGGGATGGTGACTCCAGCACTGCCCTGGGCAGCCTGTTCCAATGCCCCACAGCCCTTTGGGGAAGAAATTGTTCCCCACATCCAACCTCACCCTCCCCTGGTGCAACCTGAGGCCGTTTCCTCTGCTCCTGGCGCTTGTTCCTGGGGAGCAGAGCCCGACCCCCCCTGGCTCCAAGCTCCTTTCAGGCAGTTCAGAGATCAGAAGGTCTCCCCTCAGCTCCTGTTCTCCAGCTGAACCCCCAGCTCCCTCAGCCGCTCCATCACACTCGTGCTCCAGCCCCTCACCAGCTCCGTTCCCTTCTCTCCACTCGCTCCAGCACCTCAAGGGCTTCCTTGGTGTGAGGGGCCCAAAACTGACCCCAGGATTCATGGTTTGGCCTCCCCAGTGCCCAGCACAGGGATGGTCACTGCTCTGTCCTGCTGGCCTCACTGTTCTTGATGCACCTTGGTATAACCCTCCAGTCTTCCCCTCAGAGATCCCCTGTGCCTGCCAAGAGTTCCCTCTCCCACAAAGTCCTTTTTCTCTCCGCTTGGCTTTTAAACCTTTCAAACACTTGTGTTTTGGTTTATCTGTGTTTTTTTTTCAAGCCCTTTAAGAAGTTCTCTCTAAAGTTCTTTAATCATAAATATTGGTCTTCTGTGAATCCCTGAGACTCATCCAGGTCAACTGGGAATGAGCAGAGATTCAAGATGTGCTCCCTGACAGCACTTGAAAAGACACTGTGATAGTTCCCATGAGTATGCACGGTACGTTAGTAATTTTTCCAAGCTGTCTTTAGGTTTTCTGTGCCTAAGCAAAATCAGGCTTATTAAGAACCTTTTCAAACGAATGCTTGCAGAATAATTGTCAAAAGAGGTGAGAGTAATTTGCGGCAGTTAAAATGCAGACGGAGTTGGGATTTTTAGCGTTTGATTTATTTTATTTAATTTTATTTTTTTTAAAGTTCATCAACGAGGATTCATGCTGTGACTTGCTAAAGCCAGTTTGTGTCTCTGTCTTAGCCTCCCTACCTATGACTATCAGAACAATATTGGGTATTTGGGTACTGTGAAGAATTATCTGTTTGAAAAGACCTTGAGGATCCCCCAAGATAATCGCAGAGACCCAGAAGATCCTCACGCACAGGATGGATAGTTCCAGCCTGACGCTATGAGCAGTAACTCATGGCCTTGTTTTGGCCTGAGCAGGGATGTACCCGTCCCTTTTATCTCAGGGATGGACTTGTGACTATGGGAGACTTTCAAAAGGTTGACAAGAAGCTCAGAATTACAATAAACCTAAAATGTGACCAAGAAAAGGCTCCAAGGGCCCATGTTTGGAAAAGTCATAGAATCATAAATATCCTGAGTTGGAAGGGACCCACAAAGATCATGGAGTCCAACTCCTGGCCCTGCACAGGACACCCCACAGGTCACACCGTGTGTCTGAGGACATTGTCCAGTCTCTTCTTGAACACTGTCAGGTTGGGCCATGACACCTCCCTGGGGAGCCTGTTCAGTGTCCAGCACCTCTGGGTGAAGAACCTTTTCCTCATGTCCCACTGACCCTCCCTGGAACATCTTCTGCCGTTCCCTGGGCTCTGTCACTGTCACAGAGCAGAGCTCACCCTGCCCCTCCTGCTCCTGCTGAGGAACCTGCAGCCCATGAGCTCTGCCCTCAGTCTGCTCTGCTCCAGCTGAACAAACCCAGGGACTGCAGCTGCTCCTCACTCAGGGAAGTATTTTTAGAACATATGGAAAAAAACCTTGTTCTGATCCAGGCTTGAACATCGATGCACGGAGTGAGGGGAGCATTGGCTGCTGCATTTGGAACAGTTGCTTCATCCCTCCTCACCTCCTCTGGCCAGGCTTTAGTGGTGTCTGTGTCCCAATCCCAGCTCCCACGCCATGTCCCAGCACCAGCCCAGTGCCGGAGGCACCAGGAGTCCTCGTTAGGCAGCACTTTGAGCTGGACTGCTCAGAGCCGGGGAGCACTGCACCGCCAGCGCCCGAGGGACTCGTGTATTCTGTGCAGATAATGAAATCCCCAAACAGCAGGTCTCCTAAATAACCTGCTCTCCTTGCACTGCTCTACTCCTTGGTTCCTTCGCTTGCTTTTATAATGCACACAATCAATACTGTGGTTCCTTGGGTCTGTGCATGATGCCCTGGAACTTTGAAAAGCTTGTTAAATCACAGCTTTATTTCTTTCTGTATTTTTTTCTATTATTTCTGTGCTTTGCAAATGCTCCCAGCCAGCAGCCCAAGCAGTGACGGAGCCATCACAGTCGGCACCGCCCTTCAGTGAGGGGCGCTGGTGGTGACGACGGTGACTGGGAGCAACAGTCGGAGACTGGCCAAGGGTTTTTGTCAGGCCAACTCTCTTGTTCAAATGAGGAGAGTAAAGAATGTTCAGCGCTCCTTACAGAACTGTTCCTGAGGTGAACAATTTCTTTAATCTTCTGTTAGACCATCAAACCCCAGTTTTAAAGCAGCAGGATCCAGGTAAGTCATTGTTATTTTTTATTTTTTACTGACTGAAGGTGCATCGAATAAGCAACCTATGAAATAACTTCAGAAGAAAGGGAAAAGGTCTGTGCCGAAATGTAGAGATGTTACAGATCCAGAGAGACCCACTTGCTATTGGTTTGAGCTCAGCAGGAATTGCTCCAGCAAGACGAGCATTACAGTTCCTCTGCTCCTTTGCAATCCATAGGGAGACAAAGAAGCTGAAATTACTTATTTTTTCACTGCGAACAAGACTATGTGCTGCCCTCTTAAACATGAAGAACCTTTTGCCCTTGCTGCTAACTGGTGAGCTTTGGCCCTCAGTTCTCTCCTTTCTCCAAAGCCAGAGATCCCTTGAGTGTGGCATCTGTGCTTTCCCTGTTGGTTTCCATAGCTGGTGTTGTCTCAGGGCTGGATGCTCAAGCTGGTTTGGATTTGTCTGCCAGCAGGAGTTTTGAACACCCGTGGGATGTGCAGGAGTTTGGACATGAGCTGGTTCCTGAACTTGGCTAGAGCCTGAAGCTCATGTGGAGATGCCCCAGCCTCTTCTTAGGATGGAGAGCCCTTCCCAGGCAATCCAATGTAAGGAAGAAAAGCCAAATTGGACTGGGTCATCCTTCATCTTCTCAGCATGCAGAGAACATGCTGCTGAGGAGGACCAGAACATGGGGCTAATGGGTACGGCCCATTTCGGGGTCATGGTCACAATGCCCATGGTGGCTTTGGTCAGCGTATGTGCTGCAAGCCTTCTTGCCTGCAGAAAAAGGCTAGCTAACATGAACAGCTACAGTGTATTTATACCAGCTTCTGTCACAGCCCTGCCAAAGGTGAGTGATATTTGCTTTCTCTGGCTGGCTGGAGTTATTTTGGGTTTAAGAGGTCAGTTGTTCATTCACGAGCCCTCAGCTGAGGAATGGATGCTGCTGGTGCTTGCTGCGGGGAGCAGGGAGGGGAGATGCAGCAGCTCTCGTACATCCAGTTAATTTGAGTGTCAGGGCTGAGGATTAAATACATGTGACAGCACGGGTCACTGTAACCAGCTAGCACTTGTTTGCCACGAGTTCAATGTCATAAACGTTTGGATAAAGGGAACTGCCAAACAAATGATTTTTGTACTACAAATTTTTGCTAGTACAATGTCACTGCAAATTGTTGTCATTTTCTTGTGTCTCTTCTCATAAAAACACACACTCTTCTTGGGTCTCAGCCTTGTTCTCCTGCCCTGAGCATTAATAAAAATTGAAATAAAGGCTAAAGACATAACTGTGTCTTCCTTCGGGTTGTATTTTTTATTGGCAGGGCTGGTGTGGGCAGCTTCAACTGAGGATTTGGACATTTTCATCACTTTGCTCTTCATCGAGAATAAGGCAAACGAAAACCCCTAGAAATGCGTAGGAGGGAAAGTTGTAATATAAGCCCAGAGCTGACATCTCGCAAACGGCTTTCATGTTCAGAGCGAACTAACAATATCCCGGACTTGTCCTTGACAATGAATATTATATTTGATTTAAAGCGTGTGTGCGGTTGTGTGTGTGTTCATGTAAGTGTGGGAGGGAGAGATAAGGTATCTTGTCCGTGTTGACATAGTAAAAATATTACAAAGCTGTGAAGACCTTATTATGACAAGAAGCCAAGACGGCAGAATCGTGACAATGACAGAAATTTGTCCGTCTTTGTACCGGTGGCGATGTTCAGCTCCTGGCTGGGCTGAGCCAGGGAATCCCGGGTCTGGAGAAAGGGTTTGGGGGCGTTTCTTCGATGGTGAGTTGACAGTGAGCAGAGCTCCCCCAATCCAGCAAGTTTCTACTCAAAGTATCTGCTGTGTCTCTTCCCTCAGGAGCCATTCCCAAATCTCAGTGAAAACCATCAGGGCTCATCCTGGCTGCATTCCTATCCATAATTAAAAGCACTTCCATGGGGTGGATATAATGTACATTAAATATAGATGTGAGCCTCTAAGCTAGTCCCTTTAGGCTACCTTTACAGTTGGAAGAAATAGATGCTTTTTAAGGTGCAATTCATCTGATCCCAAGGTAACACCTAAAATAAGCTCGAGGTATTATACCCCAAGAGCATCTCCTTCACTCTTCTAATTAAGGAGTAAAAGGTGGCTGACATACATGGAGACACTGCTGTACAGCCATTTAAAGCCAGGATGAGACACTGTCCAACATTCACAAAAACTTAGTGCCATTGGTCCATGCCATGAGGCCCTTTAATTCCTGCTTTTGAGCCCTGTGGGGATCTCAGTGTTTGGGAAAAGGGAGCACCGGGGCACAAATAGGACATCCAGGCAATGGCACGTCCAGCCCAGAGAGCTGCAGGGACACAACCTGCTCTGAGCTGCCTTTCCTGGGAGAAACACTCATGTCAGAGCTGCTGTGGACCAGAACCATCCCCTTCCTCTGGGACTTGGAGCAAAACTTTGCAGCTTTGTTGACAGCATTTGGTTGATCTTTATTCTCCAGTGGATTTGTGCGTGTATGTGTGTATTCCTAACAACATCTAAAAAAAGGGTCTGTTTTGCTTCTAGGTTCTGCCTAGCACCAGCAATGCCAACATCCCACGAGAAAAGCTGTTCTTGCTGTACTTTTGGAAGCTGGGACTTCGAAAATGAGATGCTGAGCATTTAGGTATTCGGACCCTTATTTTTGCTCCTGGGATAGTTCACCCGAGTACCGAAGCAGCCTGCACGGCTCTTGCCGCGGTGACAGCTGGCACATGTCCCCACTGAATCAGCAGGTCAGTGGGGACTAACAGCTCCGCTCATGTAAGCAAGCGTCTCTTCCTCCTTGTCACTCTCCAGGAGGAACAAAATAAAAAATGTTTGGCTTGATTTGAAGGGTTTTTGCCACTTGCCTCCCTCCTGCAGGCTTTTTAAAATTCAGCTGTGCTCTTCTACATCTTTTCTGCAGGATTTAGCAAAGAGTGAGTGTGCTAGATATAGCTTTTGAATCCCATTAATTAGCCAGGCTAAGAGTTGCACTAATATTTTTATGCTTTTCTTTGTTTTAAAGACGCTTCAGTTTTTATTCCTGGTGCCCTTTCAGAGGCTATTTGACCCCTCAGAGCACCAGGATTTCCCCCAAACGGGCTGTGTGAGGTGGCATTGCTGTAGGTGGGAAAGCTGTCCCAAGGTGACGTGCACAAACCCTGAGATTCTCTGTAGGTACCTCCCTGGACTCTTCTGCACTTGAAACTATTTGTATCAGTTTAGTTGTTCCAACCAGCAATGCTTTGGAGCAGCACGACTTCCCCTGGCCGAGAAAATCCTTCTCACAAGGTGACTTAAAATGAGCTGTCCCCTGGGATCCCAGAGCAGAAAACCATTTCTAGTTGTGGAAAGCCAAGAGAAAACTGGTCGAGCCTGATACAGCTTGCTAGAGCAGGACCCAGTGCCAATGAAGTCTTGCCACGCTAGGCTGAGAGAGTGATGCTATTTCTGTAGGGAAATTCAGTCTGCCCTAGACACCCACCTCAGCATGGGCTGCACATCCCTCTGCCCCATTCCCACCAGAGAAAGGACCCACTAGTTCATCCCCCTGTCTGAAATAGGATCAGCTTTACTTAGACCACATGGAAGGAGCCTAATGGCAGCTCTGGAGCTCTCTAAGTGTGTCATCGCTATGCACTTCCAAGTATTTTCTCCTTATTGCTGTGCTTTGAAGAACATGGTCTTCAAACACAGGATTAACAGATGAAATGTTGCACGTACATGAGGTTCTCAGGGACATTGTTTAGAGGTGGACTTAGGGGGGTTGAACAGACAGAGATGAGGTTCTCAGGGACATGGGGCAGTGCTACAGTTAGGTTGTGCTTGGACTTGATGATCTTAAAGCTCTTTTCCAACCAAAACAATTATATGATTCTGTAAGTCCATGCTAGCTCCGTGCTTGCCCATTGCATGTCACAGATCAGACTGAGTTTTACAGACGAAGCAGAAAGAGAATAATTGTACAGACGCCCAGAAACTTTCTCCCTTACCTTCAAACTCTGTTTGACAGTTGCCAGAGTTTTCATTTAAACTCTCCTCTTCATTGATAATGATGTTCTCGATATCCTTCATCGTCAAGTGGTCCCGGAAGGCGTGGTAGAGGATGTGTTTCAGCTCTTCCAATGTTATCCTCTGCATGTCGAACTGTGGGAAGAGAACTGGGTTAGACTCAGCTGCTGGGAACATCATGGTACTCAGAGGAAGCAGGTTTTTTTTCAGCCTCGTTTCAATACCTCAATATACCTCTGCAAATTTTGCTCTTTTGGTTTCATTTAGCACTAACAGTGTAAATGTGCAAATGGATGTTGCTAGAGCTCTTGCCAACTTAATGCCAGTAGAGCAATGGAGAAACATAGCCCTGTGCTAGGGATGGTGTCCCTGGTGGGAGACGTAGTGATCCAGTATCAGTCTTGCTCATCCCAACAGAGACAAAACCCCGAGCGACTCCCCGGGTAACTCTTACACCTCACCCTGTGCCACAACCTTGAATCTGCCCCTTTTTTCCTTCCAGCTCCCCGGTTGTGCTTGTGTGGAGAGCACAAGCAGAGAACGCTTCCCTCTTGGCTGACTTCTGCTGTAGATCCAGTGGGTAAAAGTTGTTCTTACACATACCAGATCTTAAAACCAGATGATTCCTGCAGAATACATAGAAATGAACACTTTGCAGCAGAGAAACTTGGCACATGTGTAAAGTTGGCTCTGTGAGCCATCGGTGCGGTCAATAAAGGATGGAAATGCTCTGAGACACCCTGAGTCTTGCCCTGTGCTGCAGATGATCACCCTGTGAACAGCACCCTGAACTCAGGCCTTACAGCCCAAAACACGAGCTTGCCTGTGGCAAACAGCGAGCACCAGGACTTGTACACCCTCTTCTAAACTATTTACCTTCGGGAAGCCTCAGAAAAACCAAACATCTTTGGCTTAGCACTGTAGTGGAGGAAAGGTGATGCAAACCGGTGCCTGCTTCTGCAATTGAGAATGTGGCAATAGCGTGTGGTCAGATCGCACGGCTGGCAGTTCGGAAATGGTCCAGCAGGAAATTCCCTCTCCTGCCCCCCCGAGCCGATAAGGATTGGACAAACCTTATCAATTCTGAGTCGCTCAGTGTGTTATCTAAGGTCGTCTTCCCTGCCAAGACGCAAAATCATTCATCCTCAAAGTAGTTAATTAAGAAAAATAAGTGCACTTTGGTTAAATGCAGACCCTGAAATATTTATGTGTATCTGTGTGTGTATTAGCAGATTAGCACATATATATATATATATATATATATTTATCCACCTATCCTTACAAGCGCTGATTTCTACAATTCTATTTATTTATTTCCTGCAACGATCAAACACCTGGTGCAGAAAATCTGTAGGTAGTTGAACAGCAGGGGCAAGAGGCAAAGTTCTTGTTTTTGCCCCAGATGGGTTCTCTGAAGAGCAAGTCTGGTGGGGTTGGTGGTTTTGCTGCTGTTCTCATTCCCCAGGGATTCAATATTCATGCCGCCCAGCTAAAAATAGTGAGCGCACAATTGTCACCAGTGGCTCCTTGTTGCATAGTTCAAAGCTGGACTGCAAATCCCCTCGGTATTTAGTCACAAATTTCCAGCCTGCTTTGTTGTGCATAAGAAAAATCTCACCACCCGTACTCTGCTTTCTTTCATGTTAAAAGAGCAAGTAAAATGGAGCAGCTGTGTACTTCGCAACCAACAGGATTATGGAAAGCGTTTCTCTTGGCAACTGCAGGTGTGGAAATGGGGGTTAATTCGTGTGGTTGCCTTGCAGCGGTGTGGGAAGGTGTTAGCGGAGGTTTGCTGAGCGCCTCGAGGCCGCCCAGGGTTTGCAGGCCTCCCGGTTGGCTCCACGCCGTGCTGGCCGCACACCAGTGCTGTGGAGGGAACAGCAATGGTTTCTGCCCTACCACCCGCTCCTGCATTCCTTCGGGGTCTTATTCCCGGGGAAACTTGAACCTGAAGTTGAGCCCCAGCATCTTCCCAAGTCCACCCATGTGCCAAACCCATAATTTCATCCTAGTGGTCATGTCAATGGCGGCGGCCTGTTTGCATGTGGTTACCCCAGCCCATCACATCAGGGTGTGATGTTCAAACCTGTGGTGGACTTTTCTTCCTGTTCTTGGCTCAGGGACAGTTCTCTGAGGCCAATACAAACTCTTTTTTCTGCAGTTTATGGGTTTGTTTTTACCCCCTTCAGGGAACAGTCCTTCCAGAAGCTGTCCAAAACCTGTTGTCACCCATCACCCAGGGGGTGGTCACCCCTGTGGTGCTTGCCAGAGCAGCATCTCTGAGACATGCTCTTCACTTGCGTCCTTTTTGAGGATGCCTGCAGAGATGATTGATTGGATGTTAGGAAAAAATCCTTCCTGGAAAGAGCTGTTGGCCATTGGAACAGGCTGCCCAGGGCAGTGGTGGAGTCACCATCCCTGGATGGGTTTAAAAGGTGTTTAGATTAGCTTCTTAGGGACATGCTTTAGTGGTGGAGTTAGGTTATTGTTGGACTCGATGATCCTAAGAGGCTCTTCCAACCAAAATTATTCTATGATTCTATGTGTCAGCCTCCTTAAGACTGACTTAAAATGCTGACAGACTTTACATGGGCAGATTAGCTGAGGGTGCAGGATGTCCAGTACGATGAATGCATTCTGTCCTCATGGAGAGTCAAAGAGAATTGACTCCTTCAGGATCTGCTTGACTATGTCCCAAGGTGACTGTGTTGGAAGAACAGCTCCGGGTCAGCCCCCTGCTTCTTCACGTCTGCTACAGGTGTGAAAATTCACCTCGGGACACACCATTGTCTATGTCGACATGTGCTGCTCCTTTCCTCTCACTCCTACAAGTCTTTGTGGCTCTCCCTCAATACCAGTATTGCCACTACCAAGCTCTTGCGGAGCCTATTGTTATGCTACCTGGCGCTTTGCTTCAAGCTACCTGGATTACCAAACAACCATGGTTATCACCTGATCTTAACAACATGGAAACAGTCATGACTTTTAGGTTTTTGGGTCTTCCTGTACCAATTGATTTGTCTAGTGAGAAAGAATTGTTCTTGACAAATACGCATCTGCTGCTGTGTCTCCAGCTCTTGATTTTAAGCTTCGTGCTAATATAGAGAGAAATAATTGGTTTTTTATTGTCATTTTGCATTTTAAGTAGAGGAACCATCTAAACTGGGATTAAAAATCACCCTTGTTGGCTCATGTACTGTTTGCCCTTCAGCAAGTATATGGTCATTGCTCCTGCTTTCCTCTCCTCTCCACTTGCATGCAGGAGGTATGTACTCCTCATTTAGATACATATCAGCACAGGAGTTTGTCCAGAATAGGCTCAGGCTTGGTGCAGCCAGACACAAGACTTCGCATTAGGCTTGGGCTCCCAGGTAATTTCTTCCATTATCATTTCTCTCCAATCTGGCAGTTTCCCTGATTCACTTTTCAATTACTCCGGCTTTTTATTGTTGCAGCGACAGTAACCAGGGAGCAACTCGTAACTTTTATTGGCTCTACTGAGAGGAAAACTGTGGCTGTTGCAAGCTGAAAACTTTCTATAGGATTTATAATTAGAAGAAATCAATGATGCTGCTTCTGAATGGGTGCTCTTGGAATAGACTGTAAGCAGTGATACAGAAACAAACTGTGCCCAGTGCTGAGGCCCAGTTTGTTTCTATGTCATGTAGTAAGTGACGTGAATGACAATCTGTATGTGTACAGGTATGTTGGCTTCTATGGAGAGCACCAGGAATTGTCCACTGCAGTTTCTGATGGACCTCAGGAACTGAGTTGGGGATGTTGACCCAAGAGATACCTTGGAAGGGAAGGTGGACCTGATGCCATCCAGTCTGTAGCTTCCTGACTCCTTGATTTAAATTTCCTGCTGTGGATGAAAGCAGAGTCCCTCCCAGTTCCTCCAGTCTCCCTACCTGCAATTTCCAAAGCTGGCAGCTGCCATGCTTGCAAAGCACTGGTTACACCACTGGCACCTTTAGATACTTCTGTGTCCCACCTGCCATGCTCTCCTTCTGATCTATGCAGGGAAATGACCCTGTGGGAAGAGCTTGCCTCCTTGAAGAGTTAAATGCTGAAATAGTACTTTTGATAATTTTGTTTAATATCAGCTCTGCTTTAAAAAAAAAAAAAGAGTGGGAGGCTCCTCTCTCGAATCCTAAGGTGGCCTTGGGGTGCAGATGGGGTGATCCCAGGCTGGGCCCCTGCAGCAGTATGAGTGGGGCTGTTCTGCTGACCCGCAAGAGCTGTTGAAGCCGCATGAACAAAAATGCTCCTCTCAACAGGAGGCAGGACTGGCTCCTCTGGAGTGATGGTTTTAGCCAGGATAGCACTTGCATACTTATTTTTCCTAAACCTGCTGGGCACAGGTTGCCCACAAGAGCCATCTAAAAAGGTCCTCTTGGGCTGTTGAGGACTCCAAGTGATCCTTGTGATGTGCTGTCCCACACTGAGGTGGGAGACCAACAGCAGCAGGAGAGCAGCCTCTTGCCTCATGGTTTTAAAATACCCTATCTGCAAACCCAAAAGCCTAATCAGAGAATCATAGAATCATTTTGGTTGGAAAAGACCCTCAAGATCACCAAGTCCAACCATAACCCACCCATAACCCACCCCTGGCACTGCCCTATGTCCCTGAGAACCTCATGTCCGTCTGTCCAGCCCTCCAGGGATGGTGACTCCAGCACTGCCCTGGGCAGCCTGTTCCAATGCCCCACAGCCCTTTGGGGAAGAAATTGTTCCTAAATCCAACCTCACCCTCCCCTGGCGCAACTTGAGGCCGTTTCCTCTGCTCCTGGCGCTTGTTCCTGGGGAGCAGAGCCCGACCCCCCTGGCTCCAAGCTCCTTTCAGGCAGTTCAGAGATCAGAAGGTCTCCCCTCAGCTCCTGTTCTCCAGCTGAACCCCCCAGGTCCCTCATACATTTCTTGTTTGTGGCAGCCCTTGATAATCTCAGAATAATAAGATAATGCCTTTGGTTTAGTCTCAGACCTACTGTGTGGAAGTCTTGAATGCCTGCAAGGCAAATGCAAACTGTCTGTGCCCATACCCACAGCCGACTGCCACAATGGGGGACATAGCCCCCAAAATACTGGGACTCTTTGCAGGTCAGCTGGGCTCTGTGCTGTGCTAACCACCGGCACGGCGGTTCTGGGCAGCTCTGTGAGCGCTCGCAACAGACTGTACAGCCGTTCTTCGAGCCAGACGGGCTTTCAGCTCATAAACTACTGATCTGGGACTTTTCTATAGGACCAACATTTCGTGTTGGCTGTATATTAAAGCACACAGCCCCAGTGCACTCCATGCAGAATCTAATGTATTCCTCTGTCTGCCCAGGGGCTGGATGAATGGCCATTTTGTACCAACTGTACCGCCCAGATAAGCTCAGCAACGGATATTTTATAACAAGAAGAAAACAGCGTATGCTGGAGAAGCCAGGGGCAGGGAGAACATGCAGAAAGAGAGCGAGATCCCGCAGGAGAAGCTGTTTGCAGATGGGATCTGCTGGGCTGTGAAGGCTGATGGATTCATACCGGTGCCTGAAAGGCAGCAAATGACCTTTTAATCCAGAGCACCAGGGCAGTTCCCCACTGTAAAAGCTCCTGGATGAGCTTTTATACATATTTATATATACATATATGAAAGTAATGTCTTACTATCTATATAAAATAAAGTGTAAAGTGTGTGTGTGTTCACAAATATATAAGGAACATATGAAATATTTTCTAAATATCCAGACACTCACCCCCTCCAAATCTCAAGGTTTCCTTTTATATATTTTCCTATCTAAGAAAACATGCCAGCAAAGGGAGAATATTTGGCAGCCTGAGACCTGGAGTGACTCTCATGTCCCACTTCCCAGGACAGAGGGACAAAGCCATTTCACAACCTGTAACATGCTACTGGTTTTAAAGCAGCCATGTTTTCATTCTGTGTTCCCTACAATTACAGCAAAGCTAATTTCTTCTACCCACACCCCCTTGCTGGCCCACACATCCACTGAAGGAGGCCTGGGACTCCTATAGCACTGGCAATGAAAGCACAGAAGATAGATTTTGCTCTGCTCTGTACACATAGAACCACAGAATCATAGAATGATAAAACTATTTTGGTTGGAAAAGACCGTCGAGATCATCGAGTCCAACCATAACCCACCCCTGGCACTGCCCCATGTCCTGAGAACCTCATCTCCGTCTGTCCAACCCTCCAGGGATGGTGACTCCAGCACTGCCCTGGGCAGCCTGTTCCAATGCCCCACAGCCCTTTGGGGAAGAAATTGTTCCTGAATGTCCCTGTCAAGGCTGGCTGACTGTGTGCTATGAGCTGAAGATAGAGGAGTCTCCTTTTCCCCATCACTGCTGCTTTTTGTCCTTCCACCACTTGCTCCGTGCTAGCGCACTTGCATTTGTAGCAGTTTATGGCATTCAAGTGTGTATTCACAGCAGCATTAACCCCCCGCACCTGGCCTATGAAGTCTGCGCTATGAAATGATGTGGCATTCATAATTAACCTGTCCCATGGGCACCCCCTGTGTGTCCCTCCAGCCACCCCACAGCCCATGTGGGACCGTTGAGCACTGCTGGGATACCTGCAGCTCTGTGATTAGAAACTGTTCCTTGTACAGGTCAAAAGAAACCTCTTTTACAGTTTGTCTGGGTGGAACAAGACCATGTCAAAGCGGGGTGGTCTCTGCAAAGGGAGTGTACTGTGAGGATGTGCCACCTTGAAACCCAGGGCAGGAAAGTCCTGTCTGACCCTCCACTGAGCGCAGGATAAGTGTGACCGATGTTGGGTGCTCCTTGGGGGCCAGAGAGCAGCACAAGGGGGTCAGGGTGGCCCAGGCTGGGGCTCAGTGTAGGAAACTTGTCTGACTATGTAGACATAGAAGAGAAAGAATAAACAAAAATGGAAGATAGAAAGGATGCTCTGATAGCACAAATGTGCACCAACTCATAGAACCCCAGGCTGGCTGGGTTGCAGGAGCTCTGTAGATGCCCAGCCCAGCCCTGCTCACGCAGGGTCACAGAGCAGATCACACAGGTGGGTCCAGGCGGTTGGAATGTCTCAGAGAAGGAGACTCCACACCCGCTCTGGGCAGCCTGGGCCAGGCTCTGGCACCTCCCAGCAAACAAGTTTCTGCTCATGTTCACATGGAGCCTCCTGTGTTTCAGTCTGTGCCTGTTGCCCCTCACCCTGGCATTGGGCACCACTGGACAGAGTCTGGTCCATCCTCTGACACCCACCCTGAGCTATTGATCCCATGGATCAGATCCCTCTCAGCTTCTCTTCTCCAGCTCAACAGCCCCAGCTCTCTCAGTGTCTCCTCATCACAAAGATGCTCCAGACCCCTCAGCATCACTGTGTTCCTCCGCTGGACTCTCTCCAGTAATTCCTTGTCCTTCTTGCACTGGGGAGCCCAGAACTGGACCCAGTACTCCAGATGTGGCCTCACCAGGGCAGAGCAGAGGGGGAGGAACAACCTCCCTGACCTGCTGCTCACACTCTTGCTCACACACTCCAGGAACTATGGGCCTCTTGGCCACCAACTCGTTGTTAACCTTCTGGAAATGGTTCGGAGGCAGCCCTGAGTCTGCCTTGTACCAGAGGCCAGAACATGTCCACCTCAAAGAGGCCACCAAGGGTCACTATGGGCAACAAGCCTGGCGAGCAGGAGCAAAGCTGGGGTGCCATCCCCGGTCCCACTGCCTGCCCCAGTCACATCATCCACATCTGCATCCCCACCTGAACTGATGTACAACCAGGGACTAGTTCAGGTTTGGACAGCTTGGCATTTTCCCTTGCAGAAAATAACATTTCATCTTTAAAAAAAATGCACGACTCAGCCCAATGCTAAATATAGTGAAAAAGAACACCTTTGGCTTGCACATTGGGATTGGGCATGAGTCCCTTACTCCATCCTGCTGCTTGCCGGCTGCACTGACAGCTCAGAACCATCTAGTGCTGTGACGTACACAGCCCTTTCCCTGGGCATTTACACCTGATCACTGGCATAAGGCAAACAAACAATACTGAAATGCATTTGCAAGGCAAAATCCCTGCAGAGGCTCATATCCAGCCTGAGCCCCCTGCTGCCCCTCCTGCCCTGGCCAGAAGCATCGCGCTGATTTGCTCTGATACTCAGGATGCTTCAAATAGCATTTTCTAAATACTGGTGCTGCTACTTCTCGTTTCTTAGAATCATAGAATAGAATCATAGAATTGTTTTGGCTGGAAAAGACTTTTAAGTCTGGCCATTAACTTACCACTGCCAAGTCCACCTCTAAACGATGTCCTTAAGAACCTCATCTACACGAAACATTTCATCTGCTAATCCCATGTTTGAAGACCATGTTCTTCAAAGCACAGCAGTCAGGAGAAAATACTTGGAAATACATAATATATAAAAAGATAACTTAGCAACTAGTAAATAATACAAGATTACTGTAGCAACTGAAGTATTCTGCTCTACTATTTCTACCCAGAATACTGAAGCCTAAAACGATTACCACATTTTAGCACTGGCACAGAACTGCAATACAAACTATACAACCAGGGAGAGAAAGCTGTTCTGCAAGAGTTAGAAAAGGTTTTATAAAATCTTTAGGCACAACTCTTTGCAATCTTTTAAAAGCCATCAGAATGTTACAAAGCAATAATGATGATTATACATTTATTACTTCCCCACCCCTATTGCTACATGTTCATTCAAAGAGTTAAGCAAAGCTCTTTTAATGTTGTTTTCCTGGCTCTTCCCTGCACACCCCATTATCTGATTGTAGCTGCTGTCACCGGCTCCGACATCCACACTGTCACCTGAGCCTCAGAGTTACTCAGCAAATAACATCTGACATCACTAACTGAGATAGTATTGGCTTTGTTTGCCATGTCCCCACCTGTACCCAGGGTGGGTTCAGAGCATCCCTTAAACCTTGTGGGATTCCTGGGACACGAGCTGGTGCACCCAGCGTGTTTTTAAATGAACCCGTAAAGCCACTGGTGTTTGTGTCTGGTGACGGAAAACACTGCTGACAGTCTGCAAAGAAATCATCCTGCATAGTCCTGGTTGTACGAGAACATCATTCCATCTGCTGGATCTCAGCACCTCGTGAGGGTTTTTTATTAGACACGGACTTAAATGCCCTGGGGTGACATTTTAAGCAGGGAGTGGGTCAGTGCTTTGCCTCTGCACTGATCTCCTTGCTTCACAGCCGGGATATAATGGTTATTAAACTGGGCTAAGAGAAATAGGCCCCTTGATAGGTAAATTGCAGTAACACCTCCACAGAAAACACAGCAGCAATATTAATCCTGGGCCCATTCAATTAACTTTAAATAGCTTAACTAAAACATGGAAAAGTGTTGTGGGTTTCTTTTTTCTTTTTAAATTAGAGAATGCTCTCAGGCTGAAGTACAAATTAACAAGCTTTAACAATTTCTTTTGCCTAGTTTTCCTAGTTTTAAAGCTCCCAGGCCTCGACAACAGGCTCCCGGTCTGACCCCAATCAAAGCGCACGCGTAAATAGGTCTGCAACATCTTGACCTTCAACGCGAGGCCTGTGGGAGCCTCTTGGAGGAGCAAACTCACAAGATTTAATTAGGGCTACAGCTGGGAGTTCCTATTTCAGGGCCAGTGACTTCAGCCTACCCCGCAGATATGGAGTTTCTAATGGATTAATCTCCCCAGTGTAAATCATCAATGGGATGAGGGGAAATTTGCTCTGGGCTCGTGATGCTTGTGTGTCCTGCTGCGGGCAGCAGATTTTGGGCAATCCTGTTCCTCATTCAATTAATGAAAGCGCAACAAGCGGGTTTTGTGGCAGGGCACTGTGTGGGGTGTGCCAAAACCCCATGTTTTGCAAGAATAATAGGGACCTGCATTCTTTGCTGCACGAGATGCTCTTCCATCAGGAGAAGGGCAGAGGTGTCTGCACCCTGGGGTAGACGTGCTGGGACCCTCGGGGACCGCGGGTCCTGTGTTGGGTATGACATATTTATGTCTTGATCCCAGCATGCACCCAGCAGGGATCTGAGGGGACTTTGATCTGCGTTAGGTGCTCCAGAGCTCAAGCTTATGCCATAGGAGGTGTCAACAGAGCACAGGCCATTGCTTTTCGACAATAACCATCAACCTGACACCCAGCAAACACAGAAGGATTATGGAGTGAGGGAAAGGCAATGTATAGCAAAAATAACCTGTCCTGGCTGTTTCACAAAACCGATTGGGCTAAACCCACCGCTCTTCCCCCCGTTTCTCGCGCACTGCCTGGAGGAGTGATCTTTGAGCCGCTTCTGAATTAGATCAGGTAGCAGAAACCCAAGTGAACTACATGAACCGGCCCTGCTGCCACATGTCTCCTGAAAGCCTTTAGCCAAAGGAAACCCATTGTTTTACTTAGTTAAAAATGTTTCAAGAATGCTGGGAGAAGTGGATTAGAAGGTGAGACATGTTCCTGAAAGGCACAAAGGACACTAATAATTACTAAAAGCTTTACCAGGGAGATTGAGAACTACTGTGCAAGACTTGAGGCATCCTTGACACAGCAGACGATGGCTAACAAAAAATAATACTAACAAAACAGCAAATAGACTGCTGTGTAGCACCAGGCAAAGCTGAGATAGATGGAGACCAGCTTGTCAGGCTGCTCCGTTTAGCCAAACGACATTTGTTTTTTAGGTTGTCCTCCTTGTTTCATAGCTCATGCTAATCGGCTGACAATGCTCTGTGCTGCAGTGGCCGCAGAATAAACGGTGCTTTATGGGTTGGATTTGCTCCAAAGTGATGATCACCAAATACAAAGAGACGACAACTGGAAAAAATGGTTGTGAAATGCAGCAGCAGCTGTGGGGGTTACACAGCCTGTGCACCCCCAGGCTCCATTGCAGCACATTTTACTGGTGGAGAGAGCAGAGGGTCATTTATTCAGGTTAATGTGGTTACACAGTACTAAAGAAAATCCAACTTGTAGGAAACATGAGTTCACACTCGCTCCTGCATGAGCTCTGCTGGCATAAAACTCATGAGTTCTGCTGTTCCCGATGTGCTCACATCGTTAGGGTTGCAGATAAAGGTTCCCCATCAGTGTACAGATCCCCGGGAGCCTTTCACAAGCTGTGCTTCAGCATTTGGTCTGGTTGGTCCCCCAGAGATACCCCTGAACCCAGCTGGGCTGCGATATGAAGCCAAAATGATGCTTCTGAGATAATGAACAGAACAGAAAGCAAAGGAGCATCACCTTTATTTGATCCTCTAGTGTTCGCATTTTTGGGCAGCAGCACAGAAAGGGCGCAGCAGAACATCATAGAATCACAGAATCATTTTGGTTGGAAGAGACCCTTAAGATCATTCAGTCCAACCATAACCCACCCTGGCACTGCCCCATGTCCTGAGAACCTCATGTCCGTCTGTCCAGCCCTCCAGGGATGGTGACTCCAGCACTGCCCTGGGCAGCCTGTTCCAATGCCCCACAGCCCTTTGGGGAAGAAATTGTTCCCCACATCCAACCTCACCCTCCCCTGGCGCAACTTGAGGCCGTTTCCTCTGCTCCTGGCGCTTGTTCCTGGGGAGCAGAGCCCGACCCCCCTGGCTCCAAGCTCCTTTCAGGCAGTTCAGAGATCAGAAGGTCTCCCCTCAGCTCCTGTTCTCCAACTGAACCCGCAGCTCCCTCAGCCGCTCCCATCACACTTGTGCCCTATTAGGCAAGCTGGGCAGATTTTAACCCCACCTAACTCCTGCGTGCGGGTTGAGGAGACACAGGGTGTTTCCTTGCAGACATCCCTCAGCTCTCAGAACTGTCCTTGATGTGTTTGCAGCTCTGGAGAGGATTCAGGACACAACTAGAGATGGGGGCAGAGGACACTTGTGCACTTTGGTTGCATCTGGAGAAGCCAGGTCATGCAATAGTGTCCTGGGGACAGCACCCTGTCCCTGCTGCCTTTGGCAATATTTATTCAAGGATCAAATGCCCAGCGTCAGTGACAAACACGAGAAGACATCCTACACTAACAAAACTGATACAGTTCTCTGCTGGGTTGAAATGGGATTATTTACGCCAGGTTGACTATAGTCACATCCTGTGCAGAGCTTCCCTAAAGATAAATGAACAGCTTGCACAGTCATAGGAGAGAAAAGAAAAAAATATCATAGTCCAACACCAAACCACAGCAGCACACAAGAAAACAGCTCAGAAATGGGCAACTTCGTCCTAAACAGGTCACAGAAAAAATGGAAGAGACCGTTATTGAAGAGAATATATAGTGAAATATAGGACTCTGTTTGGGGACATAACGGTATTTTAGTACTTTTTAGTACCGCTCATCCCTTGGTGTGTCATTAAACCAGAGCAGGGAGGATTTTCTCATCCTGCCGTGTGTTCTCTGCTCAATTTGGGCCAAAATGAAAATGCGTGCGAAGGCTATGGGATCTGAGAAAGAAAAAAAATAGAAGCCAAATGCAATCAGTAAAAACATCTGATTCTGGTAATTATGGTACAATCCTTGGGGTTTCATTTTGACCTCTATTATTTCACACTGGGTTTGTTACTATATTTTAGTAACTGAAAGTTGTCGTGACCTCAGGACTGGGACTTTCTCATTTGGAAGGCATTTAATATTAAGAAAGCAATTTTCTTTCACAGTGAGAAATTCACAGAAGGCACGAGAAATCCATCCGTGCGGGCAGAAGTTATGATTTGTCAAACCGGCACTTTCAATTTAAAATGCCCGTAGTCACCGACATTATTAATAGGGCCCAGGAAGTGACGGACGGGTTGCCCGTGTCTCAAGATGGAACTGGTTGCACCAGTCTGTCCCAGTAAGCTGGGCGTCCCCAGCAGCTGCCCAGTCAAGGCACACAAAAAACCTGTTTCTTCGTATTTTCACAACCTTGCAGAAGCTGTAGTTCCTCTGAAGTCTATCACATCTGCTCTCCAAAGCCCATGGCTCCCATTATCACACATTAGCCAAGAGCATCAGTGACAATGAAGCTCCCCACTTGGCTGGTGCCTGTCATGGATCTTTCCTGACTAATCTAAAGCCCTGAAGACAGCTGGTGAATACCGAATTCAGCTGGAGACGGAAATACATAACAAAAACCCCTCCACTTGTGTACTTCAGTTTAATAATTCAAGGGCAGATCATATGAGAAATTGGTGTTTGTGCACCGAGGCTCAGAATATATGAAGAAAGGACACAAGTGATTTTAATACTTTCTGATTTGTTTCTTTCTGTCACATTGCGCTAGGATGTGGATCTGTCTTTTATTTTATTTGCATTTTGAAATGATTTTTATATAACATTTTGCTCTCTATGTAATGACCGTTGTTTGAAAACAAGATTAATTCAACTGAAAACCGCCAGGTAGAAAGTTCAATTAAAGCCCAGAGTAACTGCTAAGTTACTCTGTTGCTAGGAGTACATGATTTTTTCCTTGCATTGGTAAAAACAAGGTGATCAATTGTGAAGTCCCCTCCAGCAATTCGCGTGGCATTTGCTAGCTCCTGCCAGCTATCAGTACACCCGAGCACAGAGGGAAGAAAATACAAATCAGCTGTCACAGCGAAAAAATAAAATTCAGGAAAGTCATTTTAATGCATGACTCAGAGTCTGCGACAAGGAGGGGGCACAGAGCACCCGCACCTCGAAACTGGGAGCAATGAGCATCTTTGCTGGTACCTGCTGCCAGGCTGCAGAAAAGCTCGGAAGAGCACGGGGACCAGCAGCAGGTGCAGAGCTCAGCTCTGGGCTCTGGTGACAGGAAACACAGCACAGGAGGGTGCACATCGGTGTGAGGTGAAATGGAGTCAGAGCAGCACATCGGGTGATAAACTCAGGTTTGGGACATGAAAGGATGATGTGTTTTGGTGATGGCTCTACAAGCTCTGCATCTGCAACTGCCTGAAAGGAGGCTGGATGTGGGAACAACTTCTTCCCCAAAGGGCTGTGGGGCATTGGAACAGGCTGCCCAGGGCAGTGCTGGAGTCACCATCCCTGGAGGGCTGGACAGACGGACATGAGGTTCTCAGGACATGGGGCAGTGCCAGGGGTGGGTTATGGTTGGACTCGATGATCTTGAGGGTCTTTTCCAACCAAAATGATTCTGTGATTCTATGATCAGACATGCTATTTGTTTGGAGCCCACTGGGAATCACAGAATCATTTCAGTTGGAAGAGACCTTCAGGATCATAGAGTCCAACCATAACCTACATGTAGCACTAAACCATGTCCCTAAGAACCTTGTCTAAATGCGTTTTAAACCCCTCCAGGGCTGGCGACTCCAGCACTGCCCTGGGCAGCCTGTTCCAATGCCCCACAGCCTTTTGGGGAAGAAATTGTTCCCCACATCCAACCTCACCCTCCCCTGGCGCAACTTGAGGCCGTTTCCTCTCGTCCTGTCACCTGCACCTCTTCATCTCATAAGCTACACAATAGGTCCCTGAGACAGGTCTTTACTTGGGTGGTACACCGTAATAATTCCTCGAAGCAGAGGATATATGGAATGTACTGGTTCAGCATATATTCCTTCATCAGCTTGTCTGAACGGCTTAATTGTTAGATTGCTCTATGCCATATCACAAAACATAAATGCCTTTGGATGCTTCAGGGTATCTTTTATGGAAAATGAGTCTCTCAGCAGACATTGAAGCAAAAGGGAGTTGAACAAGAGGGTTGGAGGACTAATACAGACTTCCTGCACAACCTGGGCTTGCTCCAGTCTCTGTGAAGCCCCTGAGGTACATGCTTTGTACAAGCACCTCACAAATGAGCCTCAGCGATGTCTCCTCTTTACCCGCTGTGGGTGCTGAATAGGGATTCAAGGACTGTCACTAATGACCCAGGAGGTTCAGCCAAACCGCAGCCCTGAGCTCCCCATCTCACAACGTGCAGTCACGTCACAGGAGAGAGGTCTGACCTACGTCTGTGAGATTGGGCTGCTAATTGTACTTAAGTGATGCATGAATTAGAGAAATATTTAGCTCAGTGACGCTTAAGGACTCTTCTCACACTAAAATAAACTCTCACGTGATAGCTCAGCTCCCTGATGCTGTAAACGGCACTTTGCTGGTTGCGGCTGCTGGGGCCGTGCTTGATGCACCCCACGCCTCAGCAAGGCCAGGGACAGGCCCTGGGTGACAAACCATGGTCATGTTTCCAAACAAAGCTCAACATGAGCTTTTCAGCCAGCAGATTCCAAGCCCTATGCCCAAAAGTCCTTATCAGCAGCTGGAAAGTCATGGCCATGATGGGCTACAATTCCAATGCTTCCCCAGGTGTGGAAGAACAAGGCTGGTCAAGGAGATAGTGCAGCTTTGCTGTTGCATTTAAGTTCATCTTAAGCCTTGTTTGTTCAGCCTGGAGAACAGGAGCTGAGGGGAGACCTTCTGATCTCTGAACTGCCTGAAAGGAGCTTGGAGCCAGGGGGGTCGGGCTCTGCTCCCCAGGAACAAGCGCCAGGAGCAGAGGAAACGGCCTCAAGTTGCGCCAGGGGAGGGTGAGGTTGGATGTGGGGAACAATTTCTTCCCCAAAGGGCTGTGGGGCATTGGAACAGGCTGCCCAGGGCAGTGCTGGAGTCACCATCCCTGGAGGGTTGGACAGACGGACATGAGGTTCTCAGGACATGGGGCAGTGCCAGGGGTGGGTTATGGTTGAACTCAATAATCATAAGGGTCTCTTCCAATGCAAATGATTCTATGATTCTATTTTCACAAGTAGCCCAGGAATATGGCACAGGTCTGGATGCAGCCCTGGTATGCCTGTGGGGTAAAACAAAATGACATGCAGCTCTAGGTCTGACATTTCGTGCTAAACCCTTTTTCCTCCACGCACTGGAACAAGGCAGTTTTCTTGAGCGCTCACTCTCCCCTCGAGCCACAACGTGACGCCGACTGTTATCAGCAGTGAGAAATGCATGGCAATCAAAATGCAGCTGATAATTTTTATGATAACAGTGCAAAGAAAACACAATCGTGTTCGACCACGCTGGCAGTTACGCAGACATATTTGGATAATTTGTTTTGGTTCAAAGCTATCTCTGACAGGATTAGGTGATTCACTAAAAACGAAATGTTTCTTACCTTGCAAAGATGACATCAATTTTTATTATCTATACCATAAACCACCTAAAAGATGACAATCCACAGAAAGGACCCATGAAAAAACAGAGCTGTAAAAGCAGCAACGCTGTGAACCACACCAAAGGGCTGTGGGTCACCATCCTGCCCCAACATCCCTTTTTCTGTAAGAACAACACGTCTCACCCACGAATGGATCATCCTCACACCATAAGGATTTTTCTCTTGAGGAAATCCCTGTGCCTTTGAACAAGACCCATGAGAAGATGCACAAAATTGCTGTGCACAAAAAAAACCCAAACCGGAACCCATTGCCTGAATATCCCTGATTACCACGTTACCTTACACCAGAAAGCACCTGGAAAATCCTTGAACAGATACAACTAACACTGAAAAGAGATGCCATCTTAAAAAAAACCCAAACCAAACAGTTCCTTGGGCTTTTTGTTATGCAGATTTCAAGTGCTAGAACTCAGCAAAGTCTTCAACTGATGTGAAGTTCCCATGGACTGATACATCTCACCCAGAGGCCAACAAGGAATGACAGGAAAACATGGAAAATTCACCCACCTCCCTACCCAAAACTGCTGATTTCCCAGGGTCAGAGCCCCTGCCTGCTCCCCATCCCCAGCGTACTTAATTGCTGAGAGAAATAGGAATTCAATAGGAGTTAAAACTCATAACTCTCCTGGATATGGAAAATAAGCTTTATGACAGACGAAAATTTTCCCCACTTGCTGCTTTCTCCTGACACCACACCCTTCCCTGGCAATAACTGCCCATTTCTCTCCGTCCCATCACCTGTAGCCTCGCTGAAGCCTCCTCTGCTCTGCAGGTGCCAAAATTATGAAATATATTAATACAATCAAGCTGTTTCCAGCCTTGGAATCATCAGCTTCTGTTTTGGCTGTGAAGAACGACATGGATCTTCAACAGCTTGATCGGGGTGGGGGGGCTTCTAATAGAAAATGTCACTGATTTATGAAAACTCTGTCTCCTTTCTAAACCCTGGTTTCATTAAAACTTCATTAATTGGAAGCCTAACAGTGAGAGGGAAAGATGCAGCTGGTCTTTGCTTCGAACTTAGACCTGGCAGCTGATTCATGAGCTGCAAACACACTCCCTGGGCAGGGAGAACAAAAAATGGCATCTACTGATTTGACTGATCTCATCCCTGGAAAAAAGGGGCTGTTGTGAGGGTCACCAGCAACACCAGAAGCTTTGGGCTGGCTTTTTTTGGGCCTAGAAGGGACCTTGGTTTCATTAGTCCTTGAATCCAGTTGCTTTGCAAATGTCACTTAATGTTTATTGTTTGCCCAAGAGACTTGGCTCGACAGCAGCATTATCATCCCAGCCCGGCTGCGACAGAAGTGCCTTCTTTTGCCACAGAAAAAGATAACAGACTTTTGCAAAAGAAAAGGATAATAGAATAGAGAGACTGAAATCAATATTGTAAGTCTCAGCGACAGGAGGAACCAGGCTGTGGCTTGTAAAGCAAGGATGTGCTTTTGCCTTTCATTCAGTCCTGACTCGTGAACGTTTTACAGCTCTACTCGCACAGGATGAACTGGCTGATCAAGCCCACAAGCCAGATGGGGTTGCTGATGTCTCCTGGGATATTCTGGATCGTAACACGTGTGCTACAAATGTGCATCTTTCCGCATGAGAGAAGCGGTTGAACTTGTCCTGGGATTTACCTTGAACTTTGCTCATTTGTTTAGCTAATGCAAATCGTGGGGCATTATGTGCCTTGGCCCTTTAACCTTTTGAGGTTATTTGGTCAACCCCAATGAAAGCCTCACAGCTCTGAGAGATGAGACACCCTCTCTGCTTGACTGCAGAAGTGCCTTTTGGAAAAGGCCACGCAGGTCCCACTCCTTTCCTTGGCCGGGGTCAAGCTCTGCCAGAAAGTCCTTGTCCCCCTTTTTCCTTGGGACAGCCCATTAGCAGAAGCCGGGAAAAATTATGTCCAGTGGAGACCTTTGACTCTAGAAAGGGGTTTTTGGTTGGGGAGGGAGCTGTTGCCTTGCAGACGAGCTCCCTTCACAGATGGGATGAAATGTGAATTTTATGGCGAAGGGTTGAGTACCAGCCACCTCTGGGAGCATGGAGATGTCCATCTGTCCCATCATGCCAAACAAAATGTTTTTATATTATCTGGAGCTTGTGTAGCCACAGTGAGCTCAGACTGTGAGTCAATTTTGGGAGCCGTCCTGTGTCCTAGCAGTGTGCTCAGGTTTCAGTGTCACTCTGGGCACAACAGCAAGAGCACGAAAGGATTTAACTGAACCCCAGTCCATGGAAGGAGAGATGAAAAAAGCAAAGATGGTTTTCACTTATTAATGCCCCATGCAACATGGAAGATGCAGCTACCCAAGTGCTTCCCTTCAGACAATTGCTGAGTTAAGTTTAGACAAACACATTTCCAGGTTAAAAGCTGCCTGTTGGGTGAGGACCTTCCTCTCCAGGCACAGTGTTTGCACTCAGTTAACTTCAGCCCTTTAAAAGTCAAAATAATCAAGTGAAAGACACTCCCACAAATGCAGTGACATTGCTCTGAATGCATCATCTATTGCCAAAATAAGCTGTATCGAGTCAGGCCTTTTACACCACCTGATCTGCTCTGTGGCTTGCATCAATCTAACTACGATGAGCCAGAGTTCGATCGATACCAGAAATATTTGCTGGCAGCTCCCCCAGGCGCCTGTTCCTTCAGCACATTCGGGCCACAGTGACCCTCATAGATTGATGGAGTTTTTACCTGCAGGTTTCCTCTGCCAAGAACCGGCTCGGTTTTCAACATGTAGCACCAATGCCAAGTAACGCCACACAGGCAACGTTCAGCAAAGCACTTTCACATTGATTAAACTTTAGGAGCAAACATTCATCTCACCACTATCAGTGGACCAAAAGGAAATTTTGGGGCTTTTTTTGCTGGATTGTCCCCTGCCTGATAAGCCAGGCTTATCAGGTCTGGATGGCCTGGATGGTCTGGATGGCCGAGCACATTTGAAGAACCAACATCGTGACATTCTTCTTTGGCACCAAACATGCAGACCTGCCAGCCCTGAGCTAACAAGGAGCTAAAGAAGAGACGGGGCTACTCATTGCACAGTAGTGCCCCAATGACATATCAGGCTCGAAAGCCACAACCCACATTTTATTTTCCTTCACTGAGACAACACCAAGATCAGGCAGCTCATTCAGGAGGGTTTCACACGTGCTCTTGCAAGCCCTCACCTGGGTGGCTCCCAGCAGGTTCTTTTAAGCTTTCAAACTCATTGAGGCTGACAATTTTAGGTCTTTTTTTCTGACTGATCCCTGACTCCCTCCTTCCTTCTCCTGTCACCACTTTGCAAGAGTAACTTGGAGCAATCATGTTGTTAATTTTGAAGGAGACTACACTGCTTTCTGCAGGGGAAGCGAGAGAGAAACTTGAACCCAAAGAATCTTGCTGCAGCATGAACCAGAGAGAAAACATCTGGGGGAACAGCTGGGCAGAGCTCCAGTGCTCGGAGCTGAGTGGATCCATGAGCTGCTTTGGACCCCCATGTTCTGTGTAAACCACTACGAGCCCACATTTGGAAGCAGCATTTATGATTTAAGTACAGGATAACCTGCTGGCCGGCTGCTGTGAATTAATCTCACTACAAATCAATGCCAGACATGTCCCTGTCATTGTTGCTGTTTATTTGCGCTGCAGTAGCCCCCAGAGATGGCAATCGGAACCAGCAGCACGCAGGAGAAATGGCTCCCCCGGCACAGCTCCTTAGGGACCTTACAGAGCTACTGGAGGGAAAAATGTCCTTACATGCTGATGGTTAATGACAAGATGCAGGGACAAGGACACTAATGACCCAAGCGGGTCAAGACAGCAATGCGTGTAGAGGTTGTATATATAGTCATCAACAAGCATGGGCACCATCAGCTCTGCCAGTGAGGTTAAAGCTTTCTGCACGCTTTAATGTAGATGTTTTTATGAGTTTAAATCTTCCCCACTCCCTGGGGGCTCCTTTGTAGAGGTCAATCCCTGCTCACAACACCCAAGTGCATTGCAGAACTTTTTATCAGAACAGAAAAATTCCCTCCTTCCAAAATCCCGGTGTTTTCATGATGGGAATGAGATTCCCTGAAGAGCTACTGGAGGGAATGAATCGGTCCCACGGGGCTGGAGATTGTCCATGCAGAGCTTTCCATCAGCAGTAATGCAGGTCATGGCCACCCAGTGTTACCCACAGCAGGTGTCCACAGGGGACAACTCGTGGTCATGCCAGTGCAGCATTCACAGCAGAACCTCTTTGTGTCGCATTTCAAGTCCTTTTGCCTGCCCTTCTCATGGAAAGATGCTTCAAGAAGCCGGATTTCCCCGCAGGAACGCTGTGATCCCTTGTCCAGCTGTTCCAGCTGATTGACTCCTGTCCGCCCCTCATCTCTGACACTTTCCTCAGAGCGCTTCATCCAGCTGATATTGCTTTGAAATACCTCAGGAGAGGGAAATCCATATCTGGCTACATTTTTGACTAGCTCATTTTCTGCCCTTTTCTGTCCCGTTTGGCACGGCCACAGCAGGGAGCAGGCCAAGCCGTGGCTTTGCTGCCCTTGGGGTGTCCCCACACTACGTGCTTGGTGATTCTGCAGTAATTTTTTGAGCTAACTCATTATTTGCTGCCCTGAATCATTTGTTTTGCAGTACTTTTGATTTCACAAAAAATGAATAAAGCAAAACAAAAAGAAACGAACAACCGCACCGATTGCTGCTGCTCTTTGGTACCTTGGTCCCCTATAGCTGTGCAAACCACCATCGGTGGCTGTTTCCTATCTACTAATCTTGCTGTCACTGGTGTAGCCAAGCTGAAATATTTGCTCTAAACCTGAGTATGTCAAGCGCACCTGGATTTTATCAGATAGGTGAGATGAGAAGACTCGGTCATATCTGTCTGTAGCGTAGGCATCGAAATGGCTCAGTTTTATTCTGATGTACATTTTTTCCAGTAAAAGGAAAGGTGCCCAAATTCTGCATGTTGCTAACGCCACTCAGGTTTTATGAACAAGCTCCTCATGCAGTAGATTAAGGCCAAAATGAACAAAATGCCAGTCCTGCCTGGACTGAAGACTGGGATTCTGTGATAGATACACTTGTTGGTTGATAAACTCTTTTTGTAAATGCTTTTCTGCAAAGGGGAACAGCAGCAGAGAAGCTGGGACCCTTCTCCCCATGGACACAGGCTGCAGGGAAAACGGAGTTAATTTGTATTTGAAACAAAATAACTGCACTTTGCCTTCCTGAACTACATAGCTGCTTCCAAAGACCACACAGACTTAGCTAATGGAGATAATTTCAACAATAAGGTTACGTTTTGGGCTGCCAATTTGTCAACTGATTTTGTGGTTGAGTGAATAAAATGTACATATAAGTAGCATAAGTTCATAACAGACTCTGCCACCTTCCATTTTAAACATTTTCTTCCCCCTGCACATTCTATCTGGAGAAGTTTGATGTTGTTGCTGATTCTCCCAGGGAAAAGCTGGGAAGGGTTGCAGGGAAGCGGGTTCAGCTGAACCTCTGAGTTTAACGTTGCCAAGTCACTGAGCTCAGAGACAAGCTGAGCCCAACGGCAACTGCACGGCCTATTGCTCTGCATGTGTGTATATATATATATGTACATCATAACTGAATATAATTTAAAGGAAAGCATTGTAAAACATAATTTTAAGTAGTCTGCAGTATTCATGCATAATTCTCAAATTATGTTGGGAAGAGAAAATTATTAGAGTTGACAAGTCAACATAATACACAATAAGAAGGAATAAAGCCCTATTTCTAAAGTATACATGATGTCAATTAATAAACAAGGGTATAAACAAGATGCTCATGATCTAGGAGAGCAAAGAGGAATCTGCTTCTCTCAGAGCCTTGAAACAGCCAAAGCAATGTACCCTGGAAAAGGCAGGAGAGCATCCCCAGGACGAGGTGTTACTGTGAGCTGGTCTTTCTCAGCACTAACGAAGACTTCTGAAAATTAGCAGGGGCACGGGGAGTCCTGAGGACTTTATAGAAACACAGGAACTGGCTCCTGTCAGGCTATGTAAATTTGACATGCCTGCATCAAAATGTTATCGCTCCTGAGATCAGCCCTGCAAGCAGCTTAGATAAATCTTTTCTTGGGCTAATTGCTTTTTAATAGTTTGTTGTGTGAGTGCTAGCTAATTATAAGTCAGGCGGCTTTGTGAAAACATGTCTGAAATAATCCTACAGGTGATAAATGGTTTTTAGGAATAAAGGAGTTTTTAGCAGAGTGCGGTTTTCTGAGTCTCCTGGTGATGTAAAATCTCACATCAAGCAGCACCACAGAGGCAGACCATTATGTTGCCATTAGACATAAAGAAATAATTCATCATGCGTTAGTTATTCAGGTAGCTTTGGCCTTTCTGTCGGTGGCTGTGTTCTGATTTAAAAGTAATCCAACTGTTTATGCTGTTGGCTGATTTCATTTGTTTCCTAATTCTTGCGAGTTACTCGCAAACTCCATCATTTGGGCCCATTACGGGAGTTGGTGGAAGTGTCTGTGATTCCAGACTGGAGTATTCCCACAGTGATGGAGAACAAGAGGATGCAAAATGAGGCAGTAAGGGGTGAAACAGATGTGTAAAGCTGCAACAGTCCCTTCCCATGCTCAGCAAAACGGGGACATACAAGCAGCAAACCCAGATTAATGAAAGTTTTCTCTCAGACCCTCCATACAGCCCATTGCTCTGTCCAGTCATGCCAAAATAATGCTGTCTGCAAATTTTCTTTGCTTCCTTTTGCCTTAGATGTACCAAATCACAGCCCACCAGGAGCTCTGCAGAAACCAAAGCCCCAGGACCCAGGAGGACCCACAGACGACCCCAGGCAGCCCTTGGTGGCCCAATGACACTGGTGCTCTCAGACCTGGCTCCAACCTGTACACCCCTTCATCACCCCCTCTCTCCCCAAGCCTTGGCATTTACTGCAGATGCCTTCAACACAAACTGCTTTCTCCCTGGATGCAACATCAGTCAAAGAGGTGACATCTGGCACATGCTTTCAATAGAACTTTAAGCAGCTCCCACTTTTATGTTTTTTAAATCATATTTCTGCTGCTAAGCTGCTGGTGACTCAGATCATAGCAAGGCCATTGAAAGCTTTTCATATGAAGCAGGTAAAGGTCTTTCTTGTTGCATTCTACACAGGTACCTGCTTACGTGGTGTTACATATATCACAGCTTCACTCCTCAAGAGCTGCAGGAAGAAGCGGCATTTTCTCATGGGCACACGACTGGTTTGTAACTCATCTCCCATTCCCTTTTATGAGTTGCCAGAGAGGGAAGGAAGGAGTCTTGACAAGACAAATTTCGACCTTGTTGAGTTTAATTAGAAGTGTTTCAGGCTCTTCAAATGGATCCACCTGCTGTAAGAAAGCAACCAATATTGAGGAAGCTTCTGCCAAGTTACAACTGGTTGTCAATGGGTTGAGCAGAGCTGCAAAACCTCCTCTGCGCTGGGGAGCCAGTGCCACGTTTCAGCTGAAGGGTTCTCATTGTGCCTGCTCACCCCTGGCTCCAATCAATAAATATGGAGAGAAGCATGAAGGAGCTACCTAGACTAGATGGAAAGATTCCTTACTTGGAAAAGAAAGAGCTTTCCAAGGAAGCCCCAGGAAGGGGAGCAAGAAGAAGATACGAGGTCATTGTGGTCATCTCCAAATGAGGCTGGTGCCTGTCATCTCATTAGTCCTCTCACAGCTTGGTAGCTTTAGTTTAAGCAAACGCAGTCCTCAATGCAGACCTCAAAAAGAAAAAAAACCTGGATTTTGGATTTGAGTACTCCAGGGTCACCTACAGACCTGGGCAGTGAATTGTAGCCCCTGCTCTATAAGCAACATCTCTTGGCACAAGCTTTCCATGTTATCTCCACTGCCAGCAGCAGGAACCATCACCAATCCGCTCAGCTGTAAGAGCGGCTGTTGGCTGTGAAACGTGTGATTTGCAGTCGGCAGCTGAAATTCAGCTTTGCAGCCTTTTCTTTTCCTCACCGGGCAGAGCCACACATTGCTGTAGAAAACGGCACAGGAGGAATCAGAACTGTGACTGTGTTGCCAGAGGTACGAGATTCCAGTGCTGGTGGTGACCCCAGGTGGAAACCAACGGCTGGTTAGCAAAGCTCCCGAGCACCACGGGATTGCCACCCACCGGGAAATACCAACACAACGTAGCAGACAATCCACCAGGTTAATGCAGAGTCATCTCCAGGGGCTGGCTCGGTACATGGGTACAGTCCACGTGCAGCAGTGCCGGGGCCGGTGCAGTGGTTCCTTAGGGGACCGTCACCAGCAGCAATCACCACCAGGCAGTGAATCCCTCCCTCCCACCTCGAATGACATCCCATTTCTTCATTTCACTTCAGCCTTGGCAGAGATTTGTTTCAGATCAATGATCTGTGGCAATTAGCCAGGAAGATTCAGACATCACAAAACTACAGGACGAAAGGAAAGGCATAAGGAAGCCTCGGGCATCACTAGTCTTATTTGGAATTTATGGAATAAAAGTAACAAGTGACTGCTTACACTGGAGTCTTCTGTTGACTCTGAGAGGATTAATTAGGTTTTTTCTCCATATTTAGATGCTAACAGGGCAATTCATTGCTCCATTGCCATTCCAGGTCAATGGTGGGTTTAGAGGTCTACAAGAAGTAAATTCCTTATGAAATACTGAATCCTGAAATAGGAAATAACGATTATTGAAAGATGAAATAGACGAAGTGTTGGCTCTCTGAGAATTTAAGTGCTCACTTTCTCCACTGACGGTGGTGGGAACTGCGGAGCCTGGACTGCTGAAATTCAGACTAACGGTTGTCCTGGTTTTGTTAAAAAACAAGTTTCTCTTTTAGTGAATTTCCCTGTCAGCTAAAGCTTCACATTAGCTGCATTTTCCTGGAGAACCAGATATATGTTTTGGTAAACATAGCAATGGAATGTGAAGTTATTGATAAGGACAGATGGACATCTTGTGAGAGGGGCAACGAGAAACCGGTGACCAAGAAACTGACCAACAGTGTTTAACATCCCATTCACGTGAATACTTCATGTAGAAGTGGGAGATCACGAGGATCTCATCCCTTTTTTCCCTTTTTCCTTATGGCCGACATTAGGAGAGGACCTTGCTAGTTGTCCCTGCGAACTGAGGCCAGTGACAGACTGAATCCAGCTCCGGTCGGCCGCAGAGTCCAGTCCAGGACTTCGGGTGCCGGCTCTGCAGTTGCTGGGACTTTCAAGATTGGTTTTGCATATTTTGTATTATTTTCTCTATTCTTATTAGTAGCATTAGTAAAACATTTTTAATGTTTCCAACTCTCTTCTCTCTGTCCTTCTTTCCCTCCTGATCGCCTGTGCTGAGTGGGAAGGGGGAGAGGGAGGGGCAAAAGGGGGAAGTGTGGGGGAGAGGAGGTTAACAATACATCTGCCACGGTTTTATTGTCACCCCGCAATCTAAACCCTCGATAACGGTATATCACAGCTGTTAGTTGCTTATCTCATAGCACTTTGCAAAAAAAGAAAAAGATATTAAAGGCTCTGTTTAAAGGTACACAGGTAGAAGGTAATGGTACACAACCTATGGATGGAGATGCCTCTGTGTATGGACAGGTCAAAGGTAGATGTCAGAAGAAAATCTTCCCTTTATTGCTAGAAGGAAGAAGAGATATCTTGACTGAATAATTTGCCAAGGTATTTTTGGAAGTCCCATAAACTTCGAGCACACAAAACGTTTGCTCTCAAGAAATTTCTCTCCTTTGGCTTGTTCTGAAACTGCCTCTTACCATATAATCTGTACCCTTCTCAGAGCCAGTCGCCACTTTCCCGACTTCTAACATATTGTTTCCCAGTTATCCTTTTTCCCACCTGAAGTTTCCCAGTTGAAGAGGCACCACCTGGAATTCGTGACATTTTTCCTCATCCTTCTCTGCAACTTCTCCCATCCCACCATCTTCCTCCCAAGATGCAGTGGAGCAGAATCCAATGACATCCAAATGAGAACACGCCACTGATTCACACTGGCATAACCATGAGCTCTCTTTCTTTCCCTGTTAGTTTCTGAAACTTTCCTCACTTTCCACTTGCTGTTTTGACTGCTGCTGAGGGTTGTGCTGACATTCTCATGGATCTATCTGTTATAAATAACTTGAAGAGCTCATTCCTGAGTGGTAACAGCCAGCTCAGAGCTCCAAAGTTGCCTGATATGGAAAAGGTTGGGTGTCATTCAGCGTTTGCTTATTTTTGTCACAGAAGGTGGGTACTTGATGATGAGCAAAAAGAACAGCGTCTTTCTTCTGCTGGCCTTGTAGCATCTAATGGTGTTTTGCACATCCTGACCTCACTATGGACCCAAATTCTATGTGCAACTTATAATAGCGAAGGCTCTAGCTGGGACCTGACACAGTGTTGGTCATTCAATCTACAACTTGTGTTTTTCTTTAACATTGTTCCCAGGGGGCTGAGGAGACAGTGAAGCCACCAGGTTGTCAAACCCTTGAAATGAGGTGCCACATGTGAAATGGAACTGCTTCTTTTCTGCTGGCTGCAGAAGCTCCTCCAAAGGAAAGATCCACCTGCCTTGGTGTCTCTGTGCTGCCCTTGTCAGCAAACTCTACATTTTGTATCCAAGCAACATCACGAACAGCTGGATGATGGTGATGAGGCTGTTTGAGCTCTGCTTAAATAGACAACTCATCATCTGCTGCTTCGAGTGGCTTCCAATGCGAACAACTTCAACCTTTAGCTAGCTTTTACAATGAAGGACCACTCACTATACATCAAAAGACTTGGGGTTGAGAACCATCCTTGTTGAACTGCAGGTAAATGCTGGAGAGTGTAAGTGTGCTTGCTCAATGTGTAGGGCTCAAAATGATTTCTGGTTTGGCACAGGATGGCAACATTTGGTCAAGTAAAGCAGAATCAACGGGTGAGAGTTTCAACTAAATACCAGTGGGGAAAAATGGGCCTGTGCCCCTCTTCAGGAGCCCCTTGTCACCTTGGCTGACCTGACAACCCCATGGGAGGTAAACAAGAGGTGACAGCTGACAGCACCTGGCTGGCTCCTGAAATCTCTCCCAGTTGAATGCAAGCTCACAACTGAGCCACTCCATCGAAACCTTTGTGCTGGGCTCAGGGGGTTTGGAGTGTCCAAGCAGCCCTGAAGAGGAAATTTCTGCCAAGACTCACTGCAAAACCAAGAGTAAATAGGCAAATTCCCCAATACTCTCTCAGGAGTTTCACCAGTTCATTGCTGCTACATTCAGAACAATAAAACAAAGATCTGTGGAAGCTCCATAAGAACAGACACTCTCTCCACTGCTCTGCTGATCCTGGACCAGCATTAACCACAACTGTAAACCAGACATTGTGATGCAGGCACCCACTTTGCCTGTGGTCTTACTCCTAAACTAAACCTCTGTACGCTACAACCTCAGACTAACCATCTTCCAAAAGTGAGGAGAAAACACAGTGTCCCCCACTAGAAACCAGCCTGGCCACCAGCATCTACCGATACGGAAACCGGCAGAGGAACAAGCCACCATCACCCTAGACACAGCATCCTCACTGGCTCGCAGCTTCCATCAGACAGCAAACCTGCAGGAAAACACTCTGAATTGGCATGAAAAGGACCCTAATCCATGTACTGGTCCAACCTGTGTCCAGTAGCAGTGTAAATGTCCTGCCAGTGTCCTGCTCCCTTTCTCGATGCAATGTCTAGACATGCAGGTAGTTCCCTTCCTCCAACACTTCCTTTTATGATTGGAATTTTAATTCTCTGGCCTTTTTAAGCTGTAAAAACATTGGTGTCCTCTGCCCTTTTCTGCCTAACAGAGGTGAGTGTTTATTAATACTCAGCACATTGTCGGTGTGATTCACCACTTAAGGAAAAGCCGATGTACGAAATGTATCTAAAGAATCTGTACAGCAGCCAAATGGAAATAGGTACGGCACAAGGAAGCAATTTTAATTATGATCTAATATAGGCAATGAATTAGGAGTCAGGATGCCCATCTTCTCTGGTGCATCAGTGCAAGGGATTTGTGCCTCCACTCACTACAGAGATAGGTTGTGAAGAGTAAGCTCTGCTCTGAGACTGCTACTGGTTTTAAGAGGACCAAGACTGGTTTTAACTTCAACTTCTTGCAAGACTGACTGTTCTCTCCGCTTGCCTAATTTGTGGGTGTCAGAGAATGGACCAGACTCTGTTCAGTGGTGCCCAACGCCAGGGTGAGGGGCAACGGGCACAGACTGAAACACAGGAGGCTCCATGTGAACATGAGCAGAAACTTGTTTGCTGGGAGGTGCCAGAGCCTGGCCCAGGCTGCCCAGAGCGGGTGTGGAGTCTCCTGCTCTGAGACATTCCAACCGCCTGGACCCACCTGTGTGATCTGCTCTGTGACCCTGCGTGAGCAGGGCTGGGCTGGGGATCTGCAGAGCTCCTGCAACCAACCAGCCTGGGGTTCTGGGATTCCATAAATACCTGCTGTACCCAGTGTTGCAAGTGCTCTAACCATTGCATTTGGATACCAACTTGCTTATTGGGACGTCAAGAAGAAACTTCCATAATCCACTTGCTGGACCTAGAGAAGTCCTGTCCTGAAGAAGTTGGCCTAAGTTTGTAGCTGTTTCCTACAGGTCTTTGGCATGCCTGCTCCCTCGGACACCTGCTGTGGGGACACTACTGAGTCACTATCCTGCAGAGAAGGATTTGTGGTCAAAGCAGCCGCAGAAATCAACACCACCACACCTCACCACCTGTCGTGCAAAGTCACGCATCACTTTGGGCAGCAATTTTCACACAAGAAAGACTTTAATTACAGCAGGTGCCAGCTGAGAGCAGCCTTTCGTGTCAACGTGCTATTTAAGAGGCGTGCTACTTTGACAGGCCAAGAACCCAAGCATTGACTTTGAAAGCACATGTGGATTTCATTGAGATCTTTTCAGTACTCTAAGCCACATTTTAAATCTTTACTCAAATCCAGGAACTGTTAAGCCAAGTGTTCATTTTGGAGAACTGAGCCTTTTTCCTGCTGAGAGGAGTGAAAAGCATCTTAATGGTGGTGGAAACTACTTATGTTGTTGACAGCTAACAGGAAAACCTGATACCACCTGCTCCTTTTTGTCTAATTATCCATAGAAATTTGGATCATTTGCCTCCCATGAATGGATAACACAGATAATTCCTTGGTGTGAACTCATCAGCTTGTCACATTGCATTAAGTTGTATGAGAATCCAGCCTGAGCCATCGCTCCGGGTCAAAAAAGTCTCAAAGTTTATGGGATTTCATAACACTTCCACTTTGAAAATTTGCTATTTAATACTTCTGACTACACATCAAATTTCCCACTGAAAAGGAAAGGAAGAAAAGAGCTTGTTTGTCAAAGTTTCATTTTGGCAGCGTGTATCTTCGGTCAGCCAGGGGCAACATCTCCACACAAGCTCTAGTTACTGCCTCAAATTCAATGCGGTAGGTCTGAAAATCCCTAAATGCACCACATTAGGCTGCGATCACACTTGCATCTGAACCGCCAGCTGTTTTGTCGCTGAGTTCAACTGATCTGGAAATAGGAGAAAACAAAATAGGAGTGGATTGTGAAATGATTTTTTTTTGTTGGATGTTATGAAAGTGGAAAATGGATATTATATATATATAAAAGGCAAACATAAAATCATGAAATCAGGACTGAATGCTTAGCTAATAAGTTGATTTTGCATTTTCAGTACGTCGGCAAGAAAATAATGCCTGGGGTTTGGGAGGGGGGTTGTTTTTACAACTTTTGTTATTATCTGAGGCTGCTTCCCTGCTTGGCCGTCCTTCTGAGAATGACTTACTTCATCGGCAACTCCACATGCACACAAACACAAACCAAAGATAGAGGAAATCTTAGCCAAAGCAGTAGGAAAAAGCACCCAACGAGCAAAGCGAAGCAGCTAAATGCTTTTCAATGGGGACTGGAGGAGAACGGAGCAGGCCAACATGGGAGGCCATGGCCAAGGCTGAGGTCGCCATTGCCATGGAAAATAAAAGGAAAGAAAACCATGTGTCTGCATTGTTTTTTTAATCTGCAATTGTTTTGCACACATTACAGCGATGTCTTGGTCTCCACAGGGCTGGCTTTAAGCAAAAGCCAAGATGCTGTGCTTGCTCTCAAGAGCAAGACAAGAGGGGAACAAAATCAAATCTATAAATGGGAAACACTTATTTTTTTCCCCAGCAACCAATGTTTCCTGGTAAAATGACAGATGGGAAAAAGGAATAAATGCTCCCTGGGTGTTTCACTGGGAACAAGACAAGTTGGCAAATCCCTCCTCTGAATCCTAGAAAATGGGTAAATGCAAAATGGTCATGGCAAAGATTTGGCCCAGAAATCGCTGGAGCATTGAAGTGGCAGAAGCTGCTGGTTTTGGCGTGTGCAATGTCAGCGCTGTCTAACAGTTGCTCCTTTTTGTGTTATCACTTTGTATGTTATCACTTCTGACGCTTTTAGCATCCTTCGCTGTACACGGTGCTGTTGAGATGTACAGCCAAAGGGTTTAGACACAGGACAATTTGCTTTTCAACAGGCAAGACCACGGCAGCTATTCATGCCGTAAATAACCTGCGATGCTCTGTAACACTGCCAGAAGAGGTTATTAATAAAATAAATGTATACACAAACACACAAACACTTGTAATAATTTCCAATTATCCACTCCACAGGCAACTTGGAACAATACATGGGCAGTGGCGGCCCCATTCCTCTCTGTTCCTAGGGACTATCATGTCTAATTTTATTAAGATGAGATTTTTGCTCTGAAGTATTTCAGATGCAATTAAAAAACAGATGGGGAAGGAAGATGCACATGGCCAGCATTAAAACCGCACTGTCTGTGCTAAAAGCTCTTGATGCAAAGAAAACTGATAAGCATGAGGACGCTTTGGGACAGCAGCGGGTCGGTGGGAAGGAATGCAGACAGGCTGGCAAATGCAGGCAGGGGTGAGGGACTGGGCAAAATAACAGGGTTTCTTGGGCTTGACTCAAGACACTGGTCCAGAGCTTTGGGAAATGGTCCTGTCCGCAGGAAGGAGTTTGCTTGCGATGCTGCCAAAGTGGTGACAGCTTGGGTTACGTGCCAGAGACAGGACAGCGATGTTGCTGAGATCTTCCCTGGGGTTAAACCTGCGTTTACTTTGAGAGGTGATGACCTGGGGTGAGTAGCTGCCCATGCGAATCTTCCCTCCAACGCACCCCAAAGCACTGGGTCATCCGAGCACTCCTCAGCCCGTGAACACGGGCTTCTTGAGTCTTCAGCAGGTGGCATTTCAACTTGGGTTTTTGAGCGATCACCAAGCAGATGACCTCATTCATTCGCTATTTCCAGCCCAAGGCCACCACTCCCATTTCCACCACCTGCCGAGGCTGCAGCTGGTCCCTCTCTGCAACCCCAGGGAGCCTGGGGACAATAACTCCGGCATCTCTCAGCATCACAAACCCGCTCCGATCTTCTGCGGTCTGTTTTCAGGGGCTGTGGAAACGGAAGCATCTATCGAAACCAGGAATCATTCTAATTTAATTAAAATTTTATCTTGTTGATCCGATCACATCCTAAAAACAACTGCGAGTTCTGCCTGTGTGATAAGATTAGTTCCTGGGATTTCAGAAGTCGTGCTCCCTCGATACCTTATTACACACTGAGACAGTGCTCCAGGAGATGTTAAATTCCTGCTTGCTGCATAGACTTAAAGAAATAAAATGTGCAGCACTTGGACTTATTCCCCAAGTAGCCAGAGGAGAAATGGAATGAGGGAAATAAGATAAATTAGTGTAGTTACAAGCAATGTGTCCAGGTACAGGCTCTGCCACAGAGGTCCTATCAACCAGACATTAGAGGGCACTTAACATGGATCCCCAGGTCCATTTTCATCAGAAAAAAGGGGGGTTTCTGTCCATTGTGTCAAAGTGAGAAAGAGGTTTGAATCCGAATGCCATGGCCAGCTGCAAACCCCAGTGTGGTCAAGTGCCTTTGCAACCTGAGCAGAGGCACAAACACCATCCCCGCAGAGCTCCTCGTGGACAAAGAGGGGAAGACATGAAAAGATTGCTAATTAAAACCATTAAATGATTTACTTTTCCCCTGAGCTGTATGGAAACAACCTTCCAAAGCAGTAGCCTGAGCTTCTGCTTTTGCGCTGCTGTATTTTAGCAATTACAGCAAAGCACGATTCATCATGGGCCTTTCATCCTGCAGCAGCACTAATTACTCAGACAGTATCTACCCCTGGGATTGTGTTATGTGATGGGTATCTCGCAAACTGATTTCTGACAGAGGGGTTTGCAGCCTTTTGTCACCTTCCAGGATGCTCCGGCTTCTCAAATGCGGCCCCATCAGCTCTTAAAACTGTGCCTACCCTCGAGCAAGGACCGTTACCCATCGCTACATCCTTAAAACCAGATTTTCTAGGTCAGAACACAGGAAATACTTTTTGCTTAACTACCTTACCCCTTTCCAAAGAGAAAAGAGACTTATGAATCACTGAGTTGATCATATTGAAGGAATGTGACCTTTTTATTGTCAGTGATATTTTAAGTCAGATCTGAAAGTCTGTAAATGTCTTGTTCTTACTAAAAGCGAATGAGACTTCATCATCCAGCCACCCACAGTGACCTGAGGATTGAGATGTAATATTACTGCCTCTTCAAATTCAATTGAATTGTCATTATGCCCAAAAGACCTTCCAATTTAGTAAATACAATGCAATTGCCTTAAAATACCTTGACAGCAAATGCCCTCATTCTTTGCAGTTGCAGAGTTATTTTCAATCAACATCTAAATTAACGTTTATTTTATCATTATGATCCAGCAATTCAAGAGATCCTGAAATCTGATGCCAGACATTAAGGTTTGAGTCCATCTCCAATGTTAAGTCTTTCGACTTTCAACTTACATTTTAGTAATAATCAGGTTTGAATTTATGGATCGATCTGTGCTTGGTCCTGTTTCCTATTTGCTATATCTTCTTTCTCCTCTTTACTTCAGCATCATTAACAAGAAGTGTTTCCATCCCTGTAGACAGTAGAGCCTTTGACCTCTAGCTGCGGGTTTTCAGATGCAAACATCAAGAATCAAGGTTCTCATAATCAAGTATATTATTTATCCCCAGCTACAAGAAAGCCTTCTCAACTGACTCCCATATCTCATTTTCTTTGGAATTCATTATTTTGATGGGATTACTACGCTTGCTTGGGTTTTGTATATAAGCAGAGCATCGAGCTATTTTAAAAGAGCTCTCTGCGCATCCAGAGCTGTGTCCTGCTTCCTCCGGGTGCTTTATCAAACAGCACCGTGTAACAGCCCACTGCTTGGGTGGTTGCAGATCACATCACCCCATAATGCAGCCCTTGCAGATAAGGGGACTAACCCAGAGTAAGTTTGGCCAAAGCAACAGCCATGGACGGAGTCGGGAGACAACCAAAAAGCTCTTGTGCATCCCTGGGCCCCGTGGAAATGTTTGCACACAGCATCCGACAAATAAAATCACACCTGGCTTTTCCAGCTTATTGTCAGAAATCTGCATCTTAATTTCAAGGAGAGAATATAACCCTGAGGGCATTAGGTCAGCACCCTCAGAGCGTTCCTCCATCAGAGGACTTAAACCAGGCCAATAAGAAAGATGGGGACAGAATTTTGAGTAGGGCCTGTTGTGATAGGACAAGGGGTGATGGTTTTAAACTAAAGGAGGGAGATTCAGGCTGGACATGAGGGAGAAATTGTTGGCCCTGAGGGTGGTGAGAGCCTGGCCCAGGTTGCTCAGAGAGGTGGTGGATGAACCATCCCTGGAGACATCCCAGGCCAGGCTGGACGGGGCTCTGAGCAACCTGAGCTGGTGAAGATGTCCCCGCTCATGGCAGGGGGGGCACTGGGGGAGCTGGGAAGGCCCCTTCACCCCAAACCATTCTGTGACTCTCTGAGGGCTGCCTGCAATACAGCTGTTCCTGCCAACCAGCATCGCTGCAGCATCTGCAAACAGAAATCAATTGCTGACTCCCAGCTAAGGGGAACCGGCCATGTGCACAATGAGAACAAAGGAAAAGCCCTGCAAGACTGAAGGCTGTTGACTGCCGTGTACCAGCGGTATTTACGGCGCTGTTACAGCCAGACCTGACTCCTGGTCAGATTTGCCACAAATCACCACTTTACATTTTCTGTAACCACAGAGAGCTGGGAAAGCTCTAATTTACTTCTGAACAAGCCCTGGTGAAGTTGTGGAGGAGAACAGGGAAGGCAGACTTTGCGTATGCCAAGCATCAAAGGAGTTTCAGCAGCAGTAGACAACAGAGATGCAAACAGCAGCTACTCCAGATTGCCCTGTGCAGAAACATGGGAGCCCACACAGTGGTCTGGAAAGGTGAGCCTAAACCTGGCCCTGGCAGCATCTGCACCCTTGGCTTTCCTGTGGGACCTTCACCATCGCCCTTCCCACCTCCTGCTAAAACCCTGAGTACATTATCCAGGGCTGTGTCCACTCAGACTTTGAATATCTCCAAGGACAAAGACTCCAACAATGCAATAATTTCTAAAAATCACCCTACAAAGCACAGAGTGGGGATGGTGCTTACCCAAGGCAGATCATGCTGGAGTCAGCAGGAATGCCATACAAATTAGCCATGTTTTGTAGGACGGATCCATGCACCCTAACCTTTGTGTTAATCATCTATGGATCAGTAACAAGGGAAAAACAAAAGCAATCAGGCACTCGGGCTGATGAGAGAAGCCAGACCTTGTGCAAAAGCCTCCTGCAACCACGTGCTTTATAGAATCATTGAATCATTTCAGTTGGAAAAGACCCTCAGGATCATCAAGTCCAACCATAACCCAACTCTAGCACTAACCCATGTCCCTGAGAACCTTGACTAAATGTCTTTTAAACCCCTCCAGGGATGGTGACTCCACCACTGCCCTGGGCAGCCTGTTCCAACACCTGACAACCCTTGCTTTAAAAGCAAATCATGTTATTAGCACGCCAGGATGCTGAATTACTCTCTCTGGCTGAACTTCACTAATGCACTTTTCTCCTCTTTCAGGTGAACAGCTTTTCAACATTAATACAGTATTTTAACATAGAGCTTCTCTACACATACATATGCCATCATGCAGCTGTCCCTGATGAGGCATTCGGGGGTATTTGTACATCTTCTCCTATCTCCCCCTTTTTACTGAAGGAATTCAGATAAGTGTCTAAGATGTGACCTGATGAAAACTGTACCAGTCTCTGTCCAAAAGCATCATCAGCATAACTACGCTCTATCAGCACAGAAAAACCACAAACGGCTGCCCTGATGGGATGAAGACAAAGAGAATATTGGGCCGCACACCATGATGGAGAGAGGGGATGGGGTGGGCAAAGGAACATCACAACCCCCCTGTGTGACCGGTGGTGGGGAAGGCACAAAGAGCGAAGTGACAGCGGCACAGCGGCACTGCTCAGCACATCAGTGACAGAGTCACAACGGGCAATTTGCTGACACAACCAGAAAGAATAACAAGGGAGGATGACAAAAGGCCACATAAAGGCCTAATTGAGACTCCATTACCCGTTCAGCTCTCTAACAACCACCCTGGGACGCATTAAAACCAGCCAAGAGCTGGGAAAGCATCTGCTGCCAGTCGTGTTGCGGCGGGCAAGGCAGCGATGCTCCCTGTCTTAAGGTGACGTGGAGTTCTCGGTGTGGTGACAGCTACGAGACTTCAGAGCCCAAGTGTCTACTGGAAGGTAGCACCTAACAATTGTGACCCAATTTCATCAAAAGTCTCCAATCCCAGGATTTGATTTTGTAGGTATTACATTAACTGGATGGAGATTTAATTTTAGGAGCAATTTAGATGTCTATCAAATGGCACATACAAAACAGGCCTGGAGTTTTTGAAGACGGGCAGAGCCAGGTAAAAACAACGCAGACAACCCTATGGAGGTTCAGTCGAAGGCACTGTTTCGTAATAAGGTTCGTAATGACCTTGTATGAACAACAAAGGGGATGTTTCTGCATATTGTGGAAGAGACACATTCAGAGATGGAAAAACACAGAATTCTTTTGGTCGAAAGAGACCAAAGGACCATTGAGTCCAACCACAACCTAACTCTGGCACTAGTCAGAAGTGGTCTCCTCAGCAGAAATAATACTTGTTTCACATTCAGAAAAGAAGTACATATAAAAGCAACATACACAATAAAGCATACCCCACAGGATTCCTGAAATTATCAATTCCCGCTGCAATTAAAATTTTAACATCATCTCTATTTCTTCCATGTCTCCGGATGCTCGAGTGTAATAGATCACTCTCAGTGTGCTCCTTTCCGCAGATTCCATGCTTTGTCTGCTATTAATCGAATTATTCCTACTTTCACTTCCCATCTGCTTCTGTGTGTGTGTAAAACACGTACTTGGGCTTTCGTGATGCCAATGGTAACATGTCCGATCCCGGGGCACTTTGTCAGGGATGGTAAGTGAAGTCGGCAGCGATTATCAAACAGAGGGAAGAGAGCCAGGGTGGAAGTGGAGAGAGGATTATAATTTTTTCTAGTGAATTTTAATGGACTTTAATCAGCCACTCCACGTTGATTACCATAAACCTTTTGAGTCTACGTTTCATATGCGAGTATGCATGTCAGTGATTGATACGGGTTTTTAACTCACCTAATTTAATTCCTGTACAGCAATCAACAGTCAGCTGTCTCCAAAGCAATCAGACCGGCCCGTGCAGTGGATGAGAAGAGCTCGGCAGGGCCTGAGGTTCTCCCAGCTCTTTCCCTTCCCCTGACATGGCTGGAGCGAGTTGAGAGAAGGGAACGGAGCTGGTGAGGGGCTGGAGCACAAGTGTGATGGGAGCGGCTGAGGGAGCTGGGGGTTCAGCTGGAGAACAGGAGCTGAGGGGAGACCTTCTGATCTCTGAACTGCCTGAAAGGAGCTTGGAGCCAGGGGGGGCGGGCTCTGCTCCCCAGGAACAAGCGCCAGGAGCAGAGGAAACGGCCTCAAGTTGCGCCAGGGGAGGGTGAGGTTGGATGTGGGGAACAATTTCTTCCCCAAAGGGCTGTGGGGCATTGGAACAGGCTGCCCAGGGCAGTGCTGGAGTCACCATCCCTGGAGGGTTGGACAGACGTGTAGATGTGTCACTTAGGGATGTGGTTTACTGGTGGACTCGGCAGTGCTGGTTAACAGTTGGACTTGATGATCTTAAGTGCCTTTTCCAACCTGAAGGATTCTGTGGCAGAGCTGTGCTGGCCCATGGCCATTGCCAGAACCAACACAAGTGACAAACATCAAAGAGAGAGGGGCTGTCAGAAAAGCAAGACATGGGCTTCCACAAGAGCGATGAACCTTCAGCATATGGATCATGATCCTCTTTACCCCATGGGAACCCAAAGAGACCTGTATGAAGCTTACAGAGAGAAAAATTCACCACTGCAACAGAAAAAATGCTCTCAAAAAATAGCAGTGCAATAAGATTTGCAAATATCTGTCAACAGTCATAGAGATTCCTGCCCTAAACCAGGTGCTTTTCCACCGGCTTGGCAGCCAGCAAAGCTATGTGCAGGAACCAAAAAGCTGTGCCCGACAGCTGTACATGACAAATTACTCTGAGTTTATAAGATGGAAGAACCCACATGAAATGTTTAAGTCATTTTCATTTTGCTAGGCCCTAAATGGATCCATTTTCTGTTACAAATGATATAACAGAAAACCCATTTGATTTGTTTGCTGAAAAATATGCTCCAGATAAATAAGAATGCTGTGTTACTTGTGAGTGAAAAACATTTTAAAACATGTTGATAAAAGATAGGCACATATTCGGTGAAGACTAAGCAGAAATTCTGGGAATAATGGCAATTTCAAAGCGTGTTTGATGAAAGTTTCACTTGGGAAAAAACAAAGGGTAATTTTTCAATAAAATTGGATTCACAAAAACATTTTGATTATCTCTAATCATCAGCGTAACTGTTCCCTAAGGTATTACACAGCTATCCTAAATAAAATCATCATTTCAATAGGGGAGAAAGGAGCACAGTACAAATGGGCAAGACTCAGCTCTTCCCTTAATTCCTAAGATCCCAATCTTGGAAGATTTATGCTGGTGTCTCTTTGCCTATGTCTTTATGTCCAGCACGAATCAAGGAGATGCAAACCTAAGCACAAACCTCAATAATTTCAGCAAGCTGAGAGCAAACCCCAGAAGTCTGACCCGGGACAGTCCGTACACATCTAACTCCACATTTCACAAATTTAACAACATAATACAAATCCCATTGAAGACGTGTCCTTTCTGCAGCGCTCCAGCCCAACCTGCAACTCCGGGAGGGTTTCATCAGCGTTTGATTCTACCATTATAATATATTCCACTTTCGCTCTGAAACTGCCCTTGGGATTGGAGCACTTTTGAATGGCAGTAGGGAAAAGAGACCCGGGCTACTGAGGCTATTTGAGTAACTACAAAAGCATTTCTGAGCCAGGAGTTCAGCAACGTTTTCATGCCAGTTGGTAATAAAGATGTGGCATCAGAAAAACGCAAGGATGGGGCTGATATGTAGCAGCTGGTATTGGGGAAAGGATATATTTTAGCTTAATATACTGACTAATTTTGTGAAAACACGTGCCCTCATACCAACTAGCCATAAATTAAATATTAATATAGGCTCAGTTGTCTCACAAAAGACACAAGTGCTGGAAGGTGAAGTTCATGGATTTATCTTGTGGTTCCTGAAAGCCCCGAAATCCGGCACCTACGTAGAGCCTGTCTGCCTTTGTGACAGCTCTTTGCAGGTTCCGCTCTCCTAAAGAGCATCCATTTATTTCATTTGTCTTTCAATTGCTCTGTCACTCCCCAAAGCTGGAAGGAGCCGGAGTTCAGTGCGCGTGGGGGGAGCGGATGGGTTGACAGCAACGTCTTGTACTAATAACCCTCGAGCAAGGCAGCCCGGGGGAAAACATCTAAACTAACACTCAGCAAGAGCAGAAAGAGATTAAAAGCATGCAAATCATTGTCATACGACGTTTTTTTCACCTGCACTTTGCTCCAAAAATGGGGGCATTTCCATGAACTCCAGCTGTGGGTTCATTCCCATGTTTGCACCTGCTCAAAATAGGAAATTTGGACATTCAAATACATCTCTGGTGGGAACTTCAACATCATCTTGGCTCATTTTGAACAGAGATCTTTCTCTTACATGCTAGAGCTGCTTATTTCCATGAAAAGGGGATGAAAATTTAGCTTTGCATGATTTCCACCACACTCACACATATATTGAATAGTTCCACCAGCTTTCTCCTGTTGCTCTGGATTTCTGCCCTAAGTGTCTGCACCCTGACGTGTTTTCTCAACTAAGAGCAAATGTATCGGGTCATATAATTACTTATTTTAATTACCACTTGTGTGTTACTCAATAGTAATATTACAAAAAAAACTGCAGCTCTCCATTTGCATTTTCTCAGAGTAATTCCTTTTTCTAGCTTTTCTTTCACATAAAAGGTCATTTTTCTTTCTAAACGCATTTGTTCGTTGCAAACAGTTGCCAACACTTTTGGTTTTTTCTTCTTGTTTATGAGCATTGGAGTGTTTTTTTTTTCCCTTCTTATTCTTCTCTTTAAAACCTTAGTGAAATTTTCACAGTATTTTTACTCTACTGAAACCCAGGGCTCAGAGGGAGGGCACTGTAGACATTTCCAGCTCAAAGTGGGGATTCTTTAAAGAAAAAAAGGAACAGAAATAGGCCACCACCATCGAGTCTGTTTTAAACAATTCCCAAACTCTGATGCCCATGAAAATCAGACTTAGAGCCAATTAAGGTTGAGGTTGGATGTGGGGAACAATTTCTTCCCCAAAGGGCTGTGGGGTATTGGAACAGGCTGCCCAGGGCAGTGCTGGAGTCACCATCCCTGGAGGGTTGGACAGAAGGAGATGAGGTTCTCAGGGACATGGGGCAGTGCCAGGGGTGGGTTACGGTTGGACTCAATGATCTTGAAGGGATTTTCCAATCAAAATGATTCTGTGATTCTATCACCCAGTGATGCCTTTCAAAGGCATCAAAGATCACTCAAAGAAAAAAGATCCCCACCCCCAAAAAAACATCCCCATGGATGCACTCTGGCACTCACCAAAGAGTCCACAACAAGCAAGAAACTCCCTCCCCATCCCACATTCCCCGTACCCACGTGCACATCAGACAACAATAATACACATTTACCTTTCCTACACATTGCTCCTTATGTTTCTAAGCAAATCACTGAGAAAATCACCGCGCAGTTCCTATTTCACCCATTGGGCAGGGGCAAAAAAATATCCCAGTGACACACGGAGACACAGAATGAGTTTATATATAAGCTGGCATGGGAAAAATAACCTGTGTAGCATAAGAGCAGGATGGAGTGCGTGTATGTGAGTGCTCCGGAGTGTGCACAAAGCCAAAGCACCACCTGCCAGGACAGTCAGACACTGTCATCCAGTGGGCAGGATGCCTCTTGATACAAACCGCCTGCTTTAAATAGACTTTGAACCAGAGCTGTAGTGTGGTTCTGAAAGCTAAATGTGTAAGTGAGCTACAAAACACAGCCAGACAACGAAGCCTTGCTTTTCTCCTGCTGTCAGCACCAGTCCTGCTTTGGTTCACAAGTAGCCTGAAAACTTCATCATTTCCAGTATGTTCAGTTTTTAGGTCTAACTTTGATCCTGATGACTTGGGAGAGCTGGTTTTGTCACAGGAAAAGATGTGTACGGGTGAAAATGAGGTCCCGTCATAGAAACAGATCAAAATGAGGCCACCCGAACATCACTGCTCACTCTGGCAACTTCATTCACTGCACAGGGGTTCAGGGATGTGACAGTCCCACTGTCCAAGGACAATCCAGGCCATGGACCTCTCCAATGTTCACGTCTACACCAGAGACTGTGACAGCACTTCTGGGCGTGATATCCAGACTACGAACAAAGAGAAGTCTCTGGTTGATGAATTCATCACCTGTAAGTGCTCAGCTTTTACTCAGTTGTGTCAACAACCACTGAGTCCTATGTACTCAGTGGGAATATCTTTGTCAACAAAAGAAGATTTAATAAGACAACCAGAACCCTTTTCCTTCCACTGATAACAGCCTCAGCACCGGCAGAGCTGGTGAAATCCTTAGTGGGACTCGTCAGATGACATTTAGCTGTCCCCAGCGCACACATCTCCATCTGAACCACGTTTCTAGACTTTACACCAAATGGAGAAAAACCAGCACTTTTGAAGCATGATGCATCCCTTCCTGAGGTTGATGCCTTAAGTAGATCCCATGAATTGCACCCTATTTTTCTCTCTTAACTCTGCAAGGGGTCTAAGGAGTGTCCCAGGTACCAAGATGAACCACACACCTTCATCTCGGCTCTGTGGCCAGAGTCACTGCTCATCACTGCAACGCAGCCATCTGTGCCCTGGTAACGGGAAACCTCACGTTTTAAAAGGGGATAGATGGAAATCACACATCAAAGCTAAAAGGCAGGACACAATTTCGGAAACTGAAAACATGCTCAGGACACTGAAGCTAATGGTGCACCGGGTGAATTTAACAACTGCAGTTGAGCAGAGCCCAGTATTAAGTGTCATGGGAAAGGTGGCCTTGGGTCCCAGGACAAATTGCAGTGGGTTCTGCACAGGAGGCAACGCCAAGGTTTTCAATCAGTCTTTTAGTTTGGTGGTATCCAGCTTGAGAAACCCACGAAAGGGCAGATCTTTAAGAAGCACACAACTTCCTTTTTGTCAAAATCACTTGAAGATATTTCAGGTTCAAAACCCAAAACCTCGCATTATTGCTAACACTGAAAATACTGCTGTGGAGTGAGGGGTTTTTGCAGAAGAGGACGTGCATGGGTGAGATGTGTATGGTCCAACGGTACAGCCCCAGCTGCCCACCCTTGACCCCGTCCATCAAGTTTTGGCACCCAAACTTTCAGCTGCAGTGTTTCCCGATTTAAACCCCAAAGTAGTCACCAAGAGGGAGGGCACTGGTACAAGCACTAAGTCTGCACATACTTTTAAGCCATTCTTCCTCCCTGAGTCTCATCTTTTGTTCCAAGCAGCAGCACAACACCAGTTCCTTCCCACCCTAAACTACACATGCAAAAACTGACCTGTCAGGAACCACCACCAACTCTGAGCATCACCCAGTACCCTGCACTGCAAAACTAAATCTCTTCCTCCAGAGAAGTCGATTCAAAATGGTTCTTCAAAAGGCTAAAACAGCAGCACCTGAAATCCTTAGATCAAGGGGTATTTGCAGCAGAGCCGCTCACTGTCGGCAAGCAATTGTGGAACGAGATGTAAAATGGTCCCTCCTGGGGTTTAGTGATACCCCAGACACATACAAAGTGGCTGCACTGACCCAGGAGGAAGAGGAGGAGGAGGAGGAGGGTGAGGAGGGGAGGCCAGGTACACCCTGTACCAGGCTGGCCCTTGCGAGAATCAAGCTGTTATTTTGGCAATGCCACGGTCTGCAGCGGTGGGGGGCGGCTGGATTTGCTACTGCGTGGAATTGCACGCAGAGACACACACATTTTCTCCACAACTCCAGCAAGGCTAATTTGCCATCATCAAATTAACTCCTCTGCGGGGACGAGAGGAGAAAACTCACATAGAGGGGGAAATTGCATTAGATTTATCTACTGGACCTCATAAAGAAAAACCTCTCTCTAGGCAGAATTATCTTTGTAGAGCCAAGCGCCATACATGCTTCACACGCCTGGCTGGCAGCGCGGTCCCAACACAGCATCCTCAGCCCTGCCTCCCTCCCACAGCATCGCCCGTTGCGGCTTCTCCGTACCCTGCCCTGTGCCACCGAGGTTCCCACACATTTTCCCCTTCATTTCACTCTATTAAAGCACTAATTGATTGACCAGATCATAAGAGCCCAGATCTCTCCCCCGGGACGCTGTTGCATTCACAGTTACAACTGCAAACAAGATTATGGATGGGCAGTTTTGCACGGCAAATCATTAAAGCATCTGTGCCAGGAGGACAAAACCACCGTGCCCCATCACGGCCATGTCCCTCTGCTGTCCCATGTTCGTAGGCAGCTCCAAGTCCCCGTTCACCTCCCTGAGACCCCTCCCCAGCCAGCGCCAGATGCGAAGCTGCACAGCTGGATGTGGCTCTTGCTCTGTTTTTCATGCATCCAGGGACAAAATGCCCTTCGGTTCACGCTGCTGGTTTTGGTGGCTCGGGAGCACGGGGGTTTCTGCTGTCTCTGGCCCATCCCCTTCCCTGCATCATGGTGCTGCAGGATCCAGCTTTGGCTGCACCTACTCATCCACCAAAGATCCTAAAAATGACAGGATTCCTCCTCCTTAAAGGAATGTGGACAAAAAGGGTTTTCCCAAGCCCAGGAAAGAGCAGCTGCTCTGTGTGCAGGACCTGCTGTCCCCCTGAAAAACAGCAGAGCCACCCCTATGGCAGAAAAAACGAGATTTCTGAGTAGCACCTCCCCAACCCGAACTATCACATTGGTATTCTGGTCTTCCCACTCCTGCAAAGCAGCCTTATTTATCCCAAACCAACCAGCTTCCTCCTGAACGCCAGTGAATTATACCGGGCGATATCTAATGCGACGAATGGGCGCCGTGATCCATTGCCGGCCCCTCATGGACGACAAAGCTTCCAGAGATCCTTGCACAGACGATGCGTTAGCACCAGATCAGATGATGCTCCCTGCAGCTTCCACGTGCGTACAGTCAAGAGAGAAGGGAAAAAAACCCCAGCAGGCAGCGTTTCGCCTCTCAAATGATCACCGTATAAAGTATTGACTTTTCAAAATATTCTCATCAGCGCTGCCGGGTACAGAATTTATTCTGCATTCAATGCAGATGCAGCCCTGTTGTTTAAGCGTTCAAACTTGTTGTGAATTCAAAAAGCATTTTAGTCAAGACAGAGAGGTTGATTTTAATTAAAAGCCTATAATCCAATATTATTATTACTTCTGTTCCTGTTGTTTGTCCCCAGGGGCTGGAGATCCACTACACTACGTCCTGTGTAAACCGTTTAACACTTGTGCCTGAATGTCTGTGCACTTAGAAATGATCTGGGCAAAAACTGTAAATGAATATGCAATCCCAGTTTCTCCTCTCTCTCTTTTTATCCCTCTCTCTGGCTCAGAATGGCAGGGCACAGTGGACAGATTTGGATTTTGTTTGCCAAAAAAAGGAGCTAATATTTACCGGTAGCGATGTCTGTCTTTTCTGTAATGCTCTTGATCTAAATCGCTTTACAGACCTGAATGGCCACGCATTGGAAATGCCTCAAAACTCATTTGCACAAAACACAGCCCTGAGTGTGGACGCGTATTCCCCGAGTTCTGGAAGAACAAATTCTCATGCCTGCAAACTGATCAAATAGCATCTCCCTGACCATGCAATGGCCACCGTATCCCTGCAAAAGCGCTGCCAGAAACACCGAGGAAAAGCAGCTTCAGGACAGTAAGTGTGAGCACCAGCTCAGAGAAGGTTGGCAGAGGAAGGAGAGCAATGAGTGATGGACCTTCACTTTTTCAAAACATCCGGAGGGAAAAAGATGGAGAGGGCAGGGGGCAGACACCCTGTGAGAGACCACGGGAGCTCTACCAGCCCTGTGCTGCTGAACCGGGGTGCAATGGCTGCTCCCAAAATCTCACCCATGCTCCTTTTGCTTTACATTTTGCTTTGAATAAATGCAGACGCTGTGAGAAGCAGCCCAAGGGGATGTTTGCGTTGTTGCTGCAAGCTTGGTCTGCCCCAAATTGGAGGGAATGGGTTTCACCCTGTGCTTCCAACCTTCACACTCCTCCCGACCATGATCCTGCAGGCTGGGAACTGGATCATGGTGCATCTTGCTCGGGAAGAACAGACTTTCTGAGGTGGAGGAAAGCCCATGTTTCCTCAGCTCTGCTGACAGCACTGGTCTGTATCGACTCATCCTGATATAGTATATGCAGGGAGGATTTTTCCCTTCCCCTAAATACCTGACCCGGCTGAGGGACCACGGGGAGCCGCTCTAAGTGGAGCAGAACTGATCGCTGCTACTCCAGAAAGCAAGAGTCAGCCGCCTTAAACACACACTGACACAACTCAATTTAAAGCCCACGTGGGAAATCAAGGAAGAAAAATACATCTGAGAGACCCTCCGTGTCTCTACTACCTGCCAATGCTCATGTCTCAGCCAAACCCTGCTTCTCCCGGGCTGATCATCACTCTTCTGCCATGCGACAGGTGGAATGCACCCTTTCCCTATTATTTAAAGGCTTCCACGCATGATCTCTCTCTCTTTTCCCTTTTCTTCCATTGCTTCTACCCCTTCCCCATCTCCTGCAGCCCCATGGCTGCTGTGGGAAGATCCTTCCCCTCTGCAGCTCCTGCCCCCTGGATCCCAGCGACTCGCCCCCAGCTTCATCTGCAAACGCACTGCCAGACCCTCGCCTCTTCCCTCGAATTCCTCTCTCCTTTGGCTGCTGGTTATTATTTAACTCTATTATTGCATTATTTAAAGCACTATTAACGTGCGCTTTCAACAGTGTGCGCAGAAGGGCCACATTATAGAAAGTCGGACCCTCAGTAAAAATACCCTGAGAGCTGGAGGGAAGCTGTTTGGATGGGAGAGGAGAAGGCACTTTCTGGGTGCCAACATGGATTTTTCCTCCCTGTGGAATTCTTATAGAAGCTTCTTCAAGATGTCTTTTGCTGCCTGCAGCTTTGGGGTGAGGTTTCATGGCCATGACCCGCACTCACTGCCCTCTCCCTGTCGTTCCTTGCCAGCAAATGTGAAAACTGCATGGTAAGGGGATACGGGAAACACGGACAGGCCCCAATTCCAAAAGGGCTTTGTTTCAAATCAGAGATAATATAGATGCATAAATGCTTTACTTAAAGGCAAGGTGACTTACGGCCCTGCAGACAGTGCAGGTAAAGCCAAGCAGGAACAGGCAAAGGGAATCTGCTCCCCAAATGGCACTTTCCTACGTGATTTTATCCTTGCTTCTTCTTTAGGAACAAGCAGCAAAATTGCTGTATTCTTCACGAGCTCACCTACCCCAGGAGAAATGAAAAGTGAGATCAAGCCTTTCTTCAAGGGCTTTGAAATCCAGGGAAGTGCTATGTAAAGAGATGTATTTTTACCCTTACAAGTAAAAGACCATAAACACTTTTTCTTTCTTTCCGAGGCCCTGGAGCACTTGTGCAATTCGGTCAAAGCTTCGTTGCCTGCGGACAACCCCCAGGGCTGTCCCTTCCCACCGAGGGGCCAGCACCTGAAATCTCTGTGCTCTTTTTACTCGTCCCACAACAGCCTGGGGACACAAGGGCCACAGTCCCCACTGCATGAAAGAGCAAGGCCAAAGCTGAGCCCAGGAGTCCTGCTGCTCTAAAACCAGAGCACACGTCCTCCCTTCCTCTAAGCAAAGCCCCTGCAGGCGTTTCCATGGGCTGAAGGGTCACTGAATGGCAGCTGAGCTGAATTTTAGGGAGGGCTCCAGACTTCTTTGCTTTCCCATCAAAGAGCTCAGCTCATAAACTTGATTTTCCCAAGGAGTATTTTTGCTTCTTGAATGTCTCTGGTGAGCGGAGGATCTGGAAATGGGATGAGCTGATGCTTCCCCACCTCCCCTTAGCTCATGTGCCGGGACAAAGCTCACAAGAAGCGATGGAGACAATAAATCATTTGACTGCCACAGTCCTGCCCTTTGTGGTGCGAGTTCAGATCTTCATCCCCCCCAGATACATTACATACCTCTGCGGCTTCACCAATGCCAAACTACTGCTTTGACAGTTTTTTTCCAATCTAAATGATTCTATAACAATGGAATACTGGGATCCAGACCAGGATTTCCAGGGTTATTTCTATCACATGCCAGGAGGCCAGGAACAAGTTTTTAAAAGACTTTTAAAAGACTCTTAAGAAACTCCACCCAATTCAGTCTGGACAGTGCTGGAGAGTAGTAAAAGAAGACAGAAATACTTATATCCAGGTTTGACTCTTGATTCACAAAAACTTGGTAACAGCCAAAGTTTATTAACAAGCCAAGGTTGTTGGATGATCCCTGAAATGAGTCATAATCTCATAGAAAACTACACATTTAATCCATTGGCAAGAAACGTGCAGCACTGTGTTTTGGGAGATCTTTCACCTCCACTCTAACAGCCTGGACTGTTCTTGCTGTTCCAGGAAGGTCTAACGCTGTTTAAAATCACCAGCCAGACCTGCCCCTGCTCCGATCCCTGAAACCGGCAGCACCAAACCACCCCAGGGCAGCACCGCGGGCAAAACCTGCACCGGCACATCCTCATCCGCAGCCCTGGACCTGAATTAACCACAGAACCATCAATCAGACGTGACCTTTATGGCACATCTCACCCTGCTTGGACCATCCCTCTGCCACGGCCAAGGGACGTTGAACAGCGGCACATTTTAGCCTGACAGGTTCAATGTTCCCAACCCAAATGACTCATTGAGAAAACTTTTTTTCTCTTCCAAAAGTGAATTTCAAAATGCTCGCAAACATGTTGCACAAATAACTGGGTGTTTTTGTGCATTCAACTGCAGTTCATTCACAGTAAGTGCTTTCCTTCCATCCACACAACAAGACTGATCCCAGTAGCCTTTACACAAGCATTCCCACTTAGCAAAACACCCTGTGCTCCTCGACAAATCAATTCTGGAAGTTACTGATAGTTGGCTAAAGTCGCATTTAAAAACATGACCACTTACCTGCCAGAATATGCTGTCTATTGTATTTCCCAGAAAGCCGTCTCTGCCTTCTGATGATACCAGCTTAGGTCCCAGAATAGTCATGAATTCATCAAAATCAACCTGGCCATCCCCTGGAATGAAAGAAAAAGATCAGTGTTTTCACTGAAATATCACTTAGCGCCCATGTCCAACAAGCCACTCTGGATCTGTTGCATAACATGGACCCACACGTGCACTATAGCACCTCCTACATCAAGTTCATGGTGCCTACAGACCCAAATTTGTTGATATCCCAATGAATGGCCTGTGTTGTGGCACAGCCACACCTGACCAGGTGATGCACAAATAGAGATGAACAAGTCACTTAACACAAGAGGAAATGACCTCAATTGTGCCAGGGGAGGGTGAGGTTGGATGTGGGGAACAATTTCTTCCCCAAAGGGCTGTGGGGCATTGGAACAGGCTGCCCAGGGCAGTGCTGGAGTCACCATCCCTGGAGGGTTGGACAGATGGACATGAGGTTCTCAGGACATGGGGCAGTGCCAGGGATGGGTTATGGCTGGACTCGATGATCCTGAGGGTCTCTTCCAGCCAAAATGATTCTCTGATTCCCCAAACCTGGAGAGTTTGTAGGCAAGTCTCTTCTCCAAAGCCCAATTTTGGCAGGAGGACAGCAGGGCTCTTCCTCTCTATGGAGCTGTCAACCAGCCCGGTCTCTGCAAAGCTTTTACAGGGCCAAGCCCATCCTCCAGAGAAAAGGAGTATATACAGAGGGAAGAGCCAGACTACTGCAAATCCACAAGACATTTCATTTCAGCTTTCCACCAGCATCTGGCTCTGAAAAGCCCCGTGTGCTCAGCATGTGGAGCAGACACAGCTTCAGAGCCGTCAGCGGGACGAGGTGGCGGCTCCTGCCGCTAACAAAGGGAGCTGATGAGGTACCGAGCTCTGCCGTATATTGCGTGTTTTGTCACTGAGGCACATGGCTGTTTGAAGTCTATCCAAGCGTTGTATTTAATGTTACTTTTCCCTCAGAGAACTTGCGTAATGCTGAATGAAAATGGCGAAAAAAGGGAAACTCCTGCCTGTTGAAGGATCTTAGAAATACATGCTCTGAACGGGGCATGCTCTTAGAAATACATGCTCTGAACCTCTCCTCTGTCTATCAGTCCACAGACATATCCCAATTATTAGCCCAGTTTATATGGGTGGATCTATTAGACTTCCTTCAAGTCTGAAAACAGAATCAGCAACTGGAAGACGTTTTGGTTGGTTTTTATTCCAATTCAGCTGGAACTGCCTCCATCCACCTCTCCATGTAGTTGCCGTGGCTAAATTATGAGGTGTAAGAAGCATCTAAAACCATCAGGCTGAAGGCGATCAATGCAAGCGCTACTATTAAATGTCACTGCAGTAGCTGCGGCAGCCCCGCGTGCCGGTGTCACCACGTGCACCGCGTGCTGCCGCTATCGGCCCTTTTTATGCTATTTCATACGCTTGATCTGAGCATATGCACCGCTGATTGAAATCTCTCCGTGTCCTTATCTCCGCGGAAACACAATGTGAAAATAAGCAGAGTCAAAACGCTCGTTTGCCAGAACAGTGATCTCTATTCACCGGGCTCTGCCCGTAATTTCTTGAAGACAAGAGCGAATATCCTGGGGGTGAGGCAGCAAAAGGAAACTCAGCAGGGATTCCTAATAGCTTTGATCCCGGAATGTGCAAGAAGAGCACATCCAGCTGCTGAAGTTGTTCACATCTTCAGGGCTCAGCACATGCTGAAGGGCTTTTTTCAGGGCTGGAGGGGGCTGAGCACTTGCAGGATGGAGCTAATTTCTGGGACAGCTTATTAAGCAGAAAAGGAAAGGGGTGGGCACCCCATCGCTTGCCAAGCCATTCTTTAAAACATTCATGGGCTACAAGGAAATGTGTTCCTTCTGCTTCCCCGGGGGAGGCGCCAGTTGATGCCATCAAGTCGGATTGTATCAGTCACAGCACGTTGGATCACGTCGGAGAAGGTAATGCAAGGTGACAGGGGATTCACGGCGATTTACATTGCAGCGCAGCACTTCAAGGGAAAGGCAGCAACAAACCCATACAGTGATGTAAATTGGGTTATAGAAATCAGCCAGATTAGCAAGAAAACAATTTGCATTTTGAAAGATCCTAGTACCTGCCTGCGCATATATTTGGTCTATTCATGCGCAACCCCAAAATGTTGAGTTATTCAGTGTGCGTTTTCTACAATGTCGTTTCATCCACAGAGCAGCCAGGATTTGATCCTGCACATGACACATGAGGAGAGAGGAGCCAGGACTCCTGGGCTCTGTGTCTGACTCAGAACAAGACTTTGGGCAAACCCCGGCTCATGACTTCCCTGTGCCTTTGCCAGGGATCATAACTAACTTCACAGGCTTTAATTACCAGCTTAATTATAGCATTTTTCACAACCTCAGAAGAAAGATGCTATTACAAAATGCATTATCACCTTATTGACTGCTTTTTCAATTAAAACTGTTAACTAGCAAGGAAACTAGACCGCAAAACATTTTTGCCTGGTAGAAATATCCCTTTAACATTTGTTTTAACCTGCAGAAAACAAACCTTCCTGCCATCAGGTTCTCAGGAGACTGCAGTGTCATAATATCAAGAAAAAAACTCACAGTTTTGACTGAAAATTCCTTTTACAATATTCGACAGCCAGGAGAGAACTATTATAAAAACCCCACAGACACAGGCTCCAAGACACGTTCAGTGCAAATCTGCAAGGTGAAAATGCAACAGGGTTGCTCTCCACAACCATGGTATATCCAGGTAATGCCCAATACCAACATTACCTATAGGATCAATGCAGGATCAATGCATCATCAAGCCACCCAGCAGATACTGGGAGCACTCAGCTTGAAATTTGTGTTGGGTACAGCCAGAAGATGCCTTCCTTCTCCTCGCCATAGTCACGTACGCGGCTCCAGGCTGATGTGTGATGCACACGTCGAGCATCTGTTCAAAGAATCTGCATTGGAGGCAAATCAAACACTGCGCACGTCCCTGCGTTTGGCTTTGCTGTGCCTACAGATGTGCTCCTTGCCCGGGAGTCGTTGATATTCAAAGCAAGCAGTATGTGGCTTATTCAGAAATGAACTTTTAGTTGGGTTTAAGGGATGGGAAGAAGGGAGGACAACGCCAGACCAGAGTGTGTGTCTATGCTGCTCTTGCCTTCCCTTCCTCCTTCCCATGAGCCATCCACGAATCCTGAACAACTGTGCCCCCAGTGATCCCACAGCCCCAGCCCCTCATCAACCCCCTGGGGTGATTTGTCCCAGAACCCCAGGCTGGTTGGGTTGCAGGAGCTCTGTAGATCCCCAGCCCAGCCCTGCTCACGCAGGGTCACAGAGCAGATCACACAGGTGGCTCCAGGCGGTTGGAATGTCTCAGAGAAGGAGACTCCACACCCGCTCTGGGTTCGTTTCCTAACCCCACCTGCTGCCTCCAAGCTCTCATTAGCCACTTTAGCAAGAAATGAAGGAAAACAACCTTGTAAGGAGGGATGGGCACAAGTAGGTGCAAAGCTACAGCCAGGATGGAGCAGCCCATGCTCCCCTTCTCTTTCTGCTCCCACCAGTTACAAACGCAGATGAGTTTAGAAACCCCAGCCATGTTGAAGTCCCAGGTTGATAAAAGCACTCACACATTGCAAAAACTCATTTACAAACTGAGAGCAGGGAAACCTCGAACCAGGATGCTGGGTGGAGACCATCAGGTGGGAAAGTGGGTGAGGATTGGATCCAGATGCCACCCCAACCCTGACTGACCACCTGGGGATAGTCACAGCTTGTGTGGGTGATCTTAGCAAAACACCAGAGCTGAGCTTAAGCCCTGGTTTTAAACCACATCAAATATTTATTTACTTACTTACAGTTATGCCCTAAAATTTTTCTTTCCCATAACGCTTCCTCTTAATCGTGACTTTAATGTCCAGGGGTCAGAAGGGGGTGAGCAACCATGTGGCTGAACCTTGCATGACTAAAACTATGACTCAGAGCATCGCTGGCCACATCATCAGAGGCAAATCATATCTGCTTATCATTATGAGTCTGTTAGCATCAGCTGGGCACTAAGTGCTTCCAGATACCTGCAAACGCTTGCTCCCCACAAAACACCATCTCCATTCTGAGAAAAAACAGGCAAGTGTGACAATAAAAAGGAATAACAACTGATGCACTGTCAACAACCCTGGGAGCAACCGTGTGAGCCTGGCTAATGGCTTCAGTATGGAAAAGGGTCGCCTGAAGGCACCCAGCGACATCCTTTTGTCCTCTGGGAATCTTTGCAGTGCCCCAGGACCATGAGTGGTGGTTAGGGGGGTGGTTAGTAGATTGAGAGAGGTACTCCTGCCCCTCTACTCTGCCCTGGTGAGACCACATCTGGAATATTGTGTCCAGTTGTGGCCCCTCAGTTCCAGAAGGACAGGGAACTGCTGGAGAGGGTCCAGCGCAGGGCAACGAAGATGATTAAGGGAGTGGAGCACCTCCCTTATGAAGAAAGGCTGAGGGAGCTGGGTCTCTTTAGTTTGGAGAAGAGGAGACTGAGGGGTGACCTTATTAATGTTTATAAATATATAAAGGGTGAGTGCCATGAGGATGGAGCCAGGCTCTTCTTGGTGGCAAACAATGACAGGACAAGGGGTAATGGGATCAAGCTGCAACACAAGAGGTTCCACTTAAATTTGAGAAGAAACTTGTTCCCAGTGAGGGTGGCAGAGCCTGGCCCAGGCTGCCCAGGGAGGTTGTGGAGTCTCCTTCTGTGCAGACATTCAAAACCCACCTGGACATGTTCCTGTGCGACCTCACCTAGGCGTTCCTGCTCCAGCAGGAGGATTGGACTAGATGATCTTTTGAGGTCCCTTCCAATCCCAAACATACTGTCATACTGTGATACTGTGAGTGGCTGGCATGGGGTCCTGGACCTGCCCATGTCACAACGTGCACTGTACACCCACCGGGTGCAGGAAGAACTTGAGGGTAATTTCAGTTTGAAGAGCCCCAGAATCAATGTTGGCCATGCTGTCATCTCTGTTTGGCTGCCACTGCAGAGCTCCAGAGAGGAATCATTGGGCCATGCATCATGTTCAACCTCCATTTGCGCCAAGCGCACCGAAGATGATGGAGCAGCAGCTCAGAGCAGCATGGAGCAGGGAAACCAAACTCTTTTCCAGCTCTCCCAGACACTGCAGCCCAAGGAAATTTGCTTCGGATGCTCTGTGCCTCAGTTTCCCCACTGCAAAATGGCTGTGTCGCCACGTTAGACAAGCTTTATCTGCTCTTTTCAGCCAATTTCATAGAATCATAGAATCATTTTGGTTGGAAAAGACCCTCAGGATCTTCAGGTTCAACCATAACCCACCCCTGGCACTGCCCTGAGAACCTCATGTCCGTCTGTCCAACCCTCCAGGGATGGTGACTCCAGCACTGCCCTGGGCAGCCTGTTCCAATGCCCCACAGCCCTTTGGGGAAGAAATTGTTCCCTAGATCCAACCTCAACCTCCCCTGGCGCAACTTGAGGCCGTTTCCTCTTGTCCTATCACTTGTATTTCATGGATATCTCTTATTAAAACTATTTTAAAGCTGACAGTTTTATGAAGACTTGCCCTAGTTCAGGCCGAAGTTGTGGATTGAGTCTGTAATGAGGCAGAAAGTCTCTGGGTTGTGCTGGGGGGAAGGGTCGGTGATCAAGCTGTTCTCTGACCTTAAAATCCCTGAAACTGAAATTCTCATCTGAGTGCTATCCTGTGGCTGGAGCTGTTCAGTGCACATCCTCTGCATCATCGGAAGGCAGAGCAGCAACAGCCTTCACCAGCCTCAAGGAAGGGGTGTCTGCACCTCTGAAAAATGGCCATGAGCTCTTCTAAACACACCAATGGGATGTGGAAAAAGGAAAAGCGCTAATGACTTAACATAGAGGGAAGCCTGTAAAACTACCACTGCACTCCCAGGGAGCAAACCCTGGGTTGAACGTGTATGTTAGGGAAGCCAAAGAAGCCTCCAGCACTTTTGAAGAAGGATTTACTCTCCTAATCCTATTGCCTTTAAATGCAATTCATTTGTTGTGGGGTTGTGCTTGCAGGTCCTCAGGCCAAAGAAGTTTCAAGGTGCTGTCGTTTGCTCTAGCTGGAGGTGCTGTGCTTCACCGCAGAGCACAGAACATCACAACCCTCTCTAAGCTGATGGATTTCAAGGATCTCATCTTCCCTCAGCCCTCTTGACTTCAACAAAGGGGAGAAAGAAGGGTTGGATTTGCTGGAGGATGTGATTGTCCCCTTGTTCCCAACACTGGGGAGGCCAAACCTCGAATCCTGGGATCAGCTTTGGGCCCCTCACTCCAAGAAAGGCCTTGAGGTGCTGGAGCGAGTGGAGAGAAGGGAACGGAGCTGGTGAGGGGCTGGAGCACAAGTGTGATGGGAGCGGCTGAGGGAGCTGGGGATTCAGCTGGAGAACAGGAGCTGAGGGGAGACCTTCTGATCTCTGAACTGCCTGAAAGGAGCTTGGAGCCAGGGGGGTCGGGCTCTGCTCCCCAGGAACAAGCGCCAGGAGCAGAGGAAACAGCCTCAAGTTGCGCCAGGGGAGGGTGAGGTTGGATGTGGGGAACAATTTCTTCCCCAAAGGGCTGTGGGGCATTGGAACAGGCTGCCCAGGGCAGTGCTGGAGTCACCATCCCTGGAGGGTTGGACAGACGGACATGAGGTTCTCAGGACATGGGGCAGTGCCAGGTGTGGGTTATGGTTGGACTTGATCATCTTGAGGGTCTTTTCCAACCAAACTGATTCTGTGATTCTATGTTTAGCAGGAAACACAGACACTTTTGAGGGCTGGCAGAGCTCTGCAGTCACCTTGTCGGGGCACCAAGGATGGCAACCACAGTACGAAATACCTCCAGCTATGCTCCAATGCCAAGCCGAGCTACACCCGTATAGCCTGAGCCCCATCCTGCCTTTCTCCTGGTACATTTGTCCTGATGCCACAGGATCTACCGTCAGCAGTGGTTTGCACATGCTGGGCAGGGAGAGCCCAGGGGGGCAGAGCTCCCCCAAACCACACAGGACCTGGATGAGGAGAGAGCGATCCGGCTGAGCCGGGACGGCAAATCCTGATATCCCAGGTAGCAGCAGCCTGTACCTGGGCTCTTGCAACCTCTCCTGACGGAGCTCTGCTGCTTTGAAGAAATAATTAAATGCTCAGAGGAGCAGCAAGCGTGAACCCATTGCGCCCTCCATCCCATGGGAGAGCCCCAACCCTCAATGGCTGTCTGTCCAAAATTCTCCCCTTGGAGCTGCTCCCTTGGAGGATGTAATTAAATATTCATTGGGATGGAGAGAGACAGAGAGAGAGGGAAAGAAAAAAAGGGAGAAAGCAGGCATGGGTTGTGTTGCCTATAACCAAGGGCAGAACAGAGACTTACCACCTGGTTTCCAGAGCCTTGTGCATTAAACTGGGAGCCTGCATAACCCGCCTGCTGCTTCCTAAATAAGTCTTTTCCCCGGCCAATCTCAGGATAATCAGGTTCTCCCTCCTCCTTAAAAGTTTCTTGTCATAGCACTAAAGTGAGGCACACATTTAAATGGAGATGAGGATCTGCTGTGTGTAGACTGATAAGTATTCACCTTTTTCTTTTTCTTCTTTTTTTTTTTTTCCCTGGAGTTTGACCTCCAGCGTGCAGCGAGGTGATATATTTAAAGTTAATGAGCTAGTCTTTTGCAGCTCGGGTCCCAGGCGCACACAACACTCCTGTTTATTTTTATTCCCTTAATAGCTAGCTGCAGTGACTCCGGCCCGCTCTGTGTCATTGTTTGTGCCCATAAAGTCACCTGTGCTGTAATAATACAGGCTGGTGAAGGCTGTTGCTGCTCTGCCTTCCGATGATGCAGAGGATGTGCACTGAACAGCTCCAGCCACAGGATAGCGCCCAGATGAGAATTTTGGTTTCAGGGATTTTAAGGTCAGAGAACAGCCTGATCACCAGCCCGACCCTTCCCCCAGCACAACCCAGAGACTTTCTGCCTCATTATAGTCTCATTCCACAACTTTGGCCTGAACTAGGGAAAGACTTCATAAAACTGTCAGCTTTAAAACAGTTTTAATTAGAGATATCCACGAAATTGGCTGGGAAGAGCAGGTAAAGCTGGACTAACGTGCCGACGCAGATGATTTGCAGTGGGGAAACTGAGGCACAGAGCATCACCTCCCCAAACATCACCAGAAAGGAGGCTACCAGCACAGCTCCATGTCCCCTGCCTGCCTAGAATCACAGAATCATTTTGGTTGGAAGAGACCCTTAAGATCATGGAGTCCAACCATAACCGATCCCTGACACTGCCCCATGTCCTGAGAACCTCATGTCCGTCTGTCCAGCCCTCCAGGGATGGTGACTCCAGCACTGCCCTGGGCAGCCTGTTCCAATGCCCCACAGCCCTTTGGGGAAGAAATTGTTCCCCACATCCAACCTCAACCTCCCCTGGCGCAACTTGAGGCCGTTTCCTCTGCTCCTGGGGAGCAGAGCCTGACCCCCCTGGCTCCAAGCTCCTTTCAGGCAGCTGTAGACAGCAATAAGGTCTCCCCTCATGCTTACATGGCAATCAAAGGCACGGGACATGCAACCATCCCCAGGATGGAGAAAGAGGACGACAAGCATCTCTGCTATTTCCAAAGCCCTGATGATGTTCCCTTGGGAGGTTTCTCCCCATCACCACCTGCAGAGGGTCTCTGATACTCCCTAACAAGGCACACATGTGAAAAATACAATTTCTCCTTCCTCTTGCTCCTTGGGAACAGTGGGGACATATCCATCAGCCACTCTTTTACCATTTGCCAGCTTGGCCGTACATCCCACAGCTTTAACAACTGCTTTTTGAAGGAAAAAATGCACTGGAGCTGAAGGAAGGGGTGAAACATCTACACCCTGTCTTTTAAAGGCACCTCAAGTCCCGCGGGTTTCAGAGTGGCTGCGTGGAGCTGGATGCTCTGGTTCAATGACAACGACACAGAAAAGATTAGCAAATTGTTCAGACATATGTTCCGGGAGGAGGAAATTGCCATGGGGTCTGAAAGGCTCGAACGGAGCCTGGAAAGACAGAGCCAGGGGTGCATCCATCACCACACCGAGAAAAGGACCTTGAGAGTTACTCATGTTGACAGCCCGTTGGCTCGTCTTGCAAGGCAGAGGAAATGGCTGCAGAGGACTTGTTTGCTTCCCCATTAAAAACAAAAATCTATTAACTCCCCAAGTTTGCCCACGGGAACGTGCCCAGGAGCTGACCTGCCAGACAGTGATTGAAGAGGACTGGGGGGGTTTGCCTCTGCGGTGGCGGGTGTGACATGTCCCCTGCTCTGCCACGGGCGCTAAAACAAGCAGGATGCTGTTAGTGCTTGGCTAGAAGAAAACTCCGACAAAAACAGTGACTGCGGTAAAAAAATAAACCCCATCCATCAGATAGCTGCCAAGCAGCGTGTCGGCCTCACGCCGGCTCTGGGAAGCCACAGATGCCCCAATTACCGTCCCCGTGTCCTGCAGGGAAGGCGCTGCAGAGGATGCTGAGCGCATTGTGCCCCTAGCATGGCCCCTACAAGTCCCCATGTCCCCTCCAACCTGTGTCCCCAAGGACCCTCATCCCCATGCAAAAGCACCCGGCACGTCAAACCTGGAGGGCTCATTCTGCAGGAATTTGCAGAACTCTTGGATCGTGCAAGTTTAACCAGTTGATCCCTTTGGCGAGTGGATCAACAGAAGCAAAATCACATCCCAGCTACCCAGGATTTTAATTACTTTTGCTCCCCAGGCCCTGGGAATAGCAGGAGAGCTCTGCTGGTATCAGACAGTTCGGCACAACTTTGAGACGACCAGTAAGTCATTAAAACAGAGTAAAGTGTGCTCCCCGTGGCATCCGCATCTGTGAAACCCAAATCATAATCCCAGGTATACTGCATTTTAAGGAATAAATCAAATGAAGCAAGGACACAAACAAATGCCAGGGCAAGCCTGCGTGCCAGACCACAGATCGCAGCGTTTTGCAGAGGACTTGGCCCCGTTGCAGCAGGGGGAGGATGGATTTCAGGAAGGGAATTGTAATTTGGTGTTTCCTCTTCTCCCGTCTATTCAACACGGCTGCACTGAACCATCCAGGTGCCGCATCGAGGACAGAATCTGATATTCCTTATGAACCTCTTCCCAGTACGAGCCGCAAGTCTCACTGACTTCACCAGCAACAATAATTACTCCTCATTCTTTGCAGCGAGTACACATAATGCAATAATCTCCATTTTACAAATCGGAGCAGACGTGAAGAAAGTGGCCTCTATAAATAAAGACAAGTCTCATCAAATTCATCTCACCAACCAAGTTTCTCAGCTCAGCAACACACGTTAAAGGACGACCACGCTGAAATTTCACATATAGAAATCAGAGGCCTTTGAGGCCCGAGGACAAACCCAAAGTCTGTAACAACCTGCCTGTGCTTTTCCTATTAACTCTGCATTTTAAACACAGAAACTGTGTGAGGACAATCAGAATGCAGAATCCCATTGCGACCATTGCATCCTACTGTTATATATATATATATATATATACTTAATTCCCCTCTTCGATTCCCTTCTCCACAAAGAGCCATTGCAAAGCAGCTTGGGAACACACCACATTTTAAATCAGGATTTCTTTCCCCTGTTTTTTTATTGCTCATACAGATGTCATCCCTGGGTTTTTGTCACTACCGCTGACACGTCACGTACAGAGTGTGATAAAAGGTAACAGGTACCTCACTTGTACATGGATGAAACCAGCTCATCTTTTGCTCGATCAAAGTATTTCCTACTTGTACTATAATAAACAATTTGACACACTGGGGTTTTATTTTTCCTCTTATTTTAGCCTGAAGTTATTTTTCCAGAGTACTGAAAACCAGCTGCTCCTCTAATTAGTACACTGAGTGCTTATTTTATTCCTCAGATAAAAGTGTCTTATGTTGTAACGAAACAGTTTGACACCTAAGTCGTGCATTCATCTATTTTATTGCGAAAGTCTGCTTAAAGAGCAGGCATCCCAGATAAGGCAACACATTTTATGTGCCATTTCTCTGCATTTTTATTAGCACTACTGCCAATTGGAAGAATTTACAAATAATTTCTTTCCCAGCACAGAAATATATAAAATATTTTACTCTCTGCAGGCTGGCGGAACATTTGGGGTCATTCTCCAGATTGCAGACAGGAATGTGTGCACCTCTCCTAGGCTGCGATGTTCACTCTCATGCGATATCTAATTATCACAGAATCCCAGAATGTCAGGGGTTGGAAGGGCCCTGGAAAGCTCATCCAGTGCAATCCCCCCTGGAGCAGGAACACCCAGATGAGGTTACACAGGAAGGTGTCCAGGCGGGTTGGAATGTCTGCACAGAAGGAGACTCCACAACCCCCTGGGCAGCCTGGGCCAGGCTCTGCCACCCTCACCGGGAACAAGTTTCTTCTCTTATTTAAGTGGAACCTCCTGTGTTCCAGTTTGAACCCATTACCCCTTGTCCTACCATTGGTTGTCACCGAGAAGAGCCTGGCTCCATCCTCCTGACACTCCCCCTTTCCATATTGATCCCCAGGAATGAGTCCCCCCTCAGTGTCCTCTTGTCCAGCTCCAGAGCCCCAGCTCCCTCAGCCTTTCCTCACACGGGAGATGCTCCACTCCCTTCAGCATCTTGGTGGCTGCGCTGGACTCTCTCCAGCAGTTCCCTGTCCTGCTGGAACTGAGGGGCCACAACTGGACACAATATTCCAGGTGTGGTCTCAACAGGGCAGAGCAGAGGGGCAGGAGAACCTCTCTGACCTACTGACCACCCCCTTCTAACCCACCCCAGGTACCATTGGCCTTCCTGGCCACAAGGGCCCAGTGCTGGCTCATGGACATCCTTATGTCTAAGTATAACAGCAAATCTAGGGTATAAAAGAAGGTAAAATTTGACCTGCATTTTCCAAAGCAAACAATACGTCCCTGTAAGGCACAGGACACTGGACAGACACCCAGCGACACTGAACAACCTCCTCCTGGTGCACGGTCACGCAAAACCATCGAGAAGCAAAGTTTTGGCCTCACGTGAATCTCGGAGTGACAGAACCACCATTCCTCACCTCCCTTCCCAAAATCAGGCATCTTCACACAGAAAAACCCTTTGCCTCATGTTCTATTTTGGTACTTCCACCTCTCCCAGTACAGCAACACCATATTGCATCTTCCAGTAGTTCATAAAATGGTGTTTCTGATGATTTATAAGATTTCTCTTGACACCTTGAAATATTGCAAGTATATGCTCATTTTTCACCCTAATTCAGGTTTTTTTATGCCAGCTATAACATTTCCCCCTGCTCCTCCTCCCCTGGGTGAAGCCGACCTTGCAGAACAGCAAAGGGACGCAGCAGAAAAGGTGGAGAAGGCATTGGTAGGAAAAGCAGCAGATATTCCAGCCTCTGATTCTGCAAGTGTGCGATCAACCTCCTGGGAATGTTTGACAGCTGTCTCTGGGGACGGGGAGCTGGTTTTGATGCTTTTTAATATAGGATCTGCTGTGAGTTTGCACTCGCATGTGCAAGGGAAAACGTGTATTGTTCTGTTTATGAGCCCTAAACCATCCCGCAGTCCCGTTTTACTATTTCTTGGCTGAATTTCTCTCCCTCCCCCCCAGCCTTGTGACAGCTTTGCCGTGCCGTGGCACTGTGGCTCAGCAAATATTATAAATATTATATTACAATGATGAACCCAAACCTCTTTGTGTGCCATGAGCTCCATGGGACAACAACATCACCATGATCCCAACAGCAGGAATCCACTCCTGGAGGACATTTGGAAGTTCTTGAGCATCCTCAGCACCAGCCCATGAGTTTCTCTGAGGGCAAAGCCACTCATTTGTACCCTGTCAGTGCCAGGACATGTCACCTGGGAAGGCTGATGGCAGCGCTCGAGAGCCACGGAGGCATTAAAAGTGATGTGACACCTGCGAAGAGTTCCCGGGCAAAATTCAAGCTGTGCGACCCAAGTTCAAGCAGTATTTTCTAACTAACCACATTTTGCCTTTGAACGCAATGAATTATGAAATGCACCTTGGTTTCTGCTCTAATGTGGAGGCTCCGTGTGTCACTGAGCAGCTGCACATCACAGCCCCAGAAGCAACTGTCCTTGGGCATCTCTGGAGCCGACCCCTGCGTTATTTACTGAGCTCGGTGAGATCCTTTGTGGCACAAGGTGACATACGGGTGTGAAATGCTCTTGTCATATTCGTTTATGCTCAGCCACAAAACCCCTCCAGTGCACATTGTATACGCTCCTCTTAAAACATGTTTTGTCCAACCTGGTCACCCATGGCTTGAATGTCTCCTGACCTAGACAGGGCTGAGCATCCTCATCCCTCCAGAAAACAGGGTTTGCAATGAAAACCAAACTCAGACCAGCTCCGGTTGCTCATTATTTGAAGCCTATCAGTTAAATAAGCCGTGGCAGGTCCAGCCACTCTGCCATCCCGCAATGCGAGCGCGCTCCCAAGGTAATTTCTGATGAGAACCGTATGTTTGCACTAAGTCTGTTCAGGCTGGTTCAGATTAAATCTAAACCGCTGCCAATTGTATTACCTCATTATTAGCAGACACTGGCAGCAGCCTCGCACGGAGGGACGGATGTCTGGATACACTACCTGCCCTCACATCGTAACTCACGGCGGGCACTGGGGGATGCGCAGGGGGTTACTGCACCCCCCCGGTTTTACTAACCAAGGGGTCTCCTCCTTGAGTATGTTCTTTTATGCAACTGAGCTTCCCACCCACCTGATGCTGAGCCAAAGCCTTGGAAAAATCTGGCAACCCTCAACAGGAGTGTATGGGAAAGGGGGTTCGAGCCCTGCTACCGAATTATGATCACGCACATTGGGAGAGGAAGGAGGAAGCTATTGCTGGTTCTCACTGCATATTTCAAATTAAATCCCAGAAAAAAATGAAGACAATCCATCAGAGGAAAAGTGGCCATAAGCCGTAAGATATTAATTCAAGACATATAGCATTAATTCAAGCCAAATAGCATTAATTCAATTTGCAGGCAAGGTAAATCTTTCAAACAATATTCCCTTATTTGCTCAGTGCCTAAGGAATTTCCCATTACCCTGTCTTTTTTTAATGTATGGCCCATCTGACCTTCACGTAGCACAGACTTGTGTCCAGCCCCTAAACTGTCTGCTCAAAATATTTCAACAACAGGCAGCTGAGATGTAAGAGCAATAAAAACACCCAGCACAACTGGGCTGTATCTTTGGAGCTGTTGGAACTGTTGAGCTGCACGAGGTGGAGAATCACATCCCATCTCTGCAGAAAACACACCGAGCTTTCTGAAAGGGCTCAAACAGGAATTTAACACCTTCCATCTGCAGCCCATTACTCTACGTTTTAACTCCACCTCTCCCATTACAAGTCCCTGCACGCTAGGAGTGTATAGGAGAAAGCGCCAGAGACTCAAGTCTGTGAGACCCAGAGTCAGGGAACAACTGGAGAAGAATCAAAACTGGAAGCCAAGTCCACAGCACTCTTTTTCCCAAAAAGCCCAGAGTTTCGGTAAAAGACCCCATGAACTGGCACCATGCTGAGCCCGGCCTTGGCAAAACCTAAAGACAAATCACCTAGTCTGCGGGGAAAAGCCAGCAGAACATAAAGTGCAAACAATACTCAAGGTGCAAACAATAGTTTTTGGAGAAAATGCTTTTTAAAGTGATGGATTTTTTTTTTTCTTTTCTGTAAGGAATGAGATCATTACAACAGCTGATCTTCTCTATCCACCAAGTTTTGCATCGCTTTGGCTCCCTGCTCCAGGGGTGATGCTGAACACCCCTGAGCAGGTTGAGAGTCTGTTCGTCTCTTAGGAGCAGAGGAAATGGGCTCAAGTTGTGCCAGGGGAGGTTGAGGTTGGACCTGGGGAACAATTTCTTCCCCAAAGGGCTGTGGGGCATTGGAACAGGCTGCCCAGGGCGGTGCTGGAGTCACCATCCCTGGAGGGCTGGACAGACGGACATGAGGTTCTCAGGACATGGGGCAGTGCCAGGGGTGGGTTACCGTTGGACTCCATGATCTTAAGGGTCTCTTCCAAAAAAATGATTCTATGATTCCCCACTTCCCCTGTCACCTGCTGAATACAGTTGTATTGTGCATCCCATGGGGACATTTGACTTGGATATCCTTGGGGAGGTAGGAGAGCTTCGCTCCTGCTGCCACCATCTCCCATCAGCTTTCAGCTGCCTCACTGAGGAGGCTGGCATCGCATCACCTAGCCAAACATCCTCCATCAGACCGGGGCTGCATCCAGCACTCTGCTTTGGCACCACTTCAAACAACTGCACAGTGTTTCCACTCTGTTTTGACCGCATGCAGAATCCCAGAACCCCAGGCCGGTTGGGCTGCAGGAGCTCTGCAGATCCCCCAGCCCAGCCCTGCTCACGCAGGGTCACAGAGCAGATCACACAGGTGGGTCCAGGCGGTTGGAATGTCTCAGAGAAGGAGACTCCACACCCGCTCTGGGCAGCCTGGGCCAGGCTCTGGCACCTCCCAGCAAACAAGTTTCTGCTCATGTTCACATGGAGCCTCCTGTGTTTCAGTCTGTGCCCGTTGCCCCTCACCCTGGCGCTGGGCACCACTGAACAGAGTCTGCTCCATCCTCTGACACCCACCCTGAGCTATTGATCCATGGATCAGATCCCTCTCAGCTTCTCTTCTCCAGCTCAACAGCCCCAGCTCTCTCAGTGTCTCCTCATCACAAAGATGCTCCAGACCCCTCAGCATCTCTGTGTCCCTCTGCTGGACTCTCCAGTAATTCCTTGTCCTTAAACTGGGGAGCCCAGAACTGGACCTGGTTCTGCAGATGTGGCCTCCCCAGGGCAGAGCACAGAGGGAGGAACAACCTCCCTGACCTGCTGGTCACACTTCCCTTAATGCACCCCAGGTACTGTTGGAAGGGAGGGAGAAGGTTGGATCCACATCCCAGCTTCCCTGCACGTTTCAGGCATCAGGAAAGTCTCCCTTCCTGCTCTGACCAAGGACATTTTAAAGACAGCTCGCTCATCACGATCAGCTCTGATTGTAGCTTTGCAGCAGTTAAAAAGTCCCCCCTGGCTCCAAGCATCCTGATGCTGCATTTCTCTCTTCCCGTTAATGGTGGGTTCTGTTTCTTTTATTACCTCTTAGTAATTGTTTGACGAGTTCTCACAGCAGGACTTTGCTCAAAATTATTCCACCCTTCTAAACTTCTCCTTCAGAAACTATCAACACTTCATGATGACACAGTACAGCTCCAATCCACAGCATCTTTTACTTGCAAGAAGTGGTGAGGCCACAGGACCGGGCAGCTCTGCCTGGCTGGGTGCTCATGTCATGTCCCAGTAAGCATCACTGGGCAAGGAATGCATAAAAAAAGGTTACACCAGCCTTACAAAAGACCATTTGCAGCTTTGAAAAGGAAGGTTGCAAGAGCTGGTCTGGCTTCACCCAGCTGTATCAGCTGGTCAAATAAAAGCTGCTCCATTTCCCTTGCGTACGTTGCCTGAGGGGCAGGTTTATCTACAAGAGGTTGAGGGCTCACAGTCGTCTGCCCTTTCCTTTCTGTGATGAAAGGCAAAGTTTCACAGCTTCCTCTCCAGACCTTTTTTGGTGATCGTAAATTATTTGAGCCAAAACCATGGGTTACAATGCTCTGGGAAATACCCCCTCCATCAGTAACAAAGAACCAACAACTGAGACTTACCATCCATGTCAAGGCGTTGCATGATAATCGCCAGCTCCACCTCACTGGGCATGTATCCCAAGGAACGCATCGCCATGCCCAGCTCCTGCTTGGATATAAAACCATTCCCATCCCTGTCCAGCACCCGGAACGCTTCACGGATTTCTGGAAAGGAGAAGGAAGAAGAGAGAAGTTGTTATGGTGGAAGACTCCCTGGTCAATGCACAAAATCACAGAATCATAGAATTGTTTTGGTTGGAAGAGACCCTCAAGATCATGGAGCCCAACCATAACCCACCCCTGGCACTGCCCCATGTCCTGAGAACCTCATCTCCATGTCCAGCCCTCCAGGGATGGTGACTCCAGCACTGCCCTGGGCAGCCTGTTCCAATGCCCCACAGCCCTTTGGGGAAGAAATTGTTCCCCACATCCAACCTCAACCTCCCCTGGCGCAACTTGAGGCCGTTTCCTCTGCTCCTGGCGCTTGTTCCTGGGCAGCAGAGCCTGACCCCCTCCATCTGCACACATGGGACACAGAAGCAGCAGACAGTGCCTTTTCTAACATTAATGGTACATATTTGATCATTTCAAGTCAATGTAATAATTTGTTCATACACATATGTATATACATATATATACTTGTGTCTACGCAGTCACACATGCACAGCTCCACGTGCAGATAAATGCAACAGCATCCACACACATGCTGCCTATTTTCTGTGCTAGACACCACCACAAAATTATTCATTCATCACACATTGAACTCCGCTTATTTCTGCAGCATCTGCCCTGTACTGCTCTGGGTGAACCAGCCTGACCTGCAATAAAATCTCCCTGCATACGCTGCAGAGCAAACCCCAACCCCAGCAGCCCTTCTCCCAGCCCCTCAGCGTGTCTGCAAGGCAGGTTTATTATATTTTATGTCCCAGAAGCTCTAACTTTCTCCAACAAAACTCCGTGAGCAGGAGCAGCCGGGTACTCCCTGCCTCCCCCACAGGGCACAGAGCTCTGCGGCCAAAACTCTTGTCCGATAAAAGCAGATGTACATCTTTTGAACCGCACCCGCGCAAATTCCATCGCTCACTCCTCTCCATAGCTTTTCTCTTATTTATAACTGTTTTACAGCAATAAACAGCCTCAGATCAATAAAAACGCTGACAGCATCTAAGGCATCGCTTCCATCATTCTTCCCCAGCCTGGATTAGCTTCTGACATCTGACTTTGTTTGGCTTTTTAATTTTGGGGTATTCCCCCTCCAGCGTTTAAAAACCACCCTCAGCCCGGGCATCGCACCAAAGGGCCCCGCGCACCCGCCGCCTCGCGGGTTCGCACGTCCCCTGCTCCTCGCAGACCCCTCGGCTGGAGGCGCCACCACCGACCTCCCCGTTTCTGACTGTTGCGAATGCCTAACAGAGAAATGTGAACATTCCAAGCAGCTGGGAGCCTGTTTACTTGAAACGGTTTGGTTGGAGGTGGGGAGAGAAAGAGGCGCTGATTTCTTAGTTTTGGTTAGGTGGTCTTTGCAGCACGCTGTGGAGAGGAAAACACAGGATGCTTCAGCATCTCTCTTTTGGGAGGGAGGATATATATGAAAAGCCAGCATGCTGGGCCCTGCTGCAGCTTCGCTCAGAGGAGTTTAAGCTTCACATTAAAACATTTCATTGGAGAAGTGGGAGGGAAAACTCAGCAGGGTTTTTTGGGAAAAAAAATGAATTATTATAATTAAAAAATACTCTATTCTCTATCAGGAAACAGATTGGATGGGAAATGTTGATGCAGCCCTGGGTAATTCAGGCTTTAATGCTCAGATGAGAAAATATTCTCAGTCCTGCCATGGTCTCCAGGACGTCACCTCCTGTATGGGGACACAGCCGCTGCACCGGGGCCACGTGAAAGATGATGGATGGTCCTCGGTGCCCCCAGGAAAAAGCCAGGAGCATCACAACCCAGCAGGAAACCATCTCAGTGACGTCTTTGCTGACAGGTTATTTACAGCTTTACAATTCAAAGGCTGCTTCTAAACCACCCCACATCCAAGTTCAGCACCTCCCTTGACAACACCAGTGTGTTAATAAAACCTGTTCTCATTTCCACGGGCTGCTTTCTGCCGTGTGTGACACCCTGGTGACGTGTCGGGGCATCACCATGACCCACTGCTGCATCGTCACCATCTGCTTATCATAATGAGATCCAATCAATTTTTAATCCAGCCAACAAGCCCACTGACGCAAAAAGGGAAGAGCCTATTAATTCCAATGAATATTGGGCCAGGTCCGTAATATTTACACCTAGTGCTCAGGTTTGCATCAGCTTGTGGCTTCTTTAAACTGAAATGCTCCATGTTGTCTCAAAACTGGTGTGAGCTCGGTGAGATGAAAAGGTGGTGAGGCTGTTCAAAGCAAACCCGGCTGGAAGCATCGGTACATAATGCAAAGAACCTTTGGAGTAGGAACGAATCCCATTAGGCGCTGCCAGCTGTAGTGAAATCTATTTTCATACGCTGTGCTGAAAGCTAAAGTGCAGTAAATATTACATCGAAATCAATTAATTTTAAAATAAACTTTTGACAGCAGAAGACGAAAGAGTGAAAACTATTGCAAGGGAGCCGAGAAAGTATTTTAGAAAATAAAATATGAGTCTACCTTCGGAAAAGTTTATACGCAAGTTAGACTGATCCAAATTACACGAGTAAATGATGTCTGTGCAGGGGCTTTGCTGCAGGATGTCTGAATGCCAACGTCTAGTGAGCATCCTCTCCAGATACACCCATTTCAGAAGGCGCATTTAACATCAGTGCAACCTCTAAGCCTCGATCAGAGGAGACAACCCCACACATTTGGGGTCCAGCTCTGTTCCATACCCCTCAGAAACCTGAACTGTTGACCAAGCCTGAAACATCCTTCACGCACCAACTCCTGACCCCAAGTGGAGGTTTATTTTTTTCACTCATCACTCTATAAATACCACTTGTGCAGAGGTATATTTGAAGAGCTATTTATAGGTTGAACACACAGTACACGAAGCAGCTACGACCTCAGTCAGTGCCTCCTCTTTATCTTTACACGTATCACCACCTCCTTATCAGATTTGCTTTACAGTGATCCCTTCTCCTCCCATGTCCAGGCGGGCGCTGCCCTGCACAGTGTGAGCCACAGCTCTGAGCATCCTCCCCAAATCCAGCCCCACCAGCTCTTCCAACCGGTCCCAAAGAGCAGTCCATGAACCTGGCTGGCCCTCACCTTGATTTCCAGCTGTTAAATTTCATTACCCAAAGCTAAAAACACATCAGCGCTTTCCCCATCTGACTTCCCCAAAGAAGTCACCATGGCAACTGATGCTCCTGGTGTGTGGTCCGTGGAGTAAATCTCTCAACAAAGACATTAGCCGGACTTGGGGGAAACTTTGAGAGCTCTTCCATTTTGGCTGGAAGCTGCTCTTCGTGGGGATGCTTTACCCCGGTCAAGAAAAGCAGAGCCCTGGTTTGTCTTCAAATGAACAATAAAGATAATGGGGGGAGTGGGTGTTGAAGTGATGCTGCCCCAGCAGCTGCTGTTCCCCTTGCCCAGCCCTCCACATGAACCAAGCACCTATTTTCAGATTACACCTCCCTAGGGACATTAGCAGATATTAATATTTATTCCCCTTCCCGCTATATAGTATCTGCTTTTACTCTCAAATACAGGAAGGTGACACAGAACTATATGAGAGTATAGAAGGGGAAAAAACAAGGGAAAGTATAGAAAGGTTTAGAGGACAGAAAGTGGCCCATTTTGGTGGTGATGGCACTGGAAATGGCATCAGGAAATGTCACTTCTCAAAGAGCCCAGGCTGGGACCTGAGTGCTCTTCTCTGTGTCTCAGTTTCTCCAGCCCCTGGGAACAGCGATACTGCCCCTCTATACAAGCTCATTTCAACACAAAAGTGTCACCCAACAGCCAGTGACTTCAGCAGCACTAAACCATCCCACTCCAGAATGAATTCAAACAGTAGCAGCAACGCTGCTGCAAAGAGCCTATGTCAGATGGACCATCCACGATGCTTAGTGCTGAACAGCCTTCGAGAGAACACGGGGAGAGGAGGGATCAGCATCTGGCCCCTTCCTAACTAACATCTTCATTAGTGATCTCAAAGAGGGAGTGGATACAACATTGATTAAATTCCCAGATAATTCCAGAGTTGCCAGGACAAAAAGTCCAGCAAGGAAGGAAGGAGAGCTGTGTGAAAGGGACAAGATTTTGGAGCAGAAGGGCCAGGGCAGGTTCGCTGCGCTGGCTCTGAAGGAATGTTTTTTGGGCAAGTTTAGCTCTGGGTTTTTCCCCAGGTGAGGATTTATGTTCCACGGAAGCCAAGAGCACAGCACTCATTTCTCAGAATTACTTGAGAGTTCAAAAGCTGCATATGGGGAGGTTGCTTGCAATTAATTCCTCCTCTTTCCTCACATTTAACAGCTGCACCTTCCCGCTTCCCTGTTCTGGAGCTCACGGCTGTCCAGTTACCCCACGCTCCTCTGCAAAGAGAGAAAGGAAGAATGGATGATTACTTCTTCTTAGAATCACAGAACAGTTTGTGTTGAAGGGCCCTTCCCAGCTCCCCCAGTGCCACCCCTGCCATGAGCAGGGACATCTTCACCAGCTCAGGTTGTCAGAGCCCCGTCCAGCCTGGCCTGGGATGTCTCCAGGGATGGTTCAGCCACCACCTCTCTGGACAACCTTTTTATTACCTTTCTGAAGGGCACAAAGCAAGACCACTGTCAGAGCCGGACCTGCCATCCGGCTTAGAAAGTCCTTAATTCTCTCCATCTGCATCCAGAAAACCCAAAGGCAACAACGTTCTGACCCACCTGCTCACATCGCGCCTGCTCCAAAAACATCCCTGCACTCCCGGAGCACTGAGAACCGACCTTGCGCTCCCTTCCCTGGCTCATCCGTTCTCCCAGCTCAGTAGCAGGTTTATTTACAGATGATTTCTCTCCGACTGGTAACTAGAGGCAACCATCATTATTTCTTGTTTTGCTTCCTGAATGAGAATGAATCATGATTCTCTGGGAAATAAATTCAAATTGAGAGTGTCCACTGGTTACCCTCAGGCGCTGCAGATGGTTTCAGGTTAGTTCACTGGGTATAAATATAATACCACCATAATACATTTTGTAATTACACAGTAACTACCACAGTGCACTGTAATTACAATCAGAGTCCTATATGGTTATTTTGATTAGTACGATAAGAGAAGAAATACCACCACCCGAAATCTTGAAAATCATCTCATCCACTTAATTGTGGGTTTGGGCACCAAAGTACAAACTGAATGATCTAAAAGCTGCAAATAGCATGTCCTTGAGTGAACTGTTAAGTGAGTCTTGTAACTACTATATGTGTTTTAAAAAAAATGGAAATTTCCATCCCTCCATCTGCTATTCTTACACTTGTTGTTTTTCTTTTCTGCAAATTGCAATAAAGTGTCAAAATAGCTACGTTTTTCATCTAATAGAAATGCCCCCCCCCCAGCGTATTCCAATTGCAAGTGTCAAAATATTTAATCTGGTTGTTCTCAATCTCAGCAGTTCAGCAGCCACAGATCAAACCCCGTCACTGCAACCCGGAGCCACGTCCACCTGAACGGCTGCAGCGTCTTGTCAGCGTCACCAAAAACATGCAGCTGGAAATGGGGCAGAACCCCAGCTCGGATAGAAACAGTTATGTTGAGTGGGCAAAGCAAATCAGTGCTAGACGACGCATCTCAGCTCAGAAAAGTCTGCCTCAAAACTAAGTGCCTCATCTTGGTTTTCCTTAGAGGGACTTTTTCACGCATAATTTGGAAGATTGTATTTTTTTGCTTCCCCGGGAAAAAATGATTTGTGGAAATGACATTTCCTGTGCTTATGTTCCCAAACACTTTTCACACTTGCCAAGTAACCAACATCCCATTACCATATAAATGCACAACACAAAGCCTATTGGCTACTCTCTTAAACAGAAGCTTTTAGTACCAGCAACAGAACTGGACTGGGAATACTGGAGGATATTTACTCGGAGGGCCCTGCGGCACCATCCGGATCCAGCGGGGACTTCTGCTCCACAGAGGAATTTGGCAAAATAACAACTTCTACTCTTTCCTACACATTTCCCTACCATGAGCAGAATTTCATGCAGGAGACAAGCAGGGCTCCCCTTCAGCTCTTCCTGACACCAGCAGAAGGATGCATGGGGTTGGAGATGTTGTGCTGTGGCTTTCACCTATAAATGATGCAGAATAATCAAGTTCTCTGTGCCCGAGAAAGGTACAGGCTGGTCCTGAGCGGTGAGGGATGGACTCAGAGTGAAAGAAGTGAGGAAGAGGTCAGAGGGGATGCAAATTGCAAGAGAAGAGCAGGACTCAGCTCATAGAATCATAGAATCATTTCAGCTGGAAGAGACACTCAGGATCATCAAGTCCAACCATAACCTAACTGTAGTACCAACCCATGACCCTAAGAACTTCATCTAAATGCCTTTTAAACCCCTCCAGGGATGGTGACTCCAGCACTGCCCTGGGCAGCCTGTTCCAATGCCCCACAGCCCTTTGGGGAAGAAATTGTTCCCCACATCCAACCTCACCCTCCCCTGGCGCAACTTGAGGCCGTTTCCTCTGCTCCTGGTGCTTGTTCCTGGGGAGCAGAGCCCGACCCCCCTGGCTCCAAGCTCCTTTCAGGCAGTTCAGAGATCAGAAGGTCTCCCCTCAGCTCCTGTTCTCCAGCTGAACCCCCAGCTCCCTCAGCCGCTCCATCACACTTGTGCTCCAGCCCCTCACCAGCTCCGTTCCCTTCTCTCCACTCGCTCCAGCACCTCAAAAGCTTTTGTGGTGTGAGGGGCCCAAAACTGAACCCATGATTTGAGGTTTGGCCTCCCCAGTGCTGAGTACAGTGGCACAATTGCTCCTCTGGTCCTGCTGGCCACACTATTCATGGAGGTGCTTTGATTGCCACCTGCGATGCACTGAGGAGCACAGGGAGATAGAGGGGACATCCCAGGGACAGAGAAAAACTATTTCAGGTGAAGAGCAATTTCTAAGAACAAATGGACATGAGTAAATTTAGCCTGAGAAGCTGAAGAAAGTTTCAGAGGTGAATGACAACTACAGCATTTTAAAATGGGGCTTGACCCATCCTGGGCAGCTTCAGTTTCTGTCACCGAGTCATCTCTAGCAGTAGGAACCGGCTTCAGAAACCTCTTCCAGCCCACGTCACTACTCCTCCACCTGCTAAGAAAATTTTCACTCCAAGTATATAAATGCACACTGCAGCAGTCAGCAAAAATGATGATTTCATGTTAATTCTTACATGAGGAATCATGGACTCAGGATCCCCATCTGCCAATCCCTGTTTGAAAACTTCGCTCAGATCTCTGGTCCTCTTGCTCTATTGCTGCATCCTTGGCTTTGTGGTTCCCCAGTCTCAACCAAATGCCTTATAAAGTGGGTCTTTTTTTGAGCATCCATGATCAAACAAGTCATTATTATGAACAGCAGCATTGGGATGGGTGTTGGAAAAAGGAAAAGCCACCCCTAAGAATGAAAATCACCACTATGAAAGCAGATAAATTTAAGATACATGCTACAACTTCTGTTTACAACCTAAGAACATGCTGTAAAAAAAGCGAATAAGGAGAGAACATATTTCCGCTGTTTTCCAAAGAAACCTCCATCTCCTCTTTCGCTAATTCTTTTTATTAGGAAATAATCTTCATACTTCCCTCACCCTCACATCCAACAGGCACAAAACATTTTCCATCCCATGACACTACGGCAGAGCACCTCCTGCACAGGACGTATTCTCCTGGGAACTGCTGAGCCATGGACAGAATTGTTTAACTACACAACCTTTTTTTAAGCTGCCTAGACATAAACCTGTAATATCTGGGAGCTAGTTTATTGACATCAATACTCCATTCATCATCAGAAGTGAAACATTTGCCGGACATAAATAGGTAATGAGCTCAGGACCCTCCCCTGGAGCATCTCGGAGAAGGAGAGTGATTTAATTCGAGATTGCTTAGGGACGACTCATATTAATGTTGAAGAGATAATAGCTTCCCATTTCATATATATACATAAATATATAGAATTTGCATCCTGTACTGACTTAAGGCTAGAACAGTCTTCATTCATTTCGCACCAAAATGAGAGTTTCATTCTGCAGCCTTGTCTGGCAATAACTACATAGGAAACAGAACGTCTCCCGGCATTTGTAGCTCTTTTCTTAGACTTTGCAAAGGTGGTTTAATTAGACTTTAAGCATTCTCTGTTGGAAATTTACTGCTCAATATTCAAACGTAGGTACCTGCCATTTAGAATAAAGTCCTGGAAACAGCTGCGCAGAGCCCCATTTGTTACAAGCATCTCAAACACCCCGAGAGTCGGCTCTGACAAGGATAACAAGTTGGCATCCTTCTTCCCATCGCAAAATGACCCTCGAGTCAGGACAGGTGGTACCCAAGGCAAGTTTTACTGGAGTTCAATTGCTTTCCCAGTCCCTCTGCCTTTAAATAACATCCACATGGCTACCCAGTGGCACATTAAACCCAACTTAATGTGTCATTACTACAGTTGTACTAAAGACCAGAGAAACATTTCAGTCCCTGGCAGGGTTTGCTCAGATGAGCCCAGGCAGCTCTAAGCCCATGGTGAGATATTGCTTGTTGCTCTTCCACCGGCTTCTACAAGTGGGATGGGAGCAACACCTTCAGCATCCCCCTGTCCCTCTCCAATCAGCAGATTTATCACCTGGCCCTTGGATTTATTTATTCACTTGTTTCTCTGGTATCACCACCCAAGGTGAGAGACTCCCCCTGGGAAGGACCACACTCTGCCAATGATTTAATGCTGTTCAAAGCTCATAGAATCATAGAATTGTTTCGGTTGGAAGAGACCCTCGGGATCATCAAGTCCACCCATAACCTAACTCTAGCACTAAATCATGTCACTAAGAACCTCGTCTAAATGCCTTTTAAACCCCTTCAGGGATGGTGACTCCAGCACCGCCCTGGGCAGCCTGTTCCAATGCCCCACAGCCCTTTCTGGGAAGAATTTTTTCTTCATATCCAATCTGAACCTCCCCTGGAGCAACTTGAGGCCGTTTCCTCTCATCCTACCACTTGCTACTTGGGAGAAGAGACCAACACCCTGTTCCCCAAGTCCCAGTATCAACTTGTCGAGGGTTAAGATTGCGGGGTGACAATAAAACCCTGGCAGATGTATTGTTAACCCCCTCTCCTCCCGCCCCCCAATTCCCCCTCCCTCTTCCCCCTTTCCACTAAGGAGAGGCGATTGGGAGGAAAAGAAGGACAGAGAAAAGAGAGTTGGAAAAAATAAAAGATATTTTACTAATGCTACTAATAAGAATAGAGAAAATAATACAAAATATACAAAACCAATCTTGAAAGTCTCAGCAACTGCAGAGCCGGCAACCAAAGTCCTGGATTAGACTCTGCAGCCAATCGGAGCTGGATTCAGTCTGTCACTGGCCTCAGTTCGCAGGGACGACTAGCAAGGTCCTCTCCTAATGTCAGCCATAAGCAGAAGGGAAAAGGCAAAAAAAGGAAAGCAAACGAGATCCCCGTGATCTCCCACTTTTATATGAAGTATTCACGTGAATGGAATGTTATACACAGTTGGTCAGTTTCTTGCTCTCTTGTTTCTCGTCGCCCCTCTCATGAGATGTCCATCTGTGCTTATCAATAAGTTTGCATTCCATTGCTAGGTTTACCAAAACATGTGTCTGGTTCTCCAGGAAAATGCAGTTCATATGAAGGCTTTAGCTGACAGGCAAAATTCACTAAAAGAGAAACTTGTTTTTAACAAAACCAGGACACAACTCCATCCCAGAAAAAGACAGTTTTTCTCTCTAAAAGCCAAAGTGATTATAACATGTAAATTGCTTCACTGAGAGCGTATCTTGTGCACAAGAACTCAGCAAACCAAATCTGACCCTAACGCACCGTCTCCAGCTCTCCCTCTTCACTGTTTCAAGGCTCAGGAATAGGAGCTTTGTCCTACAAACAACGACCCTGCCTCAAAAGGAGGAAAACTAAAGAGCCAGCTCCACTTTGAAATGAAACTTTCTGGGAAGCACTCAGGAACACCAGAAATGCTGTACTGGCCTGAGTGCCAGAGACAAATTGTAATTTCTGCTATTTATTCACAGAAACTCAAACTCTAACACAGTGAAGTAAATTCTTATTTTTCCCTTGGTTTGGGCCAATTTTTTCCCCCTTATTTTCACTTGCAGTTGCACAGTAAAAATGGGTACCTCTGTACCTTCTCTGGCCAGCAATCACTATAGTCTCCAAAATCTGCTGAGCACTTTTCCCTCAAGGTGATCTTCATACAGCCACAAATCCCTGGGAAACCAGTAAGAACCTGACAGAAGAGCCAGGCTGTGCTCCTCACTCCTCATTACCTGAGCCCTGCAGCACCAACGCTCCGCTGCCCCCACTGACACCGATTAATTACCCTGGAAATTCCCTGGGTTGCCCAACCGGACTCAGAAGCACCATCAGATAAAGGAAGCTGATTGCAAGACAAGATAAAACGGAGCTCTCGGTAATGCAGACAGATGGGAGAGTACGTTGCAGGAGAAGGAAAGGAGAATGGCAACAGAGCAGCACTGGATGTGGGCAGCAGGGATGCAGGCAGGAGGGATGTGGGCAGTAAGGATGCGGGCAGAAGCGATGTAGGCAGCAGGGATGCGGGCAGCAGGGATGCAGACAGGAGGGATGCGGGCAGCAGGGATGCAGACAGGAGGGATGCGGGCGGCAGGGATGCGGGCAGCAGGGATGCAGGCAGCAGGGATGCAGGCAGCAGGGACACGGGCAGGAGGGATGCAGGCAGCAGGGATGCCAGTAGGAGGGATGTGGGCAGCAGGGATGCGGGCAGGAGGGACGTGGGCAGAAGGGATGCAGGCAGCAGGGATGCCAGTAGGAGGGATGCAGGCAGCAGGGATGCGGGCAGGAGGGACGCGGGCAGCAGGGATGCCAGCAGGAGGGATGCAGGCAGCAGGGATGCCAGCAGGAGGGATGCAGGCAGCAGGAATGTGGGCAGGAGGGACGCGGGCAGCAGGGATGCAGGCAGCAGGGATGCCGGCAGCAGGGATGCCATTAGCAGGGATGCGGGCAGCAGGGATGCGGGCAGCAGGGATGCAGGCAGCAGGGATGCAGGCAGCAGGGACACGGGCAGGAGGGATGCAGGCAGCAGGGATGCCAGTAGGAGGGATGCGGACAGCAGGGATGCGGGCAGGAGGGACGCGGGCAGAAGGGATGCAGGCAGCAGGGATGCCAGTAGGAGGGATGCAGGCAGCAGGGATGCGGGCAGGAGGGACGCGGGCAGGAGGGACGTGGGCAGGAGGGATGCAGGCAGCAGGGATGCCAGTAGGAGGGATGCAGGCAGCAGGGATGCGGGCAGGAGGGACGCGGGCAGCAGGGATGCAGGCAGCAGGGATGCCAGTAGCAGGGATGCGGGCAGCAGGGATGCGGGCAGCAGGGATGCGGGCAGCAGGGATGTGGTGGTGGCGTTGCCCAAAACGTGAGCTCTGCTGGGTGGTAAATTACAATCCTGCGCTTGGGTGGGTTCTGGGCAGCTCAGCTGTGCATTACTTCTTCCTAAGCTGCGATCAGGCCACGATGGATCTAAAGAGTTCATTTCAAATCTCCCGGCCAAAAGAAAGGTGAGGAAAATACTGCAATAATCTGTCCTTCGGCTTGCTTTTCTTTCAGTGGCTTTGCAGTGTAACAACCCCAAGCTCATCTGTCATTCCTGTTCAGGAATTGTTTCCAGAAAAGGCTTCACCACAGTGAACTCCTGATATTTCACGGACGTGTTATTTAATATTTTAAAAAGTGAAATTGTAAATTCAAACCAAAATATTTCAGCATTACTGAAATGAAGCTCTTCTATAATTTTCAGTTGAAAAGGCTATTGTCAACAGGGAATGTAATCAAATCTGCATTTTTCTGATGGAAAATGTTTCCACTGGAAGAATTACAATCAGCTTGAGCTCCGCAGCTCTCTCCATACTTTTCGGTCCAAGTTTATTGCTTTACAGAGTATAAAGCAATTTAAGAAAGCTTTTCCCAACGTGCCTGCAAAGCATCATTGGAACACACTCGTTTAGGGACAGGAAGCACCAAATCACCACATCAACGCTTGCAGCCTGTATGCAAAACTGATAAAGCTTCAGCACTTTTCTTAGCAATTCCGAAGCATCTCCTTATGGAGAAAACTCACTGCGAATCACTCAAAAAATCTGAATTTTACCCTGGAGCTACATCATGTGAGATTTTCATTTTCTCTGGCTGAAGGTGCATCTGTAACAGCAGAAGTTGTTCTGATACTCTACTAAGATCTATGGGAGGGGAATGGAAATCATTGTGGTCTTTATCTCCGGGCAGCATCCAGCCACATGTCCTGGCGTACGGTACACATTCTATTATTCTGCATTTGCTGACCTTGCTGACCCCAAGTTGTTGTCTCACTGATACGGTTTTGTGCTAGACCAGGGCTGCCAAACACAAACCATATCGGGAGCTCTGCCTGCCCAGGGTGCCCATAGACACTCATCAAACAGATGACAATTGGATCCTAAGTGGGTCTGCAACCTGCTGAATTATCAGGGGAGTTGCTACAGGGGTCAGGGTGAAACTCCAACAAATCATCTTCCTAAATCCTGTCCAAAATCCCAGAGGTGCTCACAGGCTGGTTGGGGTTGCAGGACCTCTGTAGATCCTGTTTTATTTTTGGGGGAACAGGGTAGTACTGACCGAAGCCCACACCTTTGTCTGCCTATGAACTGTGCCCTGTGGTATGGAAGGACCATAATGATAAGACACCCAAGGAGACGACTCAGGTGAAAGAAAAACTACAGCAGGGTTCATGTCTCGTGGATCAAGGAAAATTTAAACAGAGAGAAGCCAGCAAAGCTGGGTGACAGCAGATACACAGGGTGACGGGACAGCAGACATTGTCTCTCTCCCTTCTATTGCTTTTGGGGGAAACAAACCTGGTTCACACCAGTCAAACCAGACGAGAGTTTGATCAGAGCTCCCATTGCCCATGTGTTGGCTCCCGTTCCGATGAATGTCAGCGTGAGCACTGAACATGAGAGTTTTTTTTGTTCTCGAGAACAGCTGAAAGTACAGTAAGTCTCTTTGGAGAGGAGGGTTTAATTAGCTGGCATGATATCAAACCTGAATGACTTCTGACATACAATTAAAGTTCATTGTCTAAGCTTGAAAAAAACATGTAACCTGCCTTTATCACCATTTCACTCTATGTTCACTTGATACTTTAAAAATATATCACGTGTCCACATTTCAGTGGCCATTTCTGTATCTGCTGGTCCTTGGAACAAATGAACATTTCTAAAAATAACATAAAAATCTCACAACCTGAACACACAATCAAGTGCATAGGCTGCAGGTGCCTTTCAGAGATGATATTAAAATTCAAATGTGTTCCTTCCAACTATGGAGAAGTGAAGCTTAAGAAATGAAATATGCCTGGCCATCCATCTCTGTCTGGGAGGCAGAACCACACCTGAAGCGGGGGAACAGCCTTCCCCAGCATCACAACCAGATGACAGAGAGCTATGCCTTATCTGGGTGACTCCAGGTGATGAATCCCTAGGCAAGATGCTACTGGAATACAAGTGATGCCTGGAAAACCCTCTGGGAGATGTTGGACCCTCTTCTTGCCCGTGCTCCTCATGTGCATCGCGGAGTTCCCTCCCTTCCCCAGGCTGCATCACTCCTGCCCTGGCGCTCGCTACACAAGCATCACCCTCCCCCGACAATCCGCTGCCACCTCCTCCCACTCGCTGTCTTTGAGTAACTTCTCATTTATTCCCTTTCTCTCACGTCAGTCTCATGTTGCCCATTTGAGCCCTTTCTGCGGTTCCCTCGCTCCTTCTCCGCCGCCTCTCGACAGCAGCGAGTCCTCAGCTGATTCCCAGCTGTCGCTCCAAGCCTCCTTGTCATTCAGGAGCACGGGCACTTCCCAAGACCAAAACGCATTAGGGATGCGAAGGCGCAATTAAGCCCAGCCACACCTCCCTCCTTTCTCTGCGCCCACCAAATTCTGGGAGAGGATGAGAGAGCCCTTTAGCAAGGTGGGAATAAAGTCCGCAGCGGCACGGCTCTGAGTCTGCAGCACAGGGTCCGTATGGGGATGAGGGAGCCAATTTCCCAGCAAGGTAAATAAGTGACTGTCCCCTGAGTCACTGCAGATCCTGGTGGGTGTTTCTGGGCACTATGAGGTGCTGCTTTGCACAAAGATTCTGCAAGATACGCAGGCAGTATCTGTTGTAAACATAAAGTTAATTCATTCCAAATATACCTGGCTAAACATCTTAAACATAAAGGGAATGTATTAAGAAACCAGATTCAACCGCAGGCATAAGTAAAACACCACACTGGGTGCAGGGTGTTTTATACACATAAGCAAAATAGATCAGTCTCACATTTCTAGAAAAGGACACCAGATGTCTTTGACGTCATCTAAATTATCTCTATTTTTAAAAGTTACTCTTTTCCATTTGCTGCCAACTCAGAAAGTCCAATTTGCCAAGATAATATATCTAGTGTGGCTCAAGATTTCCAAACTTGAAGTATCAGTCTCTTAGCAACCATAGTACTCTTTGTATTAAAACTGAGCACAGTGAAACTGTCATCTTCTGTAGCCTTTTATGCACCTAATCAGTGAATTCCCATTAAAGACACAATATTCGAAAAATGGCATTTAGGATTCTAGATGCATCCAGAACATATATATACACACATAGATTCCATATTCTCTCTACCAGAAGGATGGAGTATTTATAGTAGGGAGACATGTCAGGGAAATACGTGGCATATCTTATTCATGCATGAACTAGATAAGAAATGAGAAGCTGAATGTTACAAAAGGTGCAGCAAGAGTCAAAAAGAAAAATAAACCCTATAAAATCATGGAAATAACTTTTGCTTCCATCTCAGTCTGATTCAAGTGGTGGCCTTTAGTCAGCGGGCAGGGGTGAGATGAAAGAAAACCTCCCTTTTCTTGTCTGCTGTGCTTTCAGCCCAGCGCTGGAAGAACCATTTGATGCCTACAAGAGTTCTGGAAAGGGCTTTCGACTCCCACGTTCACATCTGCTTCTTCCAGCCCTGCACAGAAGCTCACGCTCCTCGTAAGCTTTCCATGGGTAAATAACACTTCAAGGTCCTCTGCAGGAAGATATGGTGTTGCAGAAGTACATGAAACCATTTTGAATGCTGAGAGGATCACACAAAGCAAGTCCCTTCTCAGGGTGTCCTGTCCTCGTGGAGCTCCTGTGCTGCCTACCCAGCAATTCTGGGTATTTTCCTCCACAAATGTGGAGAAAACTCCAGGAAACAAAATGGAAACCTGTTTCCTAGCACAGCAGTTTAATTCAGATTATTGGTTTCTTATTTCCCTGTATCTCTACAAGGCTCTGGTCCCATCTGAAGACCACGCCATCCCTCCTCCACCCTCTCCTGTAAGACTCAGCCTGAAAGTAGCTTGACTTGGCTGGAATATCCATCCTCCCTGACCAGAGCATGAGCAGGACCAGAGCCATTGCACGTACAAGGACCAGAAAAGAAGACCAGCTTTTGAGTTTAAGCACCGGATACATTCCTCTGCTGTAGGCTCTCTAGATGAGGACCTGGTGTCTCAGTCCCACCAACTGATCTGCCATTCTCTGACTGGCCTCACCTGGATGGCTGGTGGTGGCCAGCAGAGGACTGAGGGCAGGGAGCGCATGTCCTCATCCTGAAACCATTTGGATTGAAACTCTGCCCCTCTGCCCTGCTCTGGTGAGACTCCCTGCAGTGCTGGTCCAACTCTGGGGACAGCACAGGACACACATGGACCTGCTGCAGAGCGACCAGAGGAGCCACAGGAATGATCCAAGGCTGGAACCGCTCTGCTGGGAGGACAGGCTGAGAGAGCTGGGGTGTTCAGCTGGAGAACAGAAGCTCTGGGGAGACCTTATTGCGTCTTTTCTGTACTTTAAAAGTGCCCATAAGAAAGATGGGGACAGACTTTTGAGCAGGGTCTGTTGTGATAGGACAAGAGGTGATGGTTTTAAACTAAAGGAGGAAGGTTCAGGCTGGACATGAGGAAGGAATTGTTGGCCCTGAGGGTGGTGAGAGCCCAGCCCAGGTTGGCCAGAGAGGTGGTGGCTGAACCATCCCTGGAGACATCCCAGGCCAGGCTGGACGGGGCTCTGAGCAACCTGAGCTGGTGAAGATGTCCCTGCTCATGGCAGGGGTGCACTGGGGGAGCTGGGAAGGCCCTTCGACCCAAACCATTCTGTGATTCTGGACTGAAAGGAGAGGGAGCAGCTGTCTGAGCTGTGTCATGCCACCTTGCAGGCACATCCCCCATTTCAGGGTGGCCAAGAGCACCCTGGTTCTCCCAGGTGTTACCACACAGTGACCATCATAGGTCATGAAGACCTCCAGACCTGCTTATTCCCCAGTAAGCAGCACAGCTGCCTCAGGAGGGGATGGAAGCAAAAGCCTCAGATGAAGCCAACAGCAGTGTTCCTGCTGCTCCACCACCGTGCAAACAGGCACAGACAACTCCTTGAAGCTTTTACAAACACAGTGGGACTTGTTTTCTTTACCTTCTCTCCTGACAGATAAAAAGAAAAGGAAATAATTTCGACCTCTCCCCTACTTCAGCTCTGATCTCGGCTCCTCCAAGTATTACCAGTCTTATTTCTACAGCACTCACAATAGCAGCCCTCGTGTAATTCCATTATATCCCTGCAGTTGTTATTTATGTCATGATGATTGCATTGCACCCAAGGGCAGAGGGAAGAGACGGTGAGGTCCGTTCAGATTTACAAGACGGAGTAGCTTCCCCATTTTCAACCAGCTGCATTATTCACTGTGGTTTTACTTACTGGCACATGAAAAATGATCGTGAAATGATCTAGAGCTGACTGTACAGCACTTGATTTCGAATGCGCTTCAAGCAATCAATCTGACAGCGCGCTTCGAGGGCTGCCACGCGGGGCTGCTCCGCGCATCCTTCATCTGCTGCCTGGGCTTGCTGAGGGGGAGCAACTCGCTGCTAAAATAAACACTATGGCTAAAGTTTTACTAAAGGAGGGGCTGGAGTAGCTGCAGCACTCACACAGCTCATCCTCATCAGCCACTGTTGTTATAGCGCTCACCTGTGTGCACCACCTGCCCCGCTTTTAATAGTGTAAAAGAGGGGATTGTATTCATTATTTTTAACTATTACCTAATCAACTGTGAACATGAGATGTTAGCACAGAGCCTTAGGTAGTATATGCAGAGTCACAGCAGCAGGATCAATATATCATCACTATATACATGTACAATATATGCCTCAGACACGATGCAGCGCCTGCCTCTAAAACTCATATTCTAGACAGACTGTAAAGTGGAACTGGTCTCAGATTAAAATTGCATTGAATTTCCCATGGCAATAATGAAGTTGTTTGATAAAATTACTCTGGAAGTATTGCTTGCAAATATTAAACTATTTAGATTTGTGAGAAACACAATAAAGAAAAAAAGAAAAAACCCGACAGTTCTTGGCATATTTGCCATTAAATACATAATTAAATTCAAAGTAAACCTAGGCCCTAGTCTAGATTCCCAGCACGAAGAAACCAACTGCAGGAAGAAAAAGGCTCCAGCATTAATCCCTTTCTTAACACAATCACCACACAAATCCCTAAATCCAGCAAGGGGGTGGACTTGGGAACGTGTCCCACTGGTTCCCTGCTCTGGGCTCTTCCAGAGCTGTGCAGCTCCTGTCCCCGGGGAGGGGACAGCTCAAGGACCTGGCCCCAACACCTGCACAGCTTCATCCAGAGGATTGTTAGGAAAACTCTGCAGCAGAGAGAGGACCAGGGAAGCATCTCACTAAGAAACCAGTGACAAGGGAGCAATAGAATCATAGAATCATTTCAGTTGGAGGGGACCTTCAGGATCATGGAGTCCAACCATAACCCACCCCTGGCACTGCCCCATGTCCTGAGAACCTCATCTCCATCTGTCCAGCCCTCCAGGGATGGTGACTCCAGCACTGCCCTGGGCAGCCTGTTCCAATGCCCCACAGCCCTTTGGGCAAGAAATTGTTCCCCAGATTCAACCTCAACCTCCCCTGGTGCAACTTCAGGCTGTTTCCTCTTGTCCCATCACTTGCTACTTGGGAGAAAAGACCTATACCCTCCATACTCCAACTGCCTTTCAGGCAGTTCAGAGAGCAATAAGGTCTCCCTTCAGCCTCCTGTCTTCAACAATAAACATCCCAGCCAGACTCAGCAGCTACAACACCAAATACTCCAAGCGGGCAAAGCTGCTGAAAAGATGGTGCAGAGAAACAAACTGTGCCACATCTCTACCCGTCTTGTAGAATCAGGATGACAACACTGAACCTGAACAGGGCTTAAAGAGGTTCACATTCGTGGTAAGAGACCTTGTCTTAATCTGGGGCCTCCTGGAGCTCCTTGGAGCAGCCATGGCCTGGTGGGACAGTGCTCTCCATGGCGGGACCCCAGACATCACTGGACCACAGTCACAGAACCCCAGGCTGGTTGGGCTGCAGGAGCTCTGCAGATGCCCAGCCCAGCCCTGCTCACGCAGGGTCACAGAGCAGATCACACAGGTGGGTCCAGGCGGTTGGAATGTCTCAGAGAAGGAGACTCCACACCCGCTCTGGGCAGCCTGGGCCAGGCTCTGGCACCTCCCAGCAAACAAGTTTCTGCTCATGTTCACATGGAGCCTCCTGTGTTTCAGTCTGTGCCTGTTGCCCCTCACCCTGGCGTTGGGCACCACTGAACAGAGTCTGCTCCATCCTCTGACACCCACCCTGAGCTATTGATCCCATGGATCAGATCCCTCTCAGCTTCTCTTCTCCAGGTCAACAGCCCCAGCTCTCTCAGTGTCTCCTCATCACAAAGATGCTCCAGACCCCTCAGCATCTCTGTGTCCCTCTGCTGGACTCTCCAGTAATTCCTTGTCCTTCCTAAACTGGGGAGCCCATAACTGGCTGTAGAACTCCAGATGTGGCCTCACCAGGGCAGAGCAGAGAGGGAGGAACAACCTCCAAGTCATTTCAGAGAAGACGAAGTTTTTAAAAGTCGGGGGGGAAAAACAGTTTCTGTTTTATTCCCACTCCTCTCCCACGAAAGCGGCTTCTCTCTCAAAGCAGCAAATATGCTGCTGGTTTGTGTCCTGAGCCATGACGCAGCTTCTGCTCACAGAGACTCCCGCATCCTCTCCCGCTGAGCTGGACAAAACCCGCCTGTCATCTTGGAGACGTTACTACACTAAAACAACATCCCCCAAGCTATTAGGAAAGCTGCTGCGAGTTCTGCAGGTTGCCAATAGCTCTGGGGGATTTCACAGTGGCCAAGCATAACAAGGAGGAGGGAAATCCCAACTGTGCTCCATCCACGGGCTGTGTCCCCTGTGTCAGCTGCCTGTGGAGGGGACTGTGCCCCAGCATGAGCACACTGGGGATGCTGGACATAGAGGACCATGGTTTCACAACCATGCAACGCACCCCAGGGTGTGGGGGAAGGATAAAGACAGCTACTTGTTCTTCATCTTCAGCTGAGATTCTCTTCTGGGTGTATTTAAGTATTTAAGAGCAAAAAAAGAGGAAAAATCCCAAGCAGGTCAGCTGGTTTGTTGTTGTAGCATATCAGCTGCTTTCCCTCTTCTATTCCCCCACATCTGGTTCACCACACATGCAATATTACACAAATCCCAGTAAGGGACTGGAAGGGCTCTCACTAGGTAGCAAGTGATAGGACAAGAGGAAACAGCCTCAAGTTGCACCAAGGAAGGTTCAGATGGGATATTAGGAAAAATTTATTCCCAGAAAGGACTGGTGGAGTCACCATCCCTGAAGGGGTTGAACTGATAAGGAGATGAGGTTCTCATGGACATGGCGTAGTGCCAGGGGTGGGTTATGGTTGGACTCGACCTTAAGAGTCTCTTTCAACCCAACAATTCTATGATTCTACGGTCACATATCCTCTATGCTCACCCAAAGCCTGGATGAAGCTCAATTAGGGCAATGTTTATCAAACTGAGCTCACATCTTCCCAAAGAAGGGCAATAGGAATACCTGAAATGCTCAGGCCAGCCATGGGACAACTACATGTCTCCAATTACCAGCAGTGGTTGCACATCCATGCCCATGAATGGTGATAACAGGACAGAGTAGATCTGACACTCAGTCAAGGGCCCATCTTCCAACAGTCCCAAGACTTTTTTTCCGCTAATTTTTCCAGTTCCTTTTATGATCACATTTACTTTTGTCTGTCCTGTGGCAAGGAGTTTCACAGTTTAACCTTGCAATACGTGGTGATCCAGTTTATTTTCTTCTGAAACACCTCTTCCAACTTCCAGCAGACCTTTTCCAGCTCTCGTTTTGGAACAGACAGAAAATAACTGTTCCCTGTTCTTGTCCTCCACACCATTCACCCACTTTGTAGACTCTGGCTCACTGTATCTTCAGCTGTGTCCAAGTTGATAAGTCTTTGTCTAGCTATCACAAAACCCACTTCATCTAATCTGTCCCTACAACTTGGCTCATACAACCATAGTGAGTTGACCAACTAAGTGGTCATCAGAAGCACTGGGCTTCCACCAACCCTCCAGAAAATCATGAGTCTGTTGCTGACCCCTTTTCAGTAGAAGAAGATAAAGAAACCTCCAGGTCCCCAAAACTAATCACCTAAATATTCAAGGTGGAAATTCTACACTCTCTGCAGCCACCAGCAGTACTGGAAGCAGCTTCCATGGGAACAGGAGCTTCCCTGAGATCACCATGAGCAGGTCACTGGGCTAGTAGCTTGGTTGCACCACCATACACCCATGAGATGGACAGGCCAGTGAGGTCTACTGGGAGGAACTGGGATGTCCTACCCATAAGAGTCCATATCAACCTTCAATGTCATACATCCTATTGCCTTCCCATCTCAATACCACCCTGCCACACGCGTTTACACATCCAAGACATGATGGACAATGGCTGTTATCTCCACTCCATTGCCAGCCAAGGCCCAGGGAGTGTCAGAGAGCAATACCTACACTTCTAAACTAGACACACACAATGGGCCAACAACATCCATCCATCCTGGCCGTCTCCAGTGGGAACCCACCAGACCATTTCCACCAACCTCCCGTGGAGGTGGAAGCAGCAGTCTGGCCAGCGGTGCCGCCGATTCTGCTCAAATTGTCCAATAACGCCCGGACTGACCATTCGCAGAATGGCCCCATTACAGAAACAAGGAGAGGACGAAGAGCAGCCAGTAATTGGCAGGATCTGCCTCTTTCCTGCCTTGCTCTCTCCATTTTAATGGAAAAGCTGCAGAAACATTCACACTTAATTATATAAAACGCTGTACATGGGCCCAGCTGCGGGGCCGAGCCAATGTATATCACTTCGGAAAGACATCATTGCATAATTTCTGTCAAGTAATTAGCGTGCTCCGCAGCACACCAAGCCGTGAATTTTACTAGCGCTAAACAAGGTTAGCAGATTTGTAAACAGCTTGCTATGGAGTAATATTTTTCTGCTCATATCGTCTAAAAATATCTTGGGAGAAGTTGCTCCAGTACAAATGGCTCTGCTTGAAAGGGTTTAAAACAACAAAAAAGCTTATGATAATTCAGAGCAGGTTTTCATTTTTTTTTGCCTGCCTGTCATTTGCTTTTTGGTTCTTAACTTCAAACAGTCACACAGCCCAGAGCTCGGCTTTACTAAAACACCCGGTTTCACCAGAAATGAAATAGAAGCGATGCTAACGCCTAGCTCCATCCCCTCCCCACTTCCTACATGACCTGATGCATGGTCAAATTATAGTTTCTTGTTCATTTTACCGCAGGTCCAAGGGCGCTGGGGTTCCATGTGGTGGTTGTTCTGCCACTGGATGGGAGGGCAGAGTCTGTGCCCCGAGGAGCTGGGGGAGGAGAAGACACCTGGGACCAATCCAAAACTCACCGAGAGCTCCATGGCTTCCTAAGTCCTGCATAAAGATTGAACTCTTCCTAAGACCTTGCATATGGCATTTGGACCTGGGCAAACAGCATCCTTCTGCTGAAGGGAGGAGGATGCCCAGATGACTCTCCAGCAATCTGGATTTGCTGTTTGTAGCAGCTTGTGGATGGCCTGTGCTCAGTTTAGAAGCAGAAAGATATTTTACTTCACCTGTTAATGCTTGAGTTCCCCATGGGAATCCTCAGGTCCTTTCATCTCATCCTCTGACGGGGAGAAAAAGCTTGTTTTGTGCACTCTCATTCTAGGTGAGCTCACCACCATGTGCAGCACGGACTGAGGATCCTGGCAAGGATTCAAGTAACTGATGCTACATCACCAGGAGCAGATCCTGACTCCTCAGGGGGGCAGGATCCTCAGCACCTGACTCAGGTTGTAGAGGACATGTGTCCCCAGAGTCAGCAGCTACAACACCAAATACTCCAAGCGGGCAAAGCTGCTGAAAAGATGGTGCAGAGAAACAAACTGTGCCACATCTCTACCTGTCTTGTAGAATCAGGATGACAACACTGAACCTGAACAGGGCTTAAAGAGGTTCACATTCGTGGTAAGAGACCTTGTCTTAATCTGGGGCCTCCTGGAGCTCCTTGAAGCAGCCATGGCCTGGTGGGACAGTGCTCTCCATGGCGGGACCCCAGACATCACTGGACCACAGTCACAGAACCCCAGGCTGGTTGGGCTGCAGGAGCTCTGCAGATCCCCAGCCCAGCCCTGCTCACGCAGGGTCACAGAGCAGATCACACAGGTGGGTCCAGGCGGTTGGAATGTCTCAGAGAAGGAGACTCCACACCCGCTCTGGGCAGCCTGGGCCAGGCTCTGGCACCTCCCAGCAAACAAGTTTCTGCTCATGTTCACATGGAGCCTCCTGTGTTTCAGTCTGTGCCCGTTGCCCCTCACCCTGGCGTTGGGCACCACTGAACAGAGTCTGCTCCATCCTCTGACACCCACCCTGAGCTACTGATCCCATGGATCAGATCCCTCTCAGCTTCTCTTCTCCAGCTCAACAGCCCCAGCTCTCTCAGTGTCTCCTCATCACAAAGATGCTCCAGACCCCTCAGCATCACTGTGTCCCTCTGCTGGACTCTCTCCATGATTCCTTGTCCTTCCTAAACTGGGGAGCCCAAACTGGACCCAGAACTCCAGATGCGGCCTCAAATGAACAAAACATGTGTAATTTGAGCATTTGTAAGAGCATCTATTTTCCCCTTGCTTGTGTCAGGTTTGGCCATTTTTGCAGTTAACTCTGGTGGTTTATTTGGGAAAAAGCAGACCATCGGGAGGTTTGTTATTCCATCCACACTTATTGTTAGTAGGCTGCTAATGGAACCACAGAGAGCTCCCAATGCCCGGGAATGGCAGGAAGAGGGGTACAAAGTGGCACACTTTTTACACTTCATTGGGAAGCCTTATAAATTAATTGGAGTACAAAGTCAGGTCTAATTGATGTTTGTATTGATTGAACTGCTCCAAGTCTTAATTTTGGTTGTAAAACTCACTTTAAAATAGAGCCATTTATAATTAAGACAGGATCTGTAATTAATGGAGTTTTATACTCATAAAACTGCCTCTCTCATCAGTCTAAATTAAACTCCACATGAAAGTTTGTGCAAATTAAATACAGTAGATGCCAAAACTACTTTCTCTGAACTCTTTACTGTTCTTATTGATGTCAAAATGTAAGTGACTTGGAGATGGAGAGAAGTGATAAAAATTCATCCTAGAAGAGATAACAGCAGGAAAGGGCAACCCATGGGTGCAGGGAGCCCAGTGACAGTACAGGATACCTGTGCCTATCCCATGTCATGCAAGCACATCAGAGTCATATCCAACACATGACAGCAGCAAAGCCATGAGCCATTTCCCACATTCTTGTCAAAAAATGAATATATTGTCCCCCTTTGCACAATTGTGTCAAGTTGTAACACAAACCTACTTTAAACAATATGTTGTTCCAATGGAGGCCACCAAGGACAACCAGGGCTTAGAGGAGGGAGGGCTCCCTTGCCTTCATGTGCCAGTGGTTATTTAAACCCTGTGCCTAATAACGAAATTCTCCAATTCTGGTAACTGTGGTTGACCATATGACTCTTTCCAACTTGATCTCATCGGAATCTTTACAGCCGTCAGCCACAATATTTACAAAGCATAGACGATTTGGGGCACATGGCAAGAAAATAAATAATCTCAGACATATGTACATAGATAAAAGTTCCCCAATAAATCTGTTTTCCATGTGCAAGAGTCCGCCTCATCCTTATCTAGGTAATTAGCTATTTGCTTCTTTAAAGGCTCACATATAATTGGGGTTTCTGTTTTTAGTGAAAGATAATTTTCTCTTCCCAAAAGGGCTACTACTATTTTTGTATCATTTTTTTTTGCCGGCTGCCACATTCTGGTTTTCCCACTAAAATTAAAAAGTCAGTGCAGCACTCACCAAGTATTTATGGCTTGAAGATTCCTACACACGTCCCTGAGCCGACATCCATAAAAGCTTGTCACAGCATTTTCCCACATAACTTCAGACTTAAGTTGAAGCTCAAGATCCCTCAGTAGCCACTGTAAAGAGCTACACGGGCTGACTTGCTCCCTGGTACCTCCTTTGGAAATGCCATCCTGGTCATCCTTTAGAGATGCCCATCTGTCCCCACGGACAACAAAAGATCAGGGGTGAGAGAAGCCTCAATGAGCTCTCCAGGTGTGGGAATGAATTGTGGCCTGTGCCCACAGCTGTGAACCACACCAGGATTTCTTCCTCCCCCTTGGATAAGGTCTGTGGTTGTCGTCCGGATGGCCAGAGCTGGTCCTGCTCCCACCAAGGCCATGGAGAGTCTGAAACCATCTGCCAAAGCAGAGCTGTGGCCACAATGGAGACATAGGAAGTACCTCTCCTCATGGGTGGGAAGAAAATGTCAAAGCTGGCTTCAAACCAACTTTTTAAATGCCTTTTAGAGCTAGAACAGGCAGGTTCATAGTCCTCCTGTGTCAGAGTTTCTCTTTTTTAGTCCATTTTTTAATTTCTTTTGCTCCCATCCCATCAAAGCCTCAGAGGCCTCATGAACAAGCACTGGAAGAAGTTAAGTAGGAATGCAGACAGCTGACTACTAACGAACCACATAAATTATCATACTGGTAATTACCCAAAGGACTAAGGTTCAAAAGAGCCTCTTATTTTTCCATCATCAATTCTCAGGCTAAACACCCACAGCAGCCTTGGGCTGGCCCGTTCACACCGGCAGGCTTGCTTAGGTGCCTGACAAACTGTGATGGGACTGGTTTTGTGCCGTCGAGAGCTGACATATCCTCAACCAACCAGTAGCTAAGAGACGTCAGTATCACCTGTGTTCATGTGCACAATGGACACGCAGCTACATCCCAGAAAGCATCCCATGATGGGACGTGATGTCCAGTCTTTTAGTTCTAAATTGAAACTCAGGCTGTGAGGTTAAAACTTTCTCTAGGAGTCAGTATTAAAAAGCCTTCCATTAGAAAGAGAAATAGACACTAAGGAGATTAGCCAGTTATCCAATTTTTTTTCAGCTACAGAGAGTGAAAGCCCCGCTCTGTCAATGGGGATTTGCTCCTTCTATCACTGGGATCAGAATTTCACATTTGCAAAATAAGCACGTTCTGCTTGGAAGACAAGAAGTCCCTTTCAAAGCTGAAAGCAGCCCTTAGGTTGGCTGGGCAGGGAGGAGGACATCAACCCTTCTGCCTCCAAAAAACCCACGAAAAGCAGCTTCTCCATGCAGCCAAGCAACAAGGAAATCCAGAGATACGCAATGTTTGGCTCCAAACATTGTTCTGATGGAGAAACACACGCTGCCAAGGTCAACAAGTTATCAGAAGAGCTTTTTATTTGTTGGGACTTAACACTGTGATTCCAACCCTGAATTTGTCGTGTGCTGCAAAGCACCCTGGAAAGTGTTAGAAGGCACAATAACCACACAAAATACCTGAAAACAGCAGCTCCGGGCCTCTGTTACTGCAAACAAACACCACCGGAGACATCGCCCCATGCATTACGGAGTCAGCACTTTCCCACAGCAAAACTCCTGTCGTGCCATAGCAACACGCTCAAGGTGTCCATTGGGCACATATATAACAGCCGAAAGCCTTGACTTGCTGCACTGTTACACTGAAAACAATAAACTTAACCTGCAGAAAAAATCCTCCAATCACTGGCTCAAAAAAACCCTCTAAAAGCCCAGAATATCTAATGATAAACAGCTTTTATGTGAGAGGCTGCTTGTCTAATCCAATATCCTTCTGCATTTTTATTATGTGTCCTTCTCCCCTTAAAAGGACACATAAACCTTACCTTATCAATAGGAGTTACAGAAACCAAAGCACGTTTTCCATTTGCTATTAGCAGAGCAAAAAAAGGACGGGCAGCAAACGCTGGAGCATAGTGCAGGACGGCTGGAAAGCGTGAGGCCCAACAGAACCTCCCTCCGAGCCCTGGGCTTCAACAGCCTCTTTATTTGCTTTGCTTCCATTTCCTCGGCCCATATATTCCACCCTTAATTGTGAAAAATGAGAGAGGGGGACTATAGCAAAATAAAGCTATTGAGAAACGAGCCTGGAAGGCAAACAGAATGAACTCTGAAGAAGTCATTAGCTACCCAGCCCCTTAAACAGCCCCAAAATCGGTGGGGAGGAGGGAAATGTGCTTGCTTTTTGCATCTCGATCCAAACCAAACCTTGTATATTTTTACAGCTCAGAAGCACGGCTGGGCTGAAACGCCTGTTCCTCACGGGCTCCCAGCAGAGCCGGCCCAGTGCACGGGAGCTCGGCAATGAAGCAATTAACACTCTCCAGAGGCCGATTGCCTACAGCGACATGGAAGGAATCATGGAATAGTTTGGGTTGGAAAGGACCGTCAAAGCTCATCTAGTCCAACTCCTGCTATGAGTAGGGGCATCTTCACCCAGCTCAGGTTGAAAAGACCCCATTGGTGTCAAGCTGCCTGTCTCAAGGTGACATGATCACAGAATCCCAGAATGTCAGGGGTTGGAAGGGACCTGGAAGGCTCCTCCAGTGCAATCCCCCCATGGAGCAGGAACACCCAGATGAGGTTACACAGGAAGGTGTCCAGGCGGGTTGGAATGTCTGCACAGAAGGAGACTCCACAACCCCCCTGGGCAGCCTGGGCCAGGCTCTGCCACCCTCACCAGGAACAAGTTTCTTCTCATATTTAAGTGAAACCTCCTGTGCTCCAGTTTGAACCCACTGCCCCTTGTCCTGTCACTGCTTGTCACCAGAAGAGCCTGGCTCCATCCTCCTGACACTCCCCGTTTCCATATTGATCCCCATGAATGAGTCCCCCCTCAGTCTCCTCTTGTCCAGCTCCAGAGCCCCAGCTCCCTCAGCCTTTCCTCACACGGGAGATGCTCCACTCCCTCCAGCATCTTGGTGGCTGCACTGGACCCTCTCCAGCAGTTCCCTGTCCTGCTGGAACTGAGGGGCCACAACCGGACACAATATTCCAGGAGTGGTCTCCCCAGGGCAGAGCAGAGGGGCAGGAGAACCTCTCTGACCTACTGACCACCCCCTTCTAACCCACCCCAGGTACCATTGGCCTTCCTGGCCACAAGGACAAGATGCCGTCACTTTGGGGAACCTCTGCAACTTGGTGTGGATGGGTCATGGCCTAAAGCTCTTTCTTGTCATTGCCTTGGTTAGAGAAGAAACATCACAAGATGATTTGTCTCCTGAAGTGCTTTAAGCGAATACACAGATTCAGCCTCTGTGAACCAACTCGGCCGCTCGCAGCAGCTGCACGAGCTGCGCGTCCAGGCTCCTGCTGAAATGCTTTGGTTTGACTGGTTTCATGGAGGCACGTGACCTGGCCAGCCCAAATCGACAGGTTCGCCACACCTTCAGACGGAAATAAGTTAAAAAGCTGAAACACTTTGTTTTGGAACAGATGAGATTTTTTTTTTCCTTAGCTTCCGATTCATGCTAAAAAAATGCAGGAATAAAAATGTGCTGATTTGACTGAAACTGAAACGAACCCCCTACTTTTTTTTTCTTTTGTTTTTAAACTGCTGCTGAGCTGCTAAATCCCATATTTGCACAGCTGAGTTTGGGAGGCAGCGCCTGTCCTAGGGCTTGTAACCCCTATTGCCAGCCCCAGAGGTTCCGACTCAGTTCCTACAGCCGTTGCATTACATTACATCTGGTGACTTTACAGAGGAAAACCTGAGCTGATCCTCTGCCCACCTCCCCGAGGGGCAAAGCAGGAGAGAACGTCATTTTGGCGATATTCTGCAACTCTCTATTTTCTCATTTTCCCTTCTGCAACACTGAAATCAAATTTACAAAGCAGTGACAAGCTACACTGAAGTACTTGTGACGGACATTTCATCCATCAGACACATTGGCAAACACAGTTTCCCATTTCAAAGGCAGAAATTACTGTGTCCCTGCAAAGCACAATTTACTCCTTATGTGCAAACATGAAGAACTGCTGAGGAAAAAAAAAAACGCTTCAAATCTTTTTTACCTTCAGGAAGCAACAGCAATTACAATCAGTTACACAGCCATATTTCTTCCCCCACCCCATTCAAACCTATTCACAAAATCTCACGCCCTCGGTTAGATTGAGTTGAAAGAAAACTAATGAGATTTGTGCTTCCTAGCAAGTTAAACAGAAATTGCCCAAAAGAATAATCCTGAAATACAAAACACTGCTTCATCCCACATGTTGCAAATAAGCTTGTGTTCTAATGGCTTATTTAGAAAGAGGGACTTTTCCTAAATGACATCCTAAGGATGTACGTTAAAGAACATGAGAGACAGAACTATCTTTCACTACCAAGACTTTCAGTTTTTCCACATTTTTTAAAAATAATTCTTACCAAAATAAAGGAATCATTTTAAGAAAGACTTTGTGCTGTTCTGCCACACTAAAGATTGAAAATTCCAACTGTTAATTTTTCTAAACGCTATTTTCCTTGCTCGTCTCATGAGTGCTGCTGCAAAGGGTCTCGGCGCTGCCTTAACACCTCAGTGCTTGTCAAACCCGTTCCAATTCCAGACAGATGTTTGACCCCATCTACTTCTCCCTCTGTTGAATGGTGCCAGGACTTTGTGTGCCCAGGACACCGAGGTCTGTGATCTCGTGTCACGACTCATTTTGAGTGTTGCTTCACATGATGCTTTCACGGGTCCTGCTGCTGGTCCCAGCAACACCACCACAATCCCTCCATTTCAATCTTCTCAGCTGGACCCAGGACACAATAGTCATTCTGTGTGGAGATGAACTGGAGACCAAGGCAGAATGCAAGGTCCTGGCTCAGCTCATCCCCCACAAACCCACACGGTGCAAGGACCACGGTGACCCCAGAGAGCCGCTGGCTGAGCCCTCTGTGCTGCGTGGGAGCACAGCCCTGCACAGAGCATCACCCAGCGACACGGTGCAGGACCTTGGGCTGACCTCAGTCTGCAAAAAACCCAGCATACTTTTATAGAATTACAGAATCATAGAATCATTTCAGTTGGAAGAGACCATTAAGATCATTGAGTCCAACAATCACCTAAATCCAGCACTGCCCCATGTCCTGAGAACCTCATCTCCGTCTGTCCAACCCTCCAGGGATGGTGACTCCAGCACTGCCCTGGGCAGCCTGTTCCAATGCCCCACAGCCCTTTGGGGAAGAAATTGTTCCCACATCCAACCTCAACCTCCCCTGGCGCAACTTGAGGCCGTTTCCTCTGCTCCTGGCGCTTGTTCCTGGGGAGCAGAGCCCGACCCCCCCGGCTCCAAGCTCCTTTCAGGCAGGTCAGAGATCAGAAGGTCTCCCCTCAGCTCCTGTTCTCCAGCTGAACCCCCAGCTCCCTCAGCCGCTCCCATCACACTTGTGCTCCAGCCCCTCACCAGCTCCGTTCCCTTCTCTCCACTCGCTCCAGCACCCCAAGGGCTTTCTTGGTGTGAGGGGCCCAAAACTGACCCCAGGATTTGAGGTTTGGCCTCCCCAGTGCCCAGTGCAGGGAACAATCACTGCCCTGGCCCTGCTGGCCACACTGTGAGTTTTAACTCATTTCATTTGAAGAGTGAATAATCTGAGCCAGGTTGGCACCAGCCTTCAGAACTGCAGTGATTTCAGCCTATGCCCTCTCCACTGCAGTGGCTGTTCTGGCACCAAAGGATCACAAAGTGTTTTATGAACTACCAATCTCTGTCTGGCTCCGTCGAGCTTTGCTGCATGCCATGGACACATCCCCGACATCAAATGTCAGGGCAGAGAAGCAAAGGTGGTTGAGCTCCTGCTGTGCCTCACCAGCATGCCCAGGATCACCGCTGTACCTGCACGGCCCTCGCTGCCATCCTGTGCAGCATCCACCTCCTCACAGCATCACAGTCACCCTGGGAGATTTGCACCTCTTTGTTTTCATGTGCAGGAGCTAAGTGTGACTTCAAAGGGTTTGTACTGATCCTCTTTGATGTCACCAAAGCCAGTCAAGCTGGAAACGCTTCCCTGCTGAGCTAGTGCTCTGTCCCACTGTACCCATCTGGTTGGTGGATGAGGCCACAGATCCTGCGAGAGCTGACAACTGCTGCACATAGCACTGCCCGCTGGCCCAAGGAGCTCCGGGAAGAGCAGATCCAACCCTGGATGCAGCTGCCCATCCTCTCGCCTCCTCTCCAGCTTCAGTCTCTGCTCTCTGCCCTCTCCACTCTCTCCCACCCAGCACCCATCCCACCCCGTCTCACTGCGGTACAGCCAGCCCCACATCCCGCCCCGACTGCCCCTGCTCCAAAACTGCACAGTGCAAATCCTGGGAGCAAGCATCCTTGCACTTGCACACTTAATGAGCCTGGTCTTTGCACCTATTTCTCATCTCAGGGCCGAGGTGACCATGGTTAGACATGAGGAGGAAATTTTCTACCCTGAGGGTGGTGAGAGCCTGGCCCAGGTTGGCCAGAGAGGTGGTGGATGAACCATCCCTGGAGACATCCCAGGCCAGGCTGGACGGGGCTCTGAGCAACCTGAGCTGGTAAAGATGTCCCTGCTCATGGCAGGGGTGGCACTGGGGGAGCTGGCAAGCTCCCTTCAACACAAACTATTCTATGACCGGGCAAGGGAAACTGGGACACAAACACTGCCAGCCAGATGGAGAGGATGGCCAAGACTATTCATTTAATTCAAGGTCTCTTTGTTTAATTCCCGACATTACTGTCATCTGCCTCCCTCACCTGGACTCACACCCTGCTAAGTGACTTCTCGCTCTGCCAAGCCCCTGACGTCGTCCTCAGGAAGATAAATGCACTTTCTGCTAAGGAGGGGCAGGGGGACAGGGACTGGAAAATGGCATGAGCAGCGCAGGGCAGAGCAGGCGCACGCGGAGCAGCTGTGGCGATGGCAGCTGCCCAGCAGCGCAGCAGGACTGGGATCTGTCTGGTACCGCCGAGCAGATGCCCCAATAGCCAAAGCGAGGCCAGGAGCACTAACCTTGACGTCACATTGCTTTGAATGGCATTCAAAAAAAGGCTCGTTCGAAAGAGCCGGGTAAAACCCTCTCCGGATCACAGATTTTTCCTCCCCATCACTTTTGTAGCAGCGCTATCCTTCTGTGTCAAGTTTCCCCTGGGTCACCAACAGGCTCGTTTGTGACCACAGGCACAGTGGGACGGGGATGGGGGAGGCAAAGATATTGCTCATGGGGAACAAGATCCACCGCTGATGCTTGACCCAGAGGTCTTGCAGCACCCCAAGCAGTGGCATTGTATTGCTCTCCTCCCCCTTCACTGCTGCTGGATAAACTGAGGCACAAAATATCAGTGATGGTCAAGACATCCCAGTGAAGAACTACAAATAGACACCCAAACTCCTGCTTCTCCGTATGTAGATTTAACTCCAAAACCTCATTATTTAGGGACCAAACCTATTTCTGAATGTTCCTCTATAGAGAGCACACAGATGCAGTGCAGAACAGAGGGTTTTTGCACACGATTGCACTTCGGTGAGGTGTCTGCACTGACTGAGGCAAGAAAATTGATTCAGGTTTGCTTATGGTTTGCTGTGACTTGATTAAAGGTGATGTGCTGAAAGACACAGTGAACTAAGACAACCGGGCTAAAACGTTGGTCTGCACCACTCGGAGGGACACAGCATCACAACCACAAAAAGGGCTCGTGCACGGCATGCAGAGCATCGCAAACAACCTCCAAATCCTTCAGTATTTAAAAGCATGGTAATTAAACAAGGGACTCGCAAAGCTTAATGCTGACTATGAGACACTGTCTGTGCAACCAGAGACCCAGCAGCACTCATGACAACCTCATGTCCACCCTGCTTTGCAACCACCCACACCAGCGCTCAGGTCTGTGCTGCTGGAATTCACCAGCATGCTGAGCCATTCACCTTCCAGCTCACTCTAACAACAGCTTGTCCAGACCTTTTTCAAGCCATGCATCAGCCCCTGAGTCCAGGGCTGCTAAGGAGGCTCTGGGAAATCAAATAAAGAGCGAGCCATTTGCTCAGCACTCATCACCATGGATGGGATGTCTAAGGCAGCTTAAACCCAGGTCAGAGTCTGGGTTTGTGCTATGTCTGTGCAGTTAAATAAAAAGAAATGGCTTATCGGAGTAATTTTCAGCTGGGGACCAACTGCTTGACTCTCCAGAGCTGCTGTGGCTTTTGCAGAGCTGAAGTTTCCCTGGTGCCCTGATCCTGCAGCTGGGGATGGAGCCGAATGGTTGAGATGTCTCCCACCCAGTTCAAAAAAGCAGCATCATCACCTCAATTTCTAAGGTGGGGAAGACATTCCCAGGCTGCTTCAGCCAAAAAATCTCTGCTCGTGTGGCACTGCCAGCCCTGCTCAGCCCCAAAAGCCACAGACCTGGGTGAGAAATCGGTGTCTCCCTTTGCAGGGAAAGATGCTCTGGACAGATTAACTGCATCTCAAATGAGCTCACTCAGAGCTGGACCAGCAAGAAAAGATGTGCTTGGCGTTGTTCACCTGGCTGGGTGTATAGACAATGTACAGCACACCAAAACCCCGCTGTACCCACAGCCTTCATCTCAAAAATAGACTAAATGCTGATGTCTCCCCTCCTTCGCTTCCAATTCCAGGGTCTGTGCTGTGTCCTTATGGGTCTGGGCTGCACTGACCCTACCTGGCTCTGGTTCTCCCATGCACAGCTAAAAGCTGCTGCCTAGGGAGCAAATCTACAGAGCAACAAGATAACACACAAAGATGAGACCCCCAAGTCCACACAGCAACACTTACTAGAACAGGAGCGACTTGCTAAAGCCAGGGTTTTAAGGCAAGGGATTTAAGGAACTTGTAAAATTAATGATCCAGCCTAGGAGCTTGCATAAAAAATTAAAAATCCAGATGAAAATTTGTATAAACGTGTCGCAGCAAGATTTAAATGCCTTTTAAAGCATGCTTAGCCCTTGATCTGAATTTGCTCCATCCCCATGGCCCGAGGCGACACAGGCAGTGAGTTATCAGCTCGCTCCAGCGAGAGCCACGATCGCGGGTGAACGGGCGGCGCTGGGAACGGCTGCGAGGAGCATCAGCCCAGGGAGCCACCAGCCCAGGGACCATCAGCCCAGGGAGCCATCAGCCCAGGGAGAACCAGCCCAGGGAGCACCAGCCCAGGGAGCCACCAGCCCAGAGACCATCAGCCCAGGGCACCATCAGCCCAGGGCACCATCAGCCCAAGGACCATCGGCCCAGGGAGCACCAGCCCAGGGCACCATGAGCCCATGACCATCAGTCTAGCATAGAGGCCTCAGGAGCATCTCTGCACTGAGAGACAAACTCAGCAGATTTGGGAGCCGCATAAAGACACAGTTTTCAGCCCTCTCCTCAAAACCTCTTTTTCCAGCTTGAAGAGGCTCCTTCTCCACTACTATAAGCCAGAAACCCTCAAGCCTCTGACCAAGGATATCTGAATATCCTCCACTAATAACTCACTTGCTCGCCAGCCAGTTCCTATAACTATGGCACCATAGCTGGAGTTCAAACAATCTCTTTAATTGTTGTCCAGATGGTGTCCCTGTAATTCTAATTTGTTGGCAGCCAATCTCACTTTATTTATACTCTCTTGCTGGAACGACTCTTTCCTCGGAGGTGATGCTGATGCCTGTTCTTGTATTTTGGGGGCAAGGAGACCAGGTAACACATCCCCCCATGGCAGAGGGGGTGTGGGACGGGGCCCAGGACCTCTGCAAGCCCTTCCCAAGGCTGCATCCTAAAAAAAACCACCAAAAACATTTATCCCCCTGGATAATCAACCTGCCAAAGAAGTGGCACCTTGTGTAGGACTTGGGCTGTAAGGCTGAGGCAGACACAGTGAATTATAACCATAAATCTCTCCCTCAGTGAATCCTCTTGAACCTGGGACAGGGAGCCACAATTTCTCCATCAGCAACTCCACTCCTCCACTGGACACGCCGTGTCTGGAGCAAATGTGCACCTTGCAATGAAATAATATTCTGCAGAATATTAATACTGTGCCAGTTTTTATGATTTTTAAATGGAGGCTGCATCATAACTGAAACCACCGAGTCCCAAGGAAACCCACACTGTAATTAAAATACGTAACTGGAAAATTAGCAGAAGGCACTCAGCAGAAGTGAGAGATACAGCTGCTTCTGTCCACAGAAGAATCCACATAGTGATGCCACGGTTTTATATTCAGAGACACGAAGCACTATTAAAGCCCAATACAAGACATAAATTATTCTTTTTCCAGCCATGATCACTCACAGAGGAGACACTGTGGATAAACCTCTCTTTAAAAAAGAACTCTGCGAAAGAGGAAATGAGCTTTATAGAGTTTCATCCACTTAATTAACAGGCTGCTTGCAGTGCTCACATTGAAGAACGGTCTTGGAGACCCACGTGCAACTATCGGAGCAGTCCAGTGTGGCCATAACCCAGCACACACTCCCCTTGCTACATCTCCTGTCCCAGGAGAACGTCCCTGCACCTCCTTTTAGGAACAATTTCTTCCCCAAAGGGCTGTGGGGCACTGGAACAGGCTGCCCAGGGCAGTGCTGGAGTCACCATCCCTGGAGGGCTGGACAGACGGACATGAGGTTCTCAGGGACATGGGGCAGTGCCAGGGGTGGGTTATGGTTGGACTTGATCTCGAGGGTCTTTTCCAACAAAAATGATTCTGTGATTCCTTCTTCACCAGGAGGATGCTCTTTCTTCCTTATTTCTCCCTCTCTCCATTTTTCCAAGTGGTTTTTATTTTTCTTCCCATGGACAAAAAGCCGAGAGCAGCAGACTCAGCCTTGTTGCTGCTCCATGAGTCAGTCAAGTGACTAATGCCTCTGCCCCCTGGGTTTCCCCCCTTGAGCACATTGCTTCTCCAAAATACCGCTTGATCTCACCTGGGACACCAAAGATAATCAGCCTGAGCCGCTGCCAGGGCACAGCCAGCTGCCTGCCCCTTGGCCTTCTGCGCCCATCAGCGGGATTAAAATCTCTGCAAGCAAACAAGCGGGCTCAGAGAAAAATCAACACCCGGAGAGAGATATGAGGAGTTGCACGGCAGCTGCGACTCTCCAGCGAGCAAAGGGAGTGCTTATCGAGCCTTTCTGATAACACAGGAGTGAACCATGCTCTGGATCAGCCACAGTCCTCATGGCTCGTGGGGTTTCTGCTAAATAACAACCCCCAAATGGGACTGCACGGGGACTGTGCTCTGCAGCATCACGGTCCCTCCCTTCCCAGGACTTACAGCGTCCAAGGACCATCACACCAGACATGCACAAGAGGGTTAACCCCCATTATTTTGGCCTTGTTTTCAGAGGCAGGGCTAGGATGGCATGACTGTGGTTGTGATGTGGGACTATTTTACCAGTGTCCCCCTACGCAGGGACCCAGTCCCAGTTCTGGTCACCTTGCCGTGTTGTTGGGACTCCAGAAACCCCCCCACACCTTCAGCCATTTGGCACCACTGGCTTTATTGGCATATGGGAGACAACTGTTAATTTAAAATCCATATGGGGCATCACTTAACCATGACTTTAAATTATTTCAAGAGCTGTTTCCCAGTCTGCGCTGAAGCTGCTCATGGTTGACTTTTACACACGAGCCCAGGAGTGACCCAGTTAGAGCTTCTGCGAGTGACAGAAGGGACGTTAATGTGAAGAGGCAGAAACCAGGTAAAGCATGTCCTGCAATGTGTTGTATAATCTATAAAGGCAGAGAAGTCCCCCAGTGTGGGAAGTCCCCAGATTCCTGACTTGACTTCTGCTGCACCCCAAGGCCCTGCAGCCAGCAGCTTTGTCCCCATTTCACATGTTGCTCTGCTGACATCTCCAGTTTATGCAGCGTTTCCACTCTGAATCTCAACCTTAAGGACTGTATCAAGCTGGCCAGGCTGATGTCTACAACCACAAAAAAAAAAATCTCCCAGCCTAGAAAAAGCCCTGTAGACACACAGACCCCACCTGGGGCAGGGACAATGTGGCCAAAGCCACCAGATGCTAATAGTTGTCCTGCTGTCATGCAGCAATGACTCCTCCTGTATGGGCACTGCTGATTTCAAAGGAATCTGAGTCAGGTAAGGATTGATCCTGATGTGTTTCTGGACAAACAGCTGCTGCTATGGGTCACATTTGGATTTTCTCTGCAAGGCACCGACTAGCATGCATTTCACAGACACTTTTTGCAAAGCCTACTTATAATGCATGTGCCTCCCTTCAGGTGATATTTGTCAGATTCCTACTATGGAAATGTTTTTACCTCCTGACAATACCCTTTAGATAGCGCCTATGGAGGTGGATGACTCAAGCTTGACATGATGATTTCCATCCACCATTTTTTATTAAAAATACTCCTAGCAGTTTGTGATGTGAAGACAGAAACTGGCTTTAAAAGGGACCTGGAAATGGCAGAGTATGCACAAACTGTGCCACAATTTTATGCCGACCAACAATAGCCAGAAAATCTATACATAAAACAGTTCCTCCCAGCTTTAATTTACAATCTCATGCACAGAAACTGCTAAGCATATGGCAATAACATCCATCTGAGAGCACACCGTACCATGCAGTCCCTAAGAGACAGGTTATGGATGGTCTGCCACCTTCAACTTCGTCATTTACTTGATGTTACAAAGTTAAGCATCACCTAATATAGCTTTCTGTAAGTTAATTCCCTTTGTGATGGTGACAGCTTCTAAAAACCTGCACGCTACTACAGAACCGCAAATATTAATAGCAAGTGCGGCTGCTAGGAACACAGAAGCCATCAGCGGTGACCTGCCAACTCTCCAGCCTTCTTCCTCACTGCTGGCGTAGTATTTAAAGCAGGATGGAAAATAACAGAGCGGAGTTTAAGTCGACAGATGGCTGGTGCCAGTCAGAAAAGTTTTCATAGGAGACAAACAACCAGTCGGAGAAGAAGCAGAGCAGCGCCCTAAGCACGGCGCACGTTCATCAAACCCGGGCTCCTTCCCCCGCACGTTACTTGAAGTCAGAAATACATTTTCATTTCCTGATCTCAGTGTTATCCCGGAGTGTTCATCACTATTGACCGCAGGGATGTGCATGGGGAGACACCACGTTGCAGCCCTGTAGCATCCCACCCTCGCAGGAATCCTTCCCAAAGTGAATGGCATCGAGACACGCAATGTTAGACAAAAAGGAAAAGAAATCTGCTGGAAAAAACCCAACAGATCAGGCACTTGTCGGAGCCTTCAGCGTAAAGGCACATTATAGAAAATTCCCACCGACTTCCTCAGCTTCAAACCTTTAATAATTTAATGCATGTGACTGGAATTTCTCAATAGGCTGGAACTCCCTCAGGACTAAAATCTCATTGAAAAAGAAACCAAGGAGAATTTCCCAGCCTGTAAGATTAAATGCAAATATGTTATTGGCATCGAGCTATCACAGCTTGATATATCCACCAAGCTCCCATACACTGACATTAACTTCTCAAGGAAGAACATTTTGTTACTCACCCTGAGATAGTTTATGCTTAAAGGCAGAAAGACTATTTCTAGTTTGGGTCTGGGCAGTGAACAGTGGTACCTTCACCAATTACCAGCTCACCTGGGCACTGATCTGCTATTAGTGGCAAAACACGGTAAAATAGTGACTGCTGACCTAATATTATATGTAATTTTCAGTAGCCAGGTTGTGCTCTGGTAGCTGGCACATAAAAGAGTATCTTCAGCTTCTTCTGCTGCTCTGGCCTTAGCGGACACAAATCAATTTGGTACAACTTCTGTGTTTGCGGGTGGAAAAAAATGGCCTGAGCTTGAGCTCTTCTGTGCTGGGCTCAGAACAGGCATAGCAAAGACACAGAGCCCTTGAAAAGAGGTGTTTGTGAGGCAAAAGGCTGGCAGAAAAATAATATATAACTAAATTCTAACGAGAAGCCTGTGCTTAACAGCCGGAGAATAAATGAATGATTAGATAAAGAGCTCTAACCATTCTCCTGAAGGACACAGGGGATACTCTGCGTGAGCAGAGATGAATGAACTCTGCTGCTCTCCCATTCAACAGCACACTTAAATTGGGGCCCCGGCCACATTAAATGGGTGCAGGGCTTGCATTAGCAGTGACTCGGCCGCCGCCTTCTCCAAAGACGGCTCCTCCACACCTACTTCGCTTCATTTGCTGTTAATTAACGGAGATGAGCTACAGCCTCTTGAGGGCTGGGTTCTCCATGGGGAAGGCAGGTCTGGCAGCCGCTGCTCCCACCGCAGAGCTGCTGGTGGAAGGTGATGCCGAGAGGGCTCAAGCAGCACCCAAAATGGCCTGGGAACACCAGGGAAGGATAGAAATGAGACTGGGCTTCCTCCTTATATCCAGCCACAGACTATTTCCATGCAAACAGCAGGGGAACAAATCAAGGACAAGTTTCCCTCATGCAACGGGATGGACTTGGCAGTGGGTTGCAGCCCTGATGCCACTTGAATCAGCTCTTGATGGCTGCCTGCAAATCTCAAGGGTGGTTTACAGCAGATGTGCTCTGATCAGGGCAGGCATAGCAGAAAAACCTTTGTTCTCTGCATTTGGAACAAACTCCAAGCTCTCATCCAGCTCTCTCCTGTCTGCTCCACCAACCCCTGCCATCCCGACTAGGGACAACAGCTAAGTGTTACCTTGAAAGATAATTTGTCATATATAGGATGCACAGAAGTCAGGCCAGTTCAGTTCTCCTCACCAACTCAAATCATCAGGTGATGCTCCTGTAACCCAGGGGAAGAGCCCAGAAGGCGCCTCTGCAGTCCTTGTGTTCCCAGGCTCTTAGCTAAGCTGCACTGAAAGTGGTTTCACACGTTGTATCTCTCACCTGAACTGCGTTCAGCACACACTCATTGGGAATCATAGAATCATTTCAGTTGGAAGATACCTGCAAGATCGAGTCCAGCCATAACCTAAATCCAGCACTGCCCCATGTCCTGAGAACCTCATCTCCGTCTGTCCAACCCTCCAGGGATGGTGACTCCAGCACTGCCCTGGGCAGCCTGTTCCAATGCCCCACAGCCCTTTGGGGAAGAAATTGTTCCCCACATCCAACCTCACCCTCCCCTGGCGCAACTTGAGGCCGTTTCCTCTGCTCCTGGTGCTTGTTCCTGGGGAGCAGAGCCCGACCCCCCTGGCTCCAAGCTCCTTTCAGGCAGTTCAGAGATCAGAAGGTCTCCCCTCAGCTCCTGTTCTCCAGCTGAACCCCCAGCTCCCTCAGCCGCTCCCATCACACTTGTGCTCCAGACCCTCACCAGCTCCGTTCCCTTCTCTCCACTCTTTATAGTAGGAAGAGAAGCAGTTTAGAACACTGAGAAAACACTCTTTGCACTTAAGATAAGCTGAAGTAAAGGTCGCAAAAGCAAATCCAAATGTTCCAAGTTGAAAAGACTTGAAAACTGAGGTCTGATTTACCAAAGCACAGGTGAAAAGGGGGAGGGTGGGCAGAAATGCTGGCCTTCTGTTTTGCCAAAACATCTCCAACCTGTCCTGGAAGGACCATTTCCACCTTGCAGCACTCCCTTGCTCGTTTCCTCATCAAGTTCTCCATCAAAACCACTGATCATGATCACAGCTTGTACCAAATGTCCACTGGGAAGCAAACCAAAAGCTTCAATGTGTTCCACAGACCTCAAAGACCAGCTGTCAGCAATATTCACTTTTGCTTATAAATGACCCTGGTGAGCCACAAATGGCCCAGAAAAGAGACCTCCCCACCAGGAACCAGACTGGGAGTCGACCTGGCCTCACGTCCCGTCTGCGGGGCAGGAGGAATTAGCAGCAACCGCCTTCTGGAGAGGAAATTATGGGATCCTACAGGCAGCAGATATGGAAAACCTTTCTGACAGCCTTTGCCAGTCTGAGTTCCCAATCGCTGACCCGCAAAAGAGAATTTTAAAGCAATTCCCAGCTTTTTAAGCCACAAGCCACTTCCGCACACCTTGTTATCTCGAGACACAGGGAGAAACCTCACTTTCCAAAGGCCACAAAGCAAAAGAGAAGACTCGCTAGGAAGACAGATTGAGCTCTGCAGGTTCCTGGGAAAGGCTGAAGGCATCTTTATGAAAAGATACTAGTCTAACGTTTTCACTTGCAAACTTTTGCCCATAAAAAGCAGCCTTAGTCCTTCAAAAGCTGCCTCATTTCTAGGCAGAAGGACAAAATCCGAGGCTAAATTCATCCTCCAGCTCTGAACACAACTGTGGTCAGGGACCTTTTCTTTGCCCCTGATCTTCTGACCTGCCTTTTGCTCCTTGCCTCACGGGGAGAATAACTCCGGTTATCGCAAGACAACGCTCCAGACAAGGTGAAAATGAACTTTACCCCATTCCCAGCCCCCTTTGGAAAACCGTGAGGCCGTTGCTCACCATCCAGCTCCTCCACAGAGATATTGGCTAGCTGCTCGCTGTCGCTGCCAGCCGAGAGGGAGCGGTTCAGGTAGTTGCCTTTGTACAACAAGCCGGCTGTTACATGGTGGAATGGCATCTTCTCCCTGCGCACAGGAGAAAAGGGAAGAGAAAGGCTTATTTTAGTCACTTGTCTTTGTTTTATTGCAGTAGTACAATAGCCTGTCTTGAAAGAGTCACCGGACTAGAGCATCCTACACCAGGGAACACACACTGGAGCTGGGTGCATGAGTGATGGATTGCAGATTTTATTCGCTGTCTAAGACAGGAGCTAAATAAACAAATAAAAAAGCAAAAGCTTCTTCTTTATGCTGAACAAGAGACAGCAGAGAGAGAACAGCAGTGCCTTAGGAAAATAAGAGTCTGGAGTCTGTAGCATTCACATTGCAGCTTTCAGCCTAGAGATTTGTTATTTTATAATAATTATATAGTGCATAAGGGTCTATACTGACATGCAATTAAGAAGTCATAGGATCCAGCAGCTCGACTTTCAAAGCCATGCAAGGGTCTGGACCCCAAATCTCAGACCCTGCTCTGGAGCATCAAGACCCCAAAGACGGTTCAACCCCCCAGCCCAAAGCGTCTGTGCCGAGCGGGACGAGCATCGCGTTGGTGCCTCCGCCTCAGACTTCAGCGGCCCTTGCTGACAAAAGCAAACTCACATTCGAGCAGGGCCCAACAAAGAACGTTTTCATCTCACCAATATGACAGCTAAGGAAAAATACAGCTCAATGGGAGGCTGTAGCAGGGAAGTGTTTGCAAACTTAGCAGGTATAAACACCGCAGCCTAGTGAAGGGCAGCCATCTGCACAGACAAAAGTGGAAATTACTGTCAGCAGCACTTACACATTGATTTAGGATACACAAGAAAAGAGGCAAGTTTGCCAAAGTCAATTGAAATATTAAGAGGAAGATTTGTCATCCCCTTGGCTGGTTCCAATCCGCACAGCCCCATCATGGGCCTGGTGCATTTTATCCTCTACATTTCCAACAAATATAAATCATCAGAGCCAACAGAACCACCCGGCCATCAGCCGAGGATCTGGCCAGGGTCTCCCCAGGGGCTGGAAAGCGGCCAGCACGGTTTGGAACTCACCATTAATATAAACCTATATGGTGACTTTGGCAGATCCCACACCAGTGGGGGCCAGAGCCCCTTTGGAAACCAACTCCAAGGACATTCTCACTACAGCCACGCCAGGACATCGCTTTGCTTTGCCATAAAGAGATAAGTGCCACCTACTGAATCATTCTCCAGCCAACACTACAATTACAAGGATGATCTGGCTCTTACTCAGCCATATGTTCTTACCACAGTCAATAAAATAAATAGATATATACATCTATATGTATTAATTTTGTAACAAATGCCTTTTTGCCTTACTGAGTTAGTAAAAGCTTTAATAGACTCACCAAGAGCAAAGTAACCTCGAGACGCAGGAATGAGAAGAAGAAAAGCCCTGAGGTTTCTCTCGCGCTGCTTAGCATGTACCTAGTATTTCTCTTGCAGTAATTATGTAAATAAATCCTAATCGTAATTTTAAGTATTTTTATTTGGGAGCCAGTTTCTTCAGCAGCACATTAGGAACCGTAAACAAGGTTTTCTTTTTCATTAAGCATACCTGTAATTTCCCGGCACTTGCCAATGAATGTATTTCATTCTGACATATTGCTCCGCGCTAAGATGGGAATTTTACCTCCCCATGGAGAGACACGCGGGTGATGTTGCTGCTCTAGGTCCCAACAAGTGGGGACACTTCCAGCCCTTCGCACCCTCTTCCTTAACTCCCAGTCCCACCATAAAATATTCAGGCAGCAACTGATCCCTGATTTCTCTTGATAATCACACACACAATGTAAAAGCAATTACAAACAAAAATCAAACCCTTACCAAATTAAAGAGGTCTAACACCTGCAATAGCCCAGGTGGAGCTGTGGGGTGAGGATGCTATGAGACCATGGGGCTGGGAACTGATTCTTCCTCCCCCCCCACCAGGTGAAGGATGCTCAGCCCCTCACATTCCCTGAGCTCGCCCACGGTCGGAGTAACTGCAAGCCATGTATTTAGGTGCACTAAAGCATTCCTGAAATAATTTTTGGTGCCTTTGTTTCTATAACCATTAAAAATAAAAGACAGTGCATCTCCCCTGAAGGAGTAAGTGCTTAAAATCAGCTCCCACTTGAGGTCCTGTAAAGCATTTTAGTATTGGGGGTGGGGGGGAACCATGATATCCCGGAGTGAGAAATTCTGGATTGAATTCTACCACCTAGGCAGATCATTTTTTCTTAATTGCAATATTATTCAACAGAATCCCTGCTGGAATTCAGCAGCTCTTAGCCTGCTTCCAGTTTCAACAAGAGATGCTCAGAACCGGCCCAGCAGCAGCGCTGGTGCCAGATGTCCGAGCAGGGACGTGCAGCCCCGGGGGCGCTCAGCATCCCGCACACAGGAACCCGCTGTCACCACCCAGCCTGCACGGCGGCGAGAAAACAGCTAAAAAAGGGGTTGTGGCAGAGCTCATACAGCAAAGCACCACGGTTTACAAAGCACCCTATGCTGAAACATCCAAAAAGCTTAATAGAAATGAGTGACCGATGCCGGTCTGGGAACAGAGATCTGTCCTAGCGCAGCAAGGTTGGTCCAGGCTCATTCTGGGTTTAGCCCAAAGGTCTGTGTTAGAGACACAGTAACCTTAAGCTTGGCTATGGCTGCTCCTTCCAGCATCGGCTGAGACCCTGGGTAAACTCAAACCATAAGTCAGCTGGTGCTGGTGGGATCCACCCCACACCATGGGGACGTCCTTCCCGGGTGCTTGGTCACCAGCAGATGCTGGTGCTGGAGTTCAGGGCACCGACAGCTTTTTATCACTTCAACATGTTAAATTTACAGCCATGTGCACCCACCTCCTTCGAATGGGAATGGGGAAGATGCTCTGGCGCTTGCCCCATTTTACAGAGCAGTAAAATGAGCCTCCGAGCAGGCAGCCAGCAGCAGCCTTGCTCTCCATCTCCGAGCACTCAAAACTAACACATTTTCCACCAAACGACTTGCAAACTGAAAGCAGTTTTCAAAGCCATAGTGGGATTTTGCAGCAACGAAAATCTCCTTGAAAAAAAATATCTTGCAAACATTGACATTTAACCAAAAAGCCCTCAAAGAACCCATAAACACGCGGATGGAAATGTTACCATGGTACCTTGCCAAGGTTTCAGTCTCTGTGCCAAGCGCACCAGCAGGTTACATCCCCCGTATCGCCCGGCAGCAGCGCTGCCAGCCTCGCTCCCTCCTTTCAGCACAACCACGTTTGTGAAATTTATAAGATGTTCATAAGCAATTTGCCGTCAGGGAAAAAATAAATTAAAAAAAAAGGCAGTTACACGATGCTCACATGTCTACGCTCACTCCGGTTTACATTCCTCACCAGCTCTTGTGATATGTTTTTAAAAAAGGCTTTCAGACTCAATTGAAAATCCACATGGCTGTTAAACTGGAAGTTTTCTCTCGAGTATCAGTCAACAAGCTGGAATCAGGATCAATTTGTATCGATCGTGGATCTCCCTTGGTAGTTACCAATTTGGAAAAGATTTCTCGCTAACCTCTCTCCTGTGTGCAGCACAAAATGATGCCCTGGAGTTGATCCTGGTTTTTACAGCCTCAGGCACATAACACACACCACCTTTTGCACCGTCTGGGTGTTATGTCTGGCCAGTATCTGTATTTTCCTTCTCTATTCAGCTGCAACTTGGTGGCTCCTGACCCAGCAGGTTGTGCAGGACCTGGGCTGGATCCCCATCCTGGATGTTGACTGGTACCCCAGCCACTGTCCCACTGGTGTCAAATGGACCAGGCAAAGATGATGCTGGTGGAGAAACATGGGAAGATGGTAAAACTGAGATTTCCATCTCTCCCACAAATGTGGCTGAAGTTAAGTAGAGGGTTCAAGCTGTTAGTATGAGAAAACACATATATATGGCTGGACAAGCACACACGTGCAGTACAGCAATATAAGCTTCATTTTCTTAGGAAACCAAGCTAAAAAAAAATCACAGGAATACATGGAAAATCCATGAAGCAACCAGATGGTAAGGAAACTGGAACAGTAGCTGTAAAGTCCCCCAGCACACTCTAAAACCCTTTAAAAATTCATCAAATGAAGCAACAGTATTAAAGATGCTTCTCCCCAGGCAGAGCAACATTATCACATCTAAGACAAATAAGAGCAGTAACTTCCGAAAAATTATCCCATTTTCCCCAGAGCTGAACAATTGCCATTATCTTTTCAGGTCGGCTGTGTAATATTTAGCTGGATCCAAAGGGAAGAACAGAGCAAACAGACTCCTGAGCATTACCTGAGAAACTCCTGGGCAATTTGAACCTCCGTGCTCTGGGCACGACGCATCGCTCGGGGAACACGATCAACTTTCCAAAGAGTCTTTATTGCTATTCTGGTATGTTTTCCTTTCATTGCTGCCCATGCAAAAGGCCTTTCTCTCTCTCCCACGGAGCATCGTGGTTAGTCAAGGCTCTCTGGTACAGGAGCGACTAAGCTGGACTAAATCCCCATGTCTGTTTGTAGCCAATATAGTTAAGGGAAGACAAGCCAAGCGTTTTGTTGCAGACACATCGCTTTGGCAAAATCCTTCTGCTAGGAAGAGCACTAAGTCACTTCATCCCTTATCTCCTGCGTTCACTGGTGCTAACAATAGCTATAGAGACAATTTTTTTCATATTTTTGCAAAAATTTGGCACCTCAAGTGCAACTTGAGCCCAAGTTACCAAAGGAAAGTCTGAAGGGCCCAAAAAGATTCTTTTTGGCATCAGGAGGAGGTTGGAGGACGTAGAGAAGGGGAAGGGAGCACATCGAGAACTCTGGGATGAGGATTTAAGCTGCTGCAATAAGATGCAGAAGTCATGTTTAATCAGTCTCAACTCAGGTGAGTAAAGAGACACAGGAATGAAAGCGTGCTCAGGCAGATGGCTTTTCTGTAGCTACAAAATCAATATAAGTGGGTCTTGGGATTGAGAAAAATAAGGTCTAGTGCATAGGGAGCCTTAAACAAAGCCCTAAAATAGATCCTCTCAGGGAGGAAAATCTTTGAGGAAGTTTGTTTTCTGACTATTGATACCGATAAAGCCAAATCTCCCAAAACACACAGAAAGAATTATTTGGGCTATATATAAAGACCTATCGCAGGAAGAGAAAGACAACAGCCGCCCTGCTCCCGGTCCAGTGCTGAAACACATCGGACCGTTCTTGGAAGCCAAACTTCCTCAGACTTCAATGCCAAATCGTTGGGCTATGAGTGTAAGTGAGCCCTAAAGTTTCCCCTGGAAAGGCTTTTCCTTTCTTTCTGGAAAACAGGAGTGCTCTCACTTTCTGGGACCAGGGTTGCTTATCAGAAGCCAGACTCAGCATTTACACACATGATATCTGCAGCACATTAAGCCAGACGGATTAATTTCATACCTTTTACAAGGATGTACGGACTGCGAACATGAGGCATTAATCCAGTGCACACACACAACATTCACTGCGCATTTGCTGGTGGTGACACAGGTACAGATAAAACTGGCCCCTATGGACCAGTTTTAGCCCTGACCCTCCTTGTCCTTATCACACCGTCCACGGCATTTGTGCTGTATGTGATTATTTACGGGCAGAAGCCTGAGAAAATATTCCCCTACTCCAAACAACGACCAAGCAAATGGAGATCTCCTTGCTGATAGTGGGTTGGGATACTAACAATAAAGCTCCCCACGGCGATCAGTGGGTAAAAGAACTTTGCAAACCTTAAACCACTTTCAGCATTCGAGGCTGGAACTGCGAAGAAAATCCTCTGAAACGCAGAAAACAAAGTCTGAGTGACAAGCCTAATGGATGTAGCGCCACAGAGACACTTTGCGAGCGACAAACTTCCAGGTTCGAGGAGTACAAAGCGGCAGGTGCTTCAGATTGTTTTGTGCTGCTTCTTTTTCCTCACCTTCTCCAGAAAATTGGAAATTAAAAAGAAAAGGAAGGTCACGCTAAAAGACATCACATTGCTAAAGAAGTGAAGCTGCGTGGCTGCCTTTGAAGGAAGAGCTGCGGACGCCAGGTCGAGTATAAAACATACACGTTTCTTTCTGAAAGCCGAACATGTGAGAGCACAGTGGGACAGTTTTAAACCACGCTTGTTGTTGTTTTTTAACTGTGGCCTAAGCTGATCCTCAGCTTAAAGTGCCGGGAGGAGAGGACTGCAATGACCTGATAGCTCTGGATCTCCAGGGCAAGCACAACACACGCTAAGGGAATAAGGACTCCTTGCCATTCCCAAACAGGCTTAACCCTGCGTGATTACAGAACTATCATAAGCAAGTCGCCAGCATTTCACCCATTCACACAAGCTCTTAGTCCTCAAACTCATCCTCGCCTTTTGCAGCCAGAAATCCCAAGGGTTTTTTTCCTGCCCTCTCCCACTTTCTGCTCCTTCTGCTGCCTCCAGCCTCTTGCTGCAGGGGTAAAGTTTTAGCCAGGATTGGTAGAAAATGTCCATTTTCATATAAACCACAGGTGTCTTTGAAAGCTTCTGGGCCAATGATAAAAAGCAAAAGAAAAGCCAGCAACACAGCAAAAAAATCTCTGAACCTTCCTCTCTTCCCACCTCTGATAATTCACCTGGAAACATGAAAAAATCAGTCTGGAAATGGAGCTTTTATCCCTGAGGAGGCTGCAGTGTGCACGTACCAACCTCCCGCTCCCTCCCGTGGGTTCAGCTCCTCTGTGACACAACAGGACCCACGGAATGTGTCACCCAAGGGCAGTGTCACCACTGTTTGAGACCATGGTAACAGTTTATGAGAGGGAAACAACACAGGCTACTAAAAAGCTCTAAAATCTCGTGGCAAAAGGCTTCCGTGGTGGGAAGCTGAAGGCTATAAACAAGCAAATTGGAAATTAAGCAAGAGTTTTTAATGGCGAAGGTGATTAACCATTGGAACAAAGTACCAGAAGGAGTGACACATCGCTGTGTCCCGGACAGGCCCAGATGCCTTGCTGCAGACATGCTTTAGCCAAGCGCAAGCTTCCCAGCCCGCTGTTGGAGTTAACAGCGCGAAATCTAATGCCTTGTGATATTTTATTTTCCAGATTAGATGCTCTGACGCTCCTCCCGGGCCCTAAAAACCAGGAGTCTGTGAATTCACCCCGAGGGGCTGAGCAGCATCGGTGCTGAGAACAAGTGTGGCTGATGGACCTGCAGCTCTCTCAGCTCTGTCCCAGGTGCCTTCCACCTCACCCTTATTCCATTTTCCCTGCCAAAACTGTGCAGCTAACGCTGACAAGAGGAGCAACGACCACCCCATGTCTAAGCCCAGGGATTGCCTTTCCGGCACAGAGCGGGGGGTCCTCCTGCCCTCCCCCATGTATGGACAATGTCAACCCCGAACACGTTTAGCTGAGCACAAATTGTGGATCAGGGGGTGCAAGGAAGGCTTTGAACCATCACCTGCAACCACTCAGACCATGACACCAACCCCCTCAACAGCCCTTGCTGTTCAAATACAAAAAAATCCAAGAACCCCAGGCTGGTTGGGCTGCAGGAGCTCTGTAGATGCCCAGCCCAGCCCTGCTCACGCAGGGTCACAGAGCAGATCACACAGGTGGGTCCAGGCGGTTGGAATGTCTCAGAGAAGGAGACTCCACACCCGCTCTGGGCAGCCTGGGCCAGGCTCTGGCACCTCCCAGCAAACAAGTTTCTGCTCATGTTCACATGGAGCCTCCTGTGTTTCAGTCTGTGCCCGTTGCCCCTCACCCTGGCGTTGGGCACCACTGAACAGAGTCTGCTCCATCCTCTGACACCCACCCTGAGCTATTGATCCATGGATCAGATCCCTCTCAGCTTCTCTTCTCCAGCTCAACAGCCCCAGCTCTCTCAGTGTCTCCCCATCACAAAGATGCTCCTGACTCCTCAGCATCTTTGTAGCCCTAAGATTTCTCTTTTTCTGGAACTACCAACAAACAACAATCACAGAGCTTTTAGCCAAGATGAATAAAACGTCAAAACAGCGAGGAAAAATCACTTGTGCATATTTATCCCCCCGTAACGCATTTCTAACATGCTTCCCTGCTCTGTTTAACCATTTTCGCCTCTACTCACAACAGCTGAGTGTTTGCTTATCGAGTGCCTTGAGGACAGTTTTCTGAATGTGCTTCTGTTCATTTACTCATGTCCAGTTGCCTTCACTTCACAGGCATAAATCAGACATCAAGACATTATTAGCAGCCATTCCTGGCACCCCCAGCACACTGAGCAAGCATCCTATTTAAGAAAACAATATACAATGGATTATTCATAACAGACTGAGTGCGTCACAGATGAGTAATTATAAACATGAAATATATAAATAATGACAATTTATACAGCAGATTTAACAAAGTAACACACTACAAATAGCCTGTTGGTTGATTATGTATTATTAATGAAATGCCAAAACATTTAGGGTTTTTAACAGGACAATTAATTACTCCCAATAAATATGACTTATGCCAGGCCTCTTCTTTAAAGAAGGCTTTTGGACATCTGGTGAGGGTTATTTTTTAAAAGCAATAGCTGGTGGTTCCTACAGAAAGTTCCCTAGGAGCTATGAGGACTGGAGCCATCAACATATCTAAATGAGCCAGAAGGTAATTAAAGAGCCAAGGGTAACCATAACACTGGAATAATTCTCATATAAATTGAGGTAGATCATAGTGTAAGATTCAAACCAAGATACACTCCGAGCATTTTCCCACTGCAAACATTCAGGGGTGTTGGTTTCCTCGACAAAGAGTCTTCATGCAAATACTACGGCTCAGCTTTAAAAGAGGATCCAGGTTTAAAAAGAGGATCCCCGTTTGCTTGCTGGGTGAGGGTCAACTGACCCAAATAAAGACCTGCCCAAACAAGACGTTTCCGGAACCACCAGGCTGGTTAATATTAACTACTATTAACCCAGGAACAAGCTATGGTGAGAAAGGGTTCAGAGATGCTGTGCTCAAGGCATCGATCCATGCAGAACGCCAAAGGTATCAGCTGCCTTGGGACACAAAGGACTGGCAGCACCACTGCAGAAGGTGGCCAGGACACCTACCCAATGGTGCATTGTCCACCCACAGCAGCTGTTTCACACCAGTCGGTGCTGGTGAGGCCACACCTCAAATCCTGGGGGCAGTTTTGGGCTCCTCATGCCAAGAAAGGCCTTGAGGTGCTGGAGCGAGTGGAGAGAAGGGAACGGAGCTGGTGAGGGGCTGGAGCACAAGTGTGATGGAGCGGGTGAGGGAGCTGGGGGTTCAGCTGGAGAACAGGAGCTGAGGGGAGACCTTCTGATCTCTGAACTGCCTGAAAGGAGCTTGGAGCCAGGGGGGTCGGGCTCTGCTCCCCAGGAACAAGCGCCAGGAGCAGAGGAAACGGCCTCAAGTTGCGCCAGGGGAGGGGTGAGGTTGGATGTGGGGAACAATTTCTTCCCCAAAGGGCTGTGGGGCATTGGAACAGGCTGCCCAGGGCAGTGCTGGAGTCACCATCCCTGGAGGGTTGGACAGACGGACATGAGGTTCTCAGGACATGGGGCAGTGCTAGAGTTAGGTTATGGCTGGACTTGATGATCTTAAGTGTGTCTTCCAACCGAAATGATTCTACGAATCTATAGCCTCGATACTATTTAGCTGCTTATGAGAAGAGTATATAGGTAGACCCCAAACGTGCAATTCCCTCTATACGTGCAGAGCAGTTGGCAGGATGGGCCTCCTGGTGCTCCGATGCTGCAAAGAGCTGAAGCTCTTCCCCGACTCAGGGGGATCTGAGCACACTGAAGCGCTTAATCATCCAAAAACCTTAATTCAGAAGAAACCAGATCCTATCAGAGAGAGCTGAGCTGCCTTGAGAAAGCCTGCGCTTCTTTCTTTGTGAGCTACCGGTCTTTGGAAGATTATAGTAAAGCTGTTCCAAGAAACCAAAATGATCATTTCCTGCTGGAGCGCAGTATTTAGCTCGTGGGGTGGCACAAATTACAGCATCCTTATTTTTATTTCAGCATTTATTTGAAGGAAATGTACAACAGAAATCTGATGCTGGCTGTATTTTAAACCCACGAGCACTCTGTAAACAAGCTAGACCCAGAGAGATTTGCATGTTTCTTCCTGAAACATAAGGAGAACCAGTGAGACAGAATAATTGAAAACAGTTATGGGGACTTTATTTTCTTGTTTTTCCTGGGATTTGCTCTTGGGCTGGCTGTTCCCAACATTAATACCTGGCAGGGATGATCAACTATTTAGAACCTCATTTCCATAATAGTCGACGTGCCGACAGCTCTCCATGGGGAAATCACTGCCTTGGTGGAGGTCACCAATATACCAAAACAAAATAGTGTAGAGAAGGTATTTTTCTTAAAGTGCAGTTTTTAAAAGGGGTCAGAGCAAAGTATCTAAAATCAAGGATGAACATATAAATACATCTCAAAGAACACATGATCGTGACACCCTTGGTAACCTCTAGATATGCCCTCAAACCCTTGGAGAAACTTGCCAATTAGCAATATGAACACATCTGGGTCTCCAAACATGTCCCCCCGGGGGCTGCAGCAATCATGGGATGTAATGGTCAAACTCCAGCTACCCTCACTGGGACAGGCTTCAACCACCAGCACTGCTCATCCAAGCCAACTTATTTACTCCACTGTTTGCCTAAGGCTTTGCAGATTGGGTAACCCTTCAAGACGATCCTTGTATCTATGCAAACAGCGATGGCCCCGAAAATAGAGGAGAATGAAGAAAACCTCATTAAAGTGGATCAGTCCTGGGTGCTCACTGCAACTCATTAACTTCAGTGCAGCTCTGGCCCAGTGACCTCTTTGCAGAATCGGGCCCCCGCCAGGGAGTGAGTACAAACACAACGGGAATTTAGGTTAGGAAGGAATTAAGCCAAGCTGGAGTTTGTGCAGGGTATCAATGACGTCCGTTCCCTCAAATGAACGAGCTTCCAGCTTCTCAGGCTCACTCATGTTATTAATGTGCCAGCACCAAGGGAAAAAAAATCCCAAAGAAATTGTTTGCATGCAGATGCTCTTTGTGGACACGTGTCCACTGCACTGTCACCTGTGTCATCCTCCAGGACATTAAGTGACCATAGGCAAACCCAGTATCTGTGTATCACAGAATCATTTTGGTAGGAAAAGACCCTCAAGATCATCCAGTCCAATCATTATCCTACCCCTGGCACTGCCCCATGTCCTGAGAACCTCATCTCCGTCTGTCCAACCCTCCAGGGATGGTGACTCCAGCACTGCCCTGGGCAGCCTGTTCCAATGCCCCACAGCCCTTTGGGCAAGAAATTGTTCCCCACATCCAACCTCAACGTCCCCTGACGCAACTTGAGGCCGTTTCCTCTGCTCCTGGCGCTTGTTCCTGGGGAGCAGAGCCCGACCCCCCCTGGCTCCAAGCTCCTTTCAGGCAGTTCAGAGATCAGAAGGTCTCCCCTCAGCTCCTGTTCTCCAGCTGAACCCCCCAGGTCCCTCAGCCGCTCCCATCACACTTGTGCCCTATTAAAAGGCAAAAGCGGGCACATTTTAACCCTTAGAGCATTTATAAATATCCAAACCCCTTCTGCAGATACCATGTGGAGAGCTACAATAAACACATGTGACGGTGAAGGAAACACAGGAGGGTGAGGAAAAGGCTCAGAGAGCCCCAAACCAGCATCTCCACCAAGCTCCTCCCTGCGCTGCTGGGCATCGATTCTGTGCTGGGGGTCAGACACAACCCCAGTACTCAGCACCCCCCATTGCAACACCAGTACCCCCGGTAGCCCCAAAGCTGTGGGGCTGCCAGCACAGCAGGGTATGGCTACAGGCAACGAACAGCATGGAGCCAAAACCTCCAAGCGGGTTAAACGGCTCAATAATGTATGAAAAAGGGAGGTATATGCTGCTTGAGAACCTCAGCTGTGAGCAGACAATGCCAGCATGCAGTGCAGATGTCTAAGGTTTTCTTTTATCATGCTGTAAAAATGTATATACAATTATGGCCGGTAAGCCTCCACATGCAGATATGAAGTTCACGGAATGAGAGGGCAGTTTTAGAACCACCCACTGAATTTCTATACATTTTCCATGTCCTACCCATGGGCTTCATGTTCGACAGACTAAACCCACACTGTGGCTTTAACTACCACTGCTTAATGTCTTTATTCTAAGAAACATTTTCACATTTTAGAGCTTTCATCAAAGTAGACTGCATTTAATTAAAAGCAGACCTATAAAACAGTTTGTTTCTATTGCCCTCTTTTCATGATAGCCCAAGTACTATTGCATAACACCCAGTATTTAGTTTGTTGCTTACACTTCTAACACTAAACACGTTCACAGGTTAAAAATACAGTCAGAGGGTACCCAGTCTTGCAAAGCTTCCCCGGACATATCAGTTCCTCCAGTTAACAGCTGAGCTAACTAATATATCTTCAGTTATGGGTTGTATAAAACTGAATAAAACTGTTTACAGGACTCATAAAAATCATTTCAGTTTACCTTAGCAATCCACCGGGCTACAACGAACACCCTCAAACCCATCCAACATGCTCAACATATTCTGAAAAGGCTTTGCCTGCTTTATTTTGTGTCTCCTAACAGACTGCCTGCCATATTTCATGCTGAATCAATAAAGTTACATGTGCCCAAATCGACTAAAATGATGTTTGCTGGTATTTCTAATACAAGTAGTTTCTCAATGGGTATTTTGTTCAGTTTACGATAACTCTGGAAGATAAAACGTGCACAGCACGACCATCTCACTGCTGGTCAAGCAATGATTTTGCTTAGAAATTAGGTTATTTAAAGAAAAATAAGATGAGAGGACTTGCATCGCATTGTAACTTACAGGGGGAGGTTTTCTGGAGGCTGCGAGAGCTGCGTGGGACCAGCCATTGAAACGTACCAAGCCTGGGCTGGGATTCAGGCTGTTGAAGGAAAGCCCGGACAAGTGGCCACAAAAATGTTGTTTATATATCCATCTATATTTATATATAGCCATCTATCATGATATGGTAGGAATAAGCTGCATCAGCATAATCCCCAAGCATGTTATGGTTGGACAAAAACTGTGTGATAATGCAATCAGAGAGAGTGTGAGTACGGGGAGAGAAGGCACGACCCAGCTGAGGCAGGAAAGGAAGGAGATTCTGTTAAATTAGCATTTGTGCAAACTATTTCTCGATATATGGTTTGTGGGGGTTTTTTGCAAGTTTTGCCCTGGGGTTCCATAGCAGGAAGATGCTTAGAAAGCGCTTTTTGTTGACTGATGAAGTCAGTTTGCAGGATCAGGTCCCAGCCTGACCCTGCCCCACCAAAAAGTTAATGGAAGGTGTTACGAGGACCAGATGGGGTCTGCACTCTGCCAAAAAGTACAGGAGCAGGAGCCAGCTCCTGCACGATAGAGCCCTGTCCGAGGGGACCCTGCGGTCCTTACACTACCTGGACGTTTCACCGAGTGCAGGTTTGGCCCCGGGTCCATCGCCTTCCCCATCCCTCCCCACCCCATTAGGATTCTGCCCAGAGATCTGCAAACTGCCTCGCCAGAGGATTTATCCACAGGTACAGTGCACGCTCTGAAGAAACAGTTAAGCTTCCACAAAGACTCCAAAAACTGAAAAGATGAAGCTTCCCCTATCAAACCCCTCCCAGAAACAGACAGTCGCACCGCCACAAACACATGCCGGTGGGGAAAGGACGCGCACAAAGACACTCTCCCTCCCCACAAGAAGTTAGCTGGAATATTCCTTGTCCAAAAAAAATGGCATCGGGAGCTCTTACCTGGTAAAATCTGTATTCCCAGCTACCAGCACACTTACAGCACCAGGCTCTCATGGGGCACTGCGCGAGGGTGCGACGGCAGATTGATGCAGGTCATGGAAGTTTACAGCCAGAAGCAATTAAAAAAATTAAAAGAAACCCAAACAAAAACAAAACGAAAATCCCCAAAAAGCCACAACATGACCCAAATGATATCCCTGCAACGGCTGTCTCGTTACAAACCAGATGAGATGAAGGAGGGGTTTTTACTTGCTCTGAGGCATCATATGGAGCTTAATCACAGGCAGTTACGTATATGGTTCTTTTGGCCTTCAATCAAGTGTGTCATTTCGGTGGCAGCTGCCTACGTGATGTAAGCAACCTGGGTGATCCAGTCCTTTGCCAATCGCGGCCTTGTGCAGCTATTTTACAGCTGAACAATGGGGGAATTCGATTTCCCAGGCAATGAGGAGATCCTCTTGTAGTCCAGCAAGCACCCGGGGTGACACAGGATCACACACGTTCTCCTCCGGCGGAGTTACTGGCGACCACAGCCCGGCCGATCTCGTCCCGCTATCGTCTCCTGACGGGGCCCGGCTGCATCCCGACGACTTCCCACAGGCTCCAAAAGCCACCAAGAGCCGAGACAAGCTTGCAAGGCACCCGGTGAATTAGTGCGACACGGTGCGGCGTGTGCTAAGGGGGATGCAGCTGCTACACGGCAAACAGTAAAACTTGGTGGGTGGAAAAAGGTCTGAGCTGCTGGTGAGTAACAGGAGAAACAGCTCACGCTCAGGACACCAGCAAAGCACGGCACCTCAGCCTTCCTTAACGCTTTCCTTTTGCCGCTCGAGAGGGGAAATCAGGAGGCAATCACTGCAAATCATGTATTAAATCTGGTGATTCAAATGATATCGGAAATCAAACGAGGCTGGGCTGAATGCATTAAAGCTATTAGTAGGCATCTGGGCAACCAGCAGGACTCTCTCTGGGAGTCTTTTGGTTGCCGACAGCGGCATGAGGAGATGTTGGGGGCCAAATTCCTCCATCGGGTACATTTGTTGATTTTGACAGATTCATTAAGACCCATCTATTCAAACACATGGCAGATGCTCCCTCTGCTCTGGGATCTTCATTCTTATCTAACTCCACGAGAGCAGGACACCGCATAGATACCGAGTGCTTATTACATCACCCACGGTACCAACGAGGAAGATGGGCCCAGAAATTCAGAAAAAAAAGGCTTTGTGGGCACCAAAAGTGATGTGACACCGCTCCATGGCAACTTGCTCGCCCCTCTCCACAAACGTGTGCCCACAAGGAAAGCGGGGGAGCGAAACACCCATGAACAACCCCCACACACACACATACACGAGGGGCCGGGGAACCGAGTGCTCCCACGGGTCAGCATCGGGGCGGCCAGAGGGGATGAGCATCCAACCTGCAGACCCCCCCCCGGGCACCCTGCTCCGCGCCGCCCCGTCTAATGAACCCGGCAGAGCTGGACCAGCCCCCGCTCCGGCCAACAGGTCGGTTCCCCGGGGAGCACCGGGTACCCCCGACCCGGGGCCGGGGGGGTGCGACCGCGCACCCGGCTCCCTCCAAACAGCCCCCCCGTCCCCGGGTGAGGGACAGCCGGTGCTCCCCATCCTTCAGCGGGGTCTCACCCCCTCCTCGACTCACCTCTCCACCAGCCGGCTCCTCCGCCACAGGTTTGCTCGGCTCCTCTTTCCCCCCTCCTCCCTCCTCCTCCTCCTCAGATCGCTCCTGGCCGAGTTATTCAAAGGAGGATGGAGGGAGGAGGCAGAGATCTGGGCGGTGAGGATGGCGGAGCAAAGGAAAAGAAATTTTAAAAAATTAAAAAAAATATTAAAAAAATGGGGAACGCCGAAGAACACGGCGCAGCATCAGCCCCCATGGCCCCCGCAGCCCCCCGGCCCCGCCGCGCTCCCCCCGGCCAGGGCGGCGCCGCAGCGCCCGCCCGGGGAACACCCTCCGCCGCGGCCCACCTTGCGGCAGCCCCCCCTTAACCCCTTCCTCGCCGGCACCTCGGCACCAGCCACCCCCTCATTCTCCGCCCCCCCAGCCCGAAATACCCCGAGCGATGCTGCGGGCAGGGGAGCGGGGCCGCGCTCCGGGTGCTCCATCCTCCAGCAGCTCCCACCGCCCCTATTTCCTCCCTCCCCGGGGCAGCTGGGAAAGAGCACGACCCTCAATAGTCCCCGACCCTCAACAGTCCCCGACTACGCAGGAATTAGTTCTGTGAGGCTGAGTCCCCCTAGAAAGTTCACTCCCCGAAAGCTCTGTAGGTCTCTTTTTAGCATGGGGGGATTGGCTGCTGGTTCCTCATTTAGAAACAGCAATGGAGGAAAATAAACCACATCTCCACGTGTCTCCTGTGTGCACAAAGGTGTACATTTCCCTAACCCAGTGTCCCAGCCTGCCTAAACCTCTGTTTGATGCTGAGCAGCAGAGCAAGTAGTTACAAATCACTGATGCTGGCAGCTCCGGGGGGTCCTGACTTCTCTGGAGTGGCAGAACAAGAGCTTGAGGGAGACCACCTCTCCCAGCTTGCTGTGAACATCTCCTTAGGCTGCCCGACTGAGCTAAAACTACCACCACAGATCAGCCAGGAGATACCCTTCCTTGCTGCAGTCATCTTCGGTGGCTTGCCAGAGCTGCCTTGTCTTTCTGCTTCCTTTTCTAAATGCACCAGAGGCTCTTTGGATCACTGCCCAGTAGTGGCAAACCCACTGGAAAAGCCACATCTGGGGAAAACTGGACCAGGGTTCTTCCAACAGGGTAAAATTTCGCTGAAGATCATTGAGAGTAAACACACAGAAGGGTGATGGTGAAATCAGCTGACTGCAGGAGAGTCTCTAATGAGAACCCAACACAAGTCATCTAAAACCGCCTTGGTCAAACCTGGGAAACAGACTGGGGAGCCACCCAGCATCTCCAGCAACCCTCTGAGCACCAAACAAAGCTGCAGAATAAGTGTTGATTTTATGGCTCATAAGTGTTCAATTCTCATCCTCCTGTGTTGTACTTTTTCTGATGTCAAATCCTTCCCATCTCCTTCTTTTCAGCCTCCCAGGCCATGCCATTCCCCAGGCTGGGATTTTACCATCAGAAGGAACACGATCGCTGGCTCAGGAACCTGAGGCAGAGGGATTTTGCTTTCTCTGCTCCTCACACACACTAGAAATCCCATCTCCATCGATATCAAACTATTTCTGCTTCACCAGCTGAGCTGTGCTGCCCAAGCACAGGATTTCTGCATCCTTCTGCCCCTCACGAGGGGCTGGGATGGAGATGCAGGAATTTAACCATGGTCCCTTATAAGCCATAAGGGCTGTGCAGGCCTGACTACATCTTGCAGTTTTACCATTTGTATTAAGTTAGCTGCCTTCCTGTGTCCAGTGGGAAGATTATTCTCCGTTCCAGTAATGTGGCCCTCAGCACCACCAGCGGAAGGTGAATGACAGGACTAAGTGCTGTTTCAGCACAATCTCTTCTTAATTTCTTTGTTTGCTTGACCCATAAGGAACCTTCAGCTGGACTGCTTGGATGAGCAAATTGGGGGCAAAGCCCCTCATTGGCAGAACACTATTCCCTGCCTTTAGCTAATTTCCTTTCCTTCAGCTCTGGAAGACATTAGCCAAAAAGGTTCCAACCTTCATGGCTGAAAACAGTAGCTGGAAAATCCATTAGGCTCATATATTTGTTATTAAAAATTGTTAGAGAACCAAGTTCTCATTAATCCTTAAATACATCCAGAATATCTGCAAACTTGTGTCTGCATAAAGAGAACAAGCCAGTGGCCCCTTTCTCTTTTTCTTTGTTAAAATACAGAGCTGATCATGTCAACTGTTCTGTTTTAAGGAGATGGTAAAAAGGCATGTCCCCCAGTGGGGGGTGGCAATGGGAGGGGATGCTCTCTGGGAGGAGAGGTCTACCTCGAAAATTAGCACCACGACATTCATGTTGCACTCCCGAAAATGACACGGCGAGAGACAATATAATACTAACGTGCCAAAGTAACGCACTGAAAAATTATGCAAGGCAGGGGAGGTTGTTGTGAGAGACCTGCCTGGCTGCCTGTTGGGGACCGGCAATAGTTGTCACTGCCAGTGCTGAGCTGTCACTCTAAGAACAAGTGGATTATCGCTTGATGTAATTTGCTATCAAGCTGTTGTACACCATTCAGAGTGAGTACATTTGGGTACCACCCAGCTCATGAGGAGATGCTCAGCAAACCCACAGCCACATAGGCACAGCAAGGTCTTAATTTCATTGCCGATTCCTCTTTTGAGACCAGGGAAAGCATTGGGTGAACACACAATAAATATGGCAGCAATAAATGCGGCATCCAAGGGGAGGCAGGGCAAGCCAGTGTGTGATTTTAGAAGAGGCTGCTGTTTTAAAAGCATCCTATATAATATTTAGATGCAAGGCCCGGAGAGTCAAACTTAGAGGTCCCTTAGATGAGAAAGTTCTCTATCGAAATGAAGTGGTTTTGCTCAGTTAGGGATGACCCACCAAAATTAAAGCTCTGCAAGATCTGTAAGGCCCATTAGAAGTGGGGAGAGCTGTAATTATTCCTCACTGTATTGGGGAGGGGATCTCTGGCCAGTCCAATTTTAAATGTCCTGAGAAATACACATTTGACCGCTCCCTGGAGAGGGCTCAGTAACATCACACAGTCTAATGGGTCTCACGAGTGGGATAAGTTTTTCAACTTCCAGCTTACCTTTGTGTATTGCTTAATTTCATCCCATTATTCCTGATGAAACACTTTGTGGAAGGCGTACAATTGCTCCCTAGCCTGGATTTTTATGTTTTAATGATGGTTAATTATTCCTGGAGAAACTTTTTTTTTTTTTTAACTTTTTATCCATCTCGCTTTTGTGCTGGGTGCTTCATTCTGAAGTTTAATTAGCACATTTCAGAACTAAATATCTAGATTAAATCATTACCGAGCGAGCTCCGCTTGAGGATTTATGATCCTCGTGCACAGCCTTTATTGTACCTGCCAAGTCAGGCAACTGATTCATTGATCGATGGGTTATTCGGGCTGGGAGCGAGACAGCCGGGTGCTGCAATGGGCTTGGGCAGAGAGGAAGAGGAGGGATGAAGATGCTGCTGCTGATGGGTAGAACAGGGTATCCTCCAGCTCCATCATGCCGCGGTGAGGGTACTGCACACAGTAACAGCAGGCTTGGGCCACGGAAACGCTGGCAGCTTCACATCTCCAGCCCCACCATCTGCTGGGATCCGAGGTTTCATTTCAGCCTATTAGTGAGATTGGGGTTGGCTGCAAGCATCAGATATAGGCACAGGTTTGGCACTGCTCCATCCCCTTTCCTGCTGCCTCAAACGCCAAGATTTTGGTTCAAGCTCATCTGCAAATGCTAAAAAAGCTTCAGTTTTTGCAACAGAGTCCACCCGAGTGGAGCTCATCACATTACGAGACCTTCAAGGGGGGAAAAAAATCCCCCAAGACTGACAACCTAGAGCTCCTTTTAATTACATTATCTCAACAAACTAAAGCTTTAGACAAACGCGATTACACCCACAAAAATCTGCTCGCTCCCAATTGAGAGTCCAAACACTCGTGGCTTAACCAGGGCCAGAAGAACACGCTGTCAAGATGAACGAACGCTGACACTTCCCCGCAAGCAAGCTCGACATCCAGCGAGCCCATGCGGGGGGGTTTATCTCCCGAAAAATCAACAGAAATGCCCATGTGCGAGAGAAAAGCACCTCCTGTTCGTGCCGCCGAGCAGACTGCTTTTACTCCGACTATTTACCCAGAGCAGCTCTGGCACACTGTGTAATACAAATGGATAAGGACTCAGCCCTTCGCCAGCCCACAAGAATACGATGACTTGTCCGCGCAGGCACCGCGGGGCAAACGGCCCCAAACCAAACCCAGAAAACTCACAATGAATTTCAGCGCGGAGGGCTTTTAGTTGTTGTTGTTATTTTGTTTTGCTCTTAGAAAGATAGCCCTGTAATTTAGTGACTCATACGTTCTACATCCTTTGTTGCTTTTCATTTTCAACATCTTTAAGCTGTTTGTGGAGAACACGCTTATTTTTAGACTTCCCATCAGCAAGAGACATTTTAGCTGGTTCAGAGGGGAAAAGCTCCATTGAGACTTTTGTGTCTGGGATGTTAACAGGCAAATTTCCTGCCAGGGAGATATTTTCTTCCTTTTTCTTACTTTTACATTTCACTTGGGATCTGGGCAGTGATTTTTTAGGCTGTGAGTGGGGTCTCTGGAGGATGCACCGAGCTCTGACCTGATGGAGGGAGGATGAGGATGGTACAAGCAAAACCAGACATGTGTTGGGGCACAAAGAGCAAATGGGGGTCTCAGGATCACTAATCATCCTTCTTCATCAAACCTGCACATCTCAGGCCATGCCCAGTAAATGAGCAGGTGGGGCGAAGGGGGAGAGCACCCCACAACTGAGCACTGACCCACGTTTCTCCATGCTGGGGCAAAACACTGAGGGGTGTGTTAGGCACTTGGGTGAATTCAGTTAATTTTAAAAGCTAATGTTTTAATATAGAAAATAAAAGACTTTCCAGAAAAATTGACTTCGCAAAACAGAAAATGCTTTCTGAGTCAGTTAATAGGTTAAGGGTTGGGTTACAAAGTCTAACACCTCCTTTCGGTTTGCAGCTCAGAAAAGTTTTTAGGGAACTTTCAAAATAAAAATAAAGGAAATTTCAAGATGAAAATTGGCTCTGTAGCCCTCAAAGAATTGGCTCTGTAGCCCTCAAAGAATTGGCTCTGTAGCCCTCAAAGAATTGGCTCTGTAGCCCTCAAAGCAAAGCACTTCAGACACACACACACACAAAAAGCGCCCAATCCTATCTGCTTCTCATTTTTTTTTAAGTTTTAATTAAGTCAATCAACAACAGAAAGGCCTCCAAATGAAAACCACACAGGCACCAAACATCTCCGAGCCTGCAGATGTGCATTTCTCCACCTTCTGCAGGCATTGTGGTGCATCACTGCCCAAGATCAGTCAGGCACGGACACCGCTCTGAAATTAGAGCAAGAGATGGAGGGAAGGGACACGTCCTGCTGCTCCGCACGCAGAGGACAAGAGGTGGCCCAGGCCAAACTCAAAACCATGTCCTGGACTCTACAGACTTGATGCTGAAATGTCCTATGCATTTCCTATGGACACTTGGCTTTGCATTGTGGAGATATTTTGTTTTTCCCAGCGCTTGCCACCCTGAGGCAGGCAGCAGGACACGAGCAGCCACCATCCCCGCAGTGTCCCCTGGCGCAAGATCACTCCACAGTTCACACATGCAGTTTGGCCCCGCACTGGCTGCCAAGCTCAGAACCAGCTCCCACACCCAGAAACAATCCTGGCTCTTTGGCCAGCGCCAAGGAGCGTTTTCCAGGACGCTTTTGTAATCTTGCTGAAAGCCACAGCACTAATGGATGGCTGGAAATGCTCCACAGCTCCCTGGCTGTCACTGCACCCAGGTGTCACAGGCAAGTCTGAGACAGAACCATAGAATCATTCTGTATGGAAGAGACCTTCAAGGTCATCAAGTCCGACCATAACCTAACTTTAGCACTAACCCATATCCGTAAGAGTCTCGTCTCCGTATCTGTCCAACCCTTCAGGAATGGTGACTCCAGCACTGCCCTGGGCAGCCTGTTCCAATGCCCCACAGCCCTTTGGGGAAGAAATTGTTCCCCACATCCAACCTCACCCTCCCCTGGCGCAACTTGAGGCCGTTTCCTCTGCTCCTGGCGCTTGTTCCTGGGGAGCAGAGCCCGACCCCCCTGGCTCCAAGCTCCTTTCAGGCAGTTCAGAGATCAGAAGATCTCCCCTCAGCTCCTGTTCTCCAGCTGAACCCCCCAGGCCCCCCAGGCCGCTCCCATCACACTTGTGCTCCAGCCCCCCACCAGCTTCATTGCCCTACTCGGTTTTTGTTCTGCAGTCTCCCCGCATTGTAAGACTCAAGAGTAGGTTCAGATGTTCATAACTCTTGTTTTATGTCCTGTCCAGAGCTTTCTTTCAGGGATGCATGACCCAAACCAGCACAGCCGTGAGTCCGGTGCGCAGCTTTCTGCCCTGCCTGTTATCAGGCAACAGCTTCATGTTTGCACAAAGCCCAGACATGGCATCCAGCATCTCCCCATCACATATTTCCATGCAAGATATGCACCTTCTCTTGTGCCACCAGCCTTTGCCACTTCCAAGCACCCCTTAAACTCCATGAAATTTTCTTGGCTGCATCTAAAGCCCTACACAAACAACGGGGAAGCCACTTTGGGCTCTCGGGCAAACCCCAGCACAACGTGTCATCATGAGCACCAGCAGAATAAACAAATCATAGAATCAATTTGATTGGAAGAGACCCTCAGGATCATCGAGTCCAACCACAACCCACCCCTGGCACTGCCCCATGTCCTGAGAACCTCATGTCTGTCTGTCCAACCCCTCCAGGGATGGTGACTCCAGCACTGCCCTGGGCAGCCTGTTCCAATGCCCCACAGCCCTTTGGGGAAGAAATTCTTTGTATGGGAAGTAAACCCATGATGGACACCTGCCCATCAGACCAAGCTGAGGTCCTCACAAAACCATCATTATGATACTTTGCTCAAACACTAATGACCCAAACTCATCGGCCAGTGGGCCAGCAGTGGCACCTCCGAGAGGAGCTGGCTCAGGGAACGGGCTGTTGCACGCATGAGGATAAATGTGCACAGGCTGGAGGGTGGACAGTGTCAATAGGATGAGTTTGTTCTATTATTTATCGTGCCATATGCCCCAGCACTCGAGCCACAAATCTGAGCCATCAGCTGTGAACACCTGTCAAGGAGTTGAGTAATTTTCCAGTTTCTGGGTAGAATAACTGGAGACAATAAGGCTGATTTAATCAGTAAGTACTTAGCTCCGGAAACATAGTGGCTTAAAAGAAAAATCTCACTATATTTTTTTTAAAGCCTTTCTGCATTAGAGTTCACACAAGAAAAACTCCTTAGTAGATGTACAGCAGTACAGTAGCAAGGGAGGTATCAGCCAAATGCATGGTGGAAAGGAGATAAACAATATACTGTGTCCTCCTGCTTGTCCACAGGAGACAAATTCCCTGTTTAGAAAGCCCAATAAAAATTTAATTCTTTTATAACAACTGCATCCACTCCATATTGTTTCTCTGAGGAGAAAAATAAATATGTGCCTTTGAAGTCCTGCAGTGCCACCAAGAACATATTTTTTCCCGAAGTATCTCAAAAGTAGCAAAAAAGATGAAAAAAAAATTAATGACTGCTAACAGCTGAAACAGATGGTCTGCTGTGAATCCCCACAGCCTCCTGCAACTGTGAGTCAAGCCGCTTTTCAACATGGTGAAGACAAAAAATAATTTAAAAAAATCAAATTCCAAGACTATCAGGCTTCCAAAAATCCAGTTGGGCTTCCCAGGCGACAGCCAACAGAAAAAGAGGGTTTGGCTGGTTTGAACCCACTTGACTACCCCTTGCCCTCATATCACGTGTGCATTGATGGTCCAGATATATTTGTGTTCAGCACAGTCCCTGTGGGATGTTTCCCTGGGATGAGCTTTTCCTCTAGGATTTTACCTAAGGATCCTTTACACTGTAAGATTCCCAACGCATGCACCCAGTGCTGGTCCCCAGTGCTGTCCCCACTGCCCACTCTTGGGACCTGGCAGCATCCCTCCCACCCATCGCCCTCGAAAGCAGCCCCCATGCAAGAAACAGTTTGAGATAAGAAACATCACTTGCCAGGAGGGAAATTCAGGTTGCCTGCTTCTCTGCTGCGGCTCCTCCTTCTCCCCAGGAGACTCGTCCCCTTGGCCACCTTCATGCTTGGGCTGCCCCTCTCCACGCTCTTCGATCAGCCCCATCAGGCAGATGAGACAAAAGGTTCTGGGAGACGTGCGAGCTCATCATGGGGACATCAAAACCGGGAATGTGACTCTGTAAAGGAATGGACAGAAACTTCACTGCACGCACAGTGCCAGTTTATCATTTATTTAAATTCAATCTTTCAATAATTCATGCCAGCCTTTCACTGTGCAGCAGGACAACAATGGCAGGAGTGCAGCAAGGCAGGCAGAGAATAACCACATCTGGAACAGATGTTCAGTTCTAAATAAAAGCTGATTTTGCAGAGAATGTTAAATGCCATGGGAATAGTGTGCTCTGGGACTCAGCCCTGCGCCTTCCAGGGGGCAACAATGATTTGCTCATGTGTTTTGCAATGTGGAGTTGGCAGAGATCAAATGGGACATCTAGGACTGGCTTCAGCTGCAGCCCAGCGCTGGTGGGAGAGCAGACCTGCAGCAGCAGACCTGCAGTGGCTGCATGCGTCTCCTCCGAAACACCGGACAGATGCTGGTACAGCACCTTGGAACGTGAACACGTGATGCCATGAGACCTCCGAAGAGCAAACCGTGCTCTGTGTCCACTCCCACCAGCCTGGACCACATCAGCACAGGTTCCCTGCACATGGTCAAGAGTGTGTCCACCTCCCTGCCACAGAGATGTTGCTGATGTTCCATGGAGCAAGCTGGTCCCAGCCAAGGCTCCCATGTTACAGATGTGGGTGCAAGTGCCCTTGCACAAGAGGAGCAGCCAAGGCCACCCACACACTTGCCACAAGGCCCACAGGTATCTCTGTAGGGCACCCCAACCTCCAAGGCCCCAGGCAGGGTGTTTCCATCTGCGAGCATCTCTTCTCCAGTTGTGACAAGCAATATCTCAAAGTCTGACCAATACTGTGTCACTAAGCATCACCACCCACCTGCTGCAGCATCACCATTCTGAAGACGTCTGCAAAACTCATTCCCTTGACCATACCTCTCCACTCTCCCTCTGCTCTTCTGCATCCAAAACAAGCCACTGTCTCCACTGCCAGGAACATTCATGACTTGTACTTAGTTGACCCACCATCCCCAGTTCCTGTTGGGACAGCAGCCCAGGCCTTCAGCCACCCACAATGCCAGACACTATCAGGCTCTTATAGTACTTCAAACAAGCACTTGATTCCTTCCCCTGTTCTGGCCCTTGCACCAGGATAAGTGGTCCTAAATAAGCTACATATGTTCCTCGTTATCCTTCCCCAAATCACCTCCATAGGTGGTGCCCTCAGACATGCCCTCTCTGTACCAGCCACCTCTACCTCTTTTTCTCCTCCCTTGCCCATCTGTCACCAGCCGTCTGGCCTCGTTCTCCTTCTACATGGTTTTTAAGCACTTTGAAGCAAGAATATATTTGCCATTTTATCTGCAATTTCACAGCACCTAGTGCACTTCAGGCCTGACCCAGGGCCAGACCTCCAAGCTGTATTGTTATTACCATTATTATTACTACTGCTACCACCACTGTTATTACCGATTCTCCGAGGCTCCATTTGGGCTCTTGATACAGTCCTTATATTTTTTGGACTACCTCACTTACCTCTGTGTTTTGCAACACTGTCTCTGATAGCTGGACTCCACTCTTTGTCTGGAAAATGCAAATTTACAGATGACTTTCACTGCAAATTTTCTTGCTAATGATGTCTTGCTCTTATTCTTAAATGTGAACCTTATGGTCTACCCTGCTGGCCAACCACTTAATGCCAATAAGAAATTGTCTTTTTTTTTTCTAGATAATGGCTAATCTTCCAGATTAGTTGGATAATGAAATGAGTAATGACATTAGAAGCCCATTAATCAGAAGCGAGCAGTGAATAGCAGTGAGTTCAAGACTGTCAACTACTCCTGAAGGACAAGCCAAAGGGAATTGTGCCGAAATGGTGAAACCACTCAAAATCTGGTCCCCTGCTCTCCACATCTTTCTTATTTTTACTACCTTAAAGCAGCCAGTAACCAACTCTTCACATGGGGAACCCAGACTTGTACCAGGTAGTCTGCTGGCTGGATTAGACCCTGGTACTCTCAACATCCCCACTACATTCACAATCCCGCAGATTTCACACTTAGCAGGAACTCACTTTCTGTAATTTCTTGCACTCTCTGGTACAGGACATGAAAAAAGAGAGGAATCCAGAAGTGTCCCATGACACGAATGCAGACAGAGGTAGAACACATCTCACACCTCCAGCAGGACTTTCCTCCATGAGCTTGTTCTGACTTGAGCTGTTTTCCCCAGCAGCATCCCCGGGAGGGAAGGGCACGCCGTGTTGGAACAAGCGCTCGCGGTTGTCATGCCAGCGGGCGTGTAACAGGAGAGGCTAAATCAGATCTCAGAAATAAATGTCGGAGCAAAGTCACCCCTCGGAGAGAGCAGCCAGCAGGGTCACAGTCAAGAGTGTGCACATCTCTATTAGAGCAGAGGCCGATTTACTAGTCTCACTGTGTATCTACACCCACAGAAAATGCGGTACCCTTGGGGCCCAGTGTCTTCAATCCACATTTATAAACATCTCTCCCAAGGGTCTGCTCAGCTGTGTTACACACAGTTGATGACCAGCTTTTCTCCATCTTTATGGAAGGTACCAAGAGGCATTCCCCTGTACTCAGTGCTGGGGAGGCCCAACCTCAAATCCTGGAGTTCGTTTTAGTTCCCTCACACCAAGAAAGGTGGGGGAGCGAGTTGAGAGAAGGGAATGGAGCTGGTGAGGGGCTGGAGCACAAGTGTGATGGGAGCGGCTGAGGGACCTGGGGGGTTCAGCTGGAGAACAGGAGCTGAAGGGAGAGCTTCTGATCTCTGAACTGCCTGAAAGGAGCTTGGAGCCAGGGGGGTCGGGCTCTGCTCCCCAGGAACAAGCGCCAGGAGCAGAGGAAACGGCCTCAAGTTGCACCAGGGGAGGGTGAGGTTGGATCTGGGGAACAATTTCTTCCCCAAAGGGCTGTGGGGCATTGGAACAGGCTGCCCAGGGCAGTGCTGGAGTCACCATCCCTGGAGGGCTGGACAGATGCGGAGATGAGGCTCTTATGGATATGGTTTAGTGCTAGAGTTAGGTTATGGTTGGATTTGATGATCTTAAGGGTCTCTTCCAACCAAAATGTTTTGATAATTCTATAAGACAGAGATCCTATGACGAGCCATCCTGGTTAAATGCCACCCTGAGCTGCTGAGGACCTTTCCCCACATGGAGCCACAAGCGCTCAGGCTGAGACAGAAGAGGATCAGGAAGAAGACAACCTTAAAAAAACCCATGATTGTCAAAAAGAAGACAGAACTGGAACCCTTTTTAATTGCCTGCATAGGACACGTCCTCTGCATCAGCCCATGTCCCACTACCCCCAGGAGGCTCTGAATACGTCCCCACCCTCATGGTGGCTGCATCCCTGAAATGGTTAAGTGGAAAAGCATTTGCAACCCAAGCCCCTTGGCTGGCCAAGCACTGCAGCGCTCCTGGCCCTAAGTTTACTTTCCTCTTCTGCTTCTCGCTCTCTCGTGCCAAGCGTAAGGATCTGGCCCGCTCCCCGGCCCGCTTTGCCAGCGCGAGCACAGTGACTCATTCAACAGCTCTTCATCACAACACATTCTTTCAATGGGACTTCATTTTGAATGGCACTTGTCTTCAAAATCTGATGCTGGAGAAAAGCAAGAAATGCATTAACATGGGTGCAAAGCAAAGAGTGGAGGGGAACAGTGGGCTTGGGTCAAAACTGGTGGCGTGATACTAATTTTCTTGTTACATCAACCAGCAGATAACCAATTTTGCTAATAAGAGAAACCCAGCTCAAAGGAAAAAGAAAGGTCCTCACATCACTTCTTCCATCAGGCTGACACCTCTTCATCTTGGGGAATTTAACATCTGTTAGATAATTCAGAGAACATGTGGTTATTTTCCAGGCTTATTAATAGCTCAGATCCTAAGACTTAAAATGAAAAGGAGCAGCTGCTCCAGACTTCACCTCTCAGAGAAGTGGGTGAGAGCAGGTACGATGGCCTGCTGGGGGTCAGGGCTTTCAGCCACCCCAACGCACCTCGTTACAAACCGTAAAGGACTCAGCTTGGATCGCGTCTTTGTTGCTGAGACATCTGGATTCCCAGATTTTCATCAGCACTTTTTTCCTTTCACATCTCATTTTTATTTCCAGAGGAGAGGATCACAGATATGAGAGCAGGCTGGAAGAGCACAGACAGGACAGAAGGGAGATAATTGCATCATTGTCCCCTTCATACACAAAACACTTCAGCTCACAGGGTGCTCTGCAGCATCCAAGATGACTAACACAGCTTACAGGTGCTTTGATGTAATGATTTTTTTACCTAATGCATATGTTGCCCTGTAAGTTGGAGGAGAGGCTGGAGAAATGCACTTGGCATCTGGAGTAGAGAGAAGGTTCTTTTAGCTTGGGTCGCTCTGTTGCTGGTGAGGATGGAAGTACATCACCATGGACATACCTCTACACTCAGCAATAAATGCCTTAGATGCTGTCTCACAGTATTTTAGGTAGGATTCAGGCTGGGCAATAATTTTGGTAATGGTGAGGTTGTGTTTGAGACAAGCATGTGTGTAAATGGCTGTTCCCGAAAGACACAACCTGCAGCTCATATGTCATATCAAGCAGTGGTAAAGGCAAAGCCCCCAGCCCTCACCATCTCCAGCCCACCTGAGCATCAATGACAATATAGAGTCATGCAAATCACCTTCTCTTTCTCTTGATCTTCTTGAGCAGAACCTGAAGTTCAGCTTGATCCAATCTCAAATTCATGTGTGGCTTTGAGCCAAAGAAAGAAAAGCGAGTCTGACAAAAGGCAGTGACTAATGCAAAACACTTCAACTTCTGGCACTTAATAAAGGCCAAGAACATTTGAGAAGAACAGCTAAGTTCACCAGGCACCGCTGCCCGCTGCAGGGAGGGGGCGGCTGTGACGCCCTGCTCAGCTCTGAGCCCCCCGGTCTCAGACACTCGGGGTGACCCATGCCCAAGAGCTCAGTTGTCCGGGTTCAGAACAGCAAAGTGCATGGCCCAAACTTCAGGCTGTCAGAAATCAGGAGCCAGTCTGGCTCCAGGTATAAAAAAATGCCTAATTACTCACTAGGACAGAGAGCAGAGCTTGTACATCTCATCCTACCAGGCAAAAACCCAGGAGATCGTTATTTTTCCATGTCCAGTGAATATACAATTATTTACACAGTGTGAAGCAGCAGCAGGAGAACGTAATGGAAATCTACCCAAAGATGTGATACAATCTTGGAGGCAACTCCACTACAAGGCAAGAGTCCCTGGCTCAAGTCTTTCTTTCAAACTGAGTGCAGAGATGCCTTCAGCCAACACATCCCACCTCCTGACTCACTGCTGGATCAAAGACTGGCGCGTTTCCCTGACCCCGGAGACTGCAAACCACGATTTCATGTGGTCAAGAACCACAAGACATCTACTGTGGCCCAGGAAATCTGGGGGAAGGGCGACAGGACCTACACTGCAGCCTGAAGCTGGGTTGGGTTTGTGGCCAACTGGGGCATCTCCAGCAGACTTTGGTGGCTTGTTCGCTCCCAGCCCAGAGATGTGGGTTACCCAGCTCTCCCCTTCACCCCCTGGAGAACTTCCCATGCAAACTAAAATGATCTGCTGAAAAAAAACCACTAAATAAACCATTCCTCTAAATCCAAATTCATCAAATTCAAGTACTGCTTCAGTTGGTCCAAAACTATTCATTCAGACCAAAACCAGAAGGTACCATTCTGGCAGAGAAGAACTGTCAGCTTCATCATAATACAACTGAGATTTTCTTTTCCTCCCTGTAGCTGCCTTTTTCATCCCCAACCAGCTGAAAATTCACTCATTTTTACTTTCATAGGTAGCACTTCATGTTTTCCCCATCCACAAAGCCATGCTTGTCTGACCACATGGATCTGAAACAATGGTTTCTTGTTCCTTCTTTTGTACCTGGGCTGACCCTGTAAGCTTTTCCTGGGAGAACTTTGGCAAAAATATTATTTCTCTACAAATCCAGACATCATGGGATTCTTACACAGGATCTTCCATTCCAGCTGTTTCTTTTTTGCCTTCATATATTATTCTCCAGACCTACAGGGCAGCAGTTCTGGGGTCAACTGGACACAACTCAGATTATTCACATAAATATGGAGCCACAGGATATTAGGGAAGGAGTGTGCTGAGTACTCAAAACCTCTTGGAAATTTAGAAAGCTTCTAATTATGACTGTTACCTAACAAGGACTTTGCACATTGTTCACTGTCTTTAGAAAAAGCAACTAGCAATGTCAGAAAAATTATAAAATCAAGGATTTGGAGTAAATGACCTCTTGTTCCTATTGTGCATTTGCCATGTAATGAAAGAAAAACAGGAAAGGGTCTTGCCAAGGGTTGGAGGGGAAAAAAACAACAACAAAAATGAAAGGGAATTCATTGGCAGAACTTGCAAATTATTACTGCTCCCGTTCACCCAACTTCCGTGGCATAAGTGCTGTGTGCTGCAGCTGATTTGCCAGAGATGCTTCTGCTGCAAAGGTGGAACTACCAGTTTGTCACCTTGAGCAGAACAAGAGGCTCCTGTACCCAAAGACCTGACCAGGAGAGCAGGCAGCAGTGAGGGAGCAAAGAGAAATAGGGTTCAGGTCAAAATCTAGCAGGTCTAGAGCTTAGCTAAGCTTCAGCAGGTATTTATAAGGACGGCTGGACTGGAAGACCAATGCAATAAATGCAGAACAGCAAATAGTTATTTTGAACTCAGAGCTGCAGCCTTTGCTGACCGTGTTGCACACGTCAAGACCTTGACATGCAAGAGATGTCCAGTCTTGATCTGATGGTGCTCGGTAGTTACTTGAGCCTAAGGAGGCTTTTTCAATCGCTTTTTCACATCCCGCTCCTGACCTCCACAGCATTAACTCCCAGTTTCACAGGCTACGAATCCAATCTCACCCCCAACACACACCACGACTACTTATGCTGGCACCTACTCAGCACGAGAGATTCAGAGATTAAATGTCTGCTCAGGAACAGGTTTTTCAGGGAGCAGCAGAGGTGGATATGCTCCACAATGGGAAAAACAGAAGCAGAAGCCAAGGGGGGCCCTAGCACAGGCAGAAATCATCGATAGAAATCCTGCAGGATCTGACCATGGTGAGCAGAGCTCAGTGCTGGTAACAGGGTACAGCAACATGCCCAGATAAAGCGAGAATTTAGGTCCAAGGTCCACCTGAGAAGCTCAGTGAGAAGGAGATGGGCTGAAAACAAAGCTACAGGGCAGGTCCATACAGGAGACAGGGTGGGAGAAAAGCTACTTACAATATAGGTCTGAGATCCTTCCAGAAGGCTAAGACTGGCTAGATGAAGGCACAGCTCCAGCACAAGCTGGGTCTCATGACCCAGGGCTGGGTTTCAATGAGCTCCTGGATCATTATTTGATCCCAGCATTCAGAAACATGGCGGGATTGGGGTTTGGATGTTGAATACCAAAAACCTTGTCACCTGTTCTGGTACCGCAAGAGGCAATTGCTCTTCCTGATGAAATCAGTTGCAAAGCAGAGCAAACTGTCCTGCTCTGCTAGATCCCTGCACTCAGCTTCATCCTGGCTCAAGAACGCAAATGTGAGGATTTATAAAAACCCCAACGCACTTGCTTAACCACGGCATATGCTCACGTGCCGTTGATTTAAGTTACTGCACTTGAAGTTACATGTTTTTCCAAAACATGACTTTGCTAGCAGCTCTTGAGTTCTGTAAAACAACTTTTGCTATGTTTATGTTGTATTTCAGCAGCACTTTGAAACATTGCTTATCATTTCCCCAACTTACATAGGTTAAATAAGTACACCATAAAGCATGGGATGTATATTATAGTCAAATACTTGTTTTTTTTGGTAAGCAAAACATGTTCTGTTTTTAAACTCTGAAGTTTTACCTCATACAGTATCACTGTGCAAAAGTTTTTATTTGATTATACATCTTATTAACTGTGCTCTTGTGTGTCCTTCCCCCGCTCCTATTCTACTTACTTTGAAATAAAAGCCAGACATCTCTCACACAGGACTGCGATTTTTATCAAAATATTTCTGCAAGATGTTAACAAAACATATTTAAGGCTGACCCTGACAACCATACTCATTTTCCTTCAAACATTTCAATTATTACTTAATTTGGGCCTGCCTGAATAGTCCTGCTGTGTCTAATCTGACCATTGGCACAGTGATACAGCAGTGCCTTCAAGATGAAAGGATTTTTAATTGTCCCTAGAAGCGCTGATGTTAATGCTATGATGTAATGCAATATGGTGGATTCTACCTCTAAATAGTTTTATTGTTTCTGGAGATGTGCTTAGCCAGGTAGGAAAAACATAGGGTTTGCTTTGGGTTAAAATGGTATACTGGGATTGTAAAAGGGCTGGGATCCAGGTTCCCGCATGGCCCTGTCTTCTGCTGGCTGGTGGCTGAATGAAGAGGCACCACAGGCGATGTCCAAATGGTATTGCTGTGTTTTGAGAAGCGGATCCCAGCTGCACCTGTCAGTGGTTTATCAGCACCATCCAAAGCAGGCAGGAGTACACAGCACAGTTCAGAGCAGTTGCCTTCAATATTTTTTGCCGCTGTTGGAAGTCAAAGCATGAGGGTACCCAACCCAACCTATAAGCAACACTACCTGGACCAACCTACAAGCAACGCTACCTGGACCAGCCTACAAGCAACACTACCTGGACCAACCTACCTAAAAACAACTAAACCAACCTAAACCAAACAATCTAAATCAATGTCACCAGAAACACTGAAAACAACCTAAACAATGTAAACCAAACCTACCTAACCCAACCTACCTAAAACCACATACATACATCAGCCTACCTAAACCGCCTACTGAAAAGAAGCAACATAAAATAACCAACCTGAAAAACCCAACTTTAAAATAACCTGAAATACCTAAATCTAATGACCTAAACCAATCTAAACCAAACAACGTGAACCAAACAACTTCAACCAGCCTAAAAGCAAAAACTGAAAATGACCTACATGAAGAGAACTTCAAATATCCCACCTAAACTTAAATACACCTCTGTACAGCTGTCACTCATTTTTTGGGAAGAGGCTGAGTGCTGGGGCTATCTGATGCCAGTAAGGTAGACTTTGTCTAGCAAATCTCACTTCTGAAATAACTTTTGGACATAATAAATAACTATTGGAGCTAAAACCACCAACTCTAGAAGCAGAAAAGCAATTCTCAGTTTGGCTCAGAGGTGCCTAGGATCTACTCAAGACGTAAGCATTGCTCATAGGACATTAAGAATTGAAAGTAAATGAAAAATTTAAAAGCTGCTCAAAAAGAAAAGAAAATGAGCAGTTAAAAGAGTAAAATGACTGGTTTTAAACTCTATATTACAAGCCTGGAATAATCACACACTGCCAAACCAACCAGAGTTAAAAGGAAAAAAAGTTTGTGGAGATACACAGCAGAGTAGAAGAGTTAAAAGGCATTTCTCAACCAGCACAAGCCATGTTCAAGAGGGGAAACAGAGCACTTGATGTGACAGTTTGCATGGAGAAGAACAATATGGCAGGCGAAAAAGTGTTTTGAGCAACAACTTGTTGGAGATGGAAGGTAACAATAAAACCTCTTCAGAACCAGGAGGGGAAGGAAGTTTGCCAGAGGTGGTGTGGCCGAGAGACCATCGCCGAACAAAAAGCACAAGTGGGAGAGACAGGTCATTGAAGAATGGTTCAGTGAACTGTTTTCATTGTTTTTCATCATGAAGGAGATGCAAGAAGAAGCCAGGAAATAAAGATAAACAATCTGTTCTCATCATGAGAGCAACTTCCTTTGGCAATCCCAGAGAGACCTGTGAAATAGATCTCCTAATTTATTAAGAAATTGTCTGGGGATTGGAGGTGTGAGACAACAACATTTATTAATGATACAAAATTAATCAGAATAATCAAATCCTGAACGGTTTGCAACAGTTAAAAAGAAAAGAACAAAACAAAACACAAACCAACCAACCAACCAAAATCTGATGTCTGAAGAATAAATGGCTGAATTTCAGTGCCAGTCCATGCAAAATAATGCACATGAGAAAAAATAGCCTGCGGGCTCCTGAGCAAACGGTGAGCTTTGAACTGGCCATTACTGTTCGGGAACAAGTCACCAGGAGGAATACAGATGGTTCTTTGAAAACATCCACTCCACGTCCAGCATCGCCCTGGGTAAATGTAATGTGAGAGATTCTTGGCAAAGAAATGAAGAACAAAATTGAAATGATGCTGTTGTCTGAATCCATTGTGCGCCTTCATGATGAATAAATTTCTGCTCGGTGCATTTGAGAAAGGAGATAAGAGAACGGGGAGGGGTGACAGGAAGGAAGTGAATTGGACAGAGAGCAGCTTCTGCACAAAAATAGACTAAAACACATTAGAGCCCTTCAGTCCGGCAAAGAGGTGCTTGAAAGGGATGCAGGAGACACCTATAAAAGCAGAGTTTTATCCTGTACTCAACATCGGGGAGAAAGTGAATAGAGAACAAATACTTGACATTTCCATCAGCATCAGACCTAAGAGGTATCCAATGCAATTATCAAGAGCAAATTTAAAACATCAATAACAGCAAAACACAAACAAAAAAAATAATGCCAGAGGAAGTATTTTTGCAAATAGTACACGATAAGTTGTAGAATTTTTGCTGGAAGACATCATGGTGCTCAAAAGTAGAAATAGGTTCAAGGGGGGTTAAAATAACGCATTGAAACAGAGACAGACACAGCCCTCAGCTCAGAAAGTTTCCATGAATGATCAGAAAAGTTGGGAACCTTCAGGAAAAGGTATTTGCTGCTCTTGTTCTCCTCTGGGACATGAGGTGAGAGTAGAATTTGTCCTAACGGTGTAGAGAGGCTGTGTCGAGGCTCCCATGCCATTGCCCTGAGGCTGTGTGGCTTTTATTCTGCTGGCAGAGAAGAAAATGTTTCCTCCTGTAGCTGCCGGACACTGGGGGCTGGAAGAGCTTCTCCATCAGCCTCCAGCAATTTCATGTGCATCACATTTTTGACATGAAGTGTTCCACTAATGGTCAAGAAAAAGCCTGGTGAATCATCAAACGTGACCCTGTGCTTTGCACAGAGCAGGTTCTTTTCATAATTCATACTATTAAAGTCAGCTAATCTATTCTTTAAAATCCTCTATGGTGAATCTGGCTTAGGGATGCTATCACAAAAAAAATCCTTTTCCCAGGGGCTTTCATGGGCTTGTCTTCAAGAAACTGCACAGCAAGGATGGATATTCTGTCTTGTCATGTACTTTGATACCCTTTTTCTTATTAACTCATATTCCCAATACAATTAGGTTCCCCTAGTGGACTCCAGAAATAGCAGAGAACCTCAAGGACCTGGCGAATCCCTTGTCCCACCTGCTGTCCTCACCAGCCTCTGGTTGCTCCTGAGTTCCTCCCATTTGCTTGGACCTGCTGCAGCCATGGCTATTGCACATGTGAGGAGTGGGCAGGGGAGGGGAGGGAAGAAGCCACCATGGCAGACTCTAGTTCCTCCAGGTTCCAGAAGAAGTTCTGGTGTCCTGCTGTCAGACCAAGCACCCACAGTGCTGCACAAACGCTGATGCAAAGGATGCTTGCTGTGGTTGACATCGCAACGCTCTGTTCTCCACCCCTGCCTGGGGACACATCTCAGGATCAGGGGGACACCAGCATGTTTCTCCAGCTTTACACTTCCTTCACAGCTTCCTCTCACCTGCCCTGCGACTAGTTTTATTAAAAGCCCTCTATTTTCTTCAAGTTTTTTCTCTAACAGCACATGAGACCACATGAATGGGATACCCATGGGGGACAGTCCGTATGACAATGATAGGGCCATAGACAATGTTGTGTTTCTTTACAAAAAGCCCACTGCAGAGCTTTGTTCTCTGAAATGTGGACTGATGTCAATTCAAAACCAAATATTTCTAGGAAAGCCCAGAGGAAGCTCCTCAGCCTTCCCCTCTCCTTCTGTTCCTGTACCTTCTGACAGCAGTGCCCATGACCACAGCACTATCTGCTTCCCTCCCTTAAAAAGCCAAACCATCGATCAAAAGAAACCAAATGTGGGTTTTGGCAACCTGATCTGGGAGATGTCACCGCTCATGGCAGGAGTTGAACTGGGTGAGCTTTGAAGGTCCTGTCCAACCCAAACTATTTTATGATTCTATGGAGATCCAAGCGTTCCTCGTATCTGCCAGGCCAAGCCAGAGGTGCACCAGTGCTTGTGAAGATGACCATGGGTCCTGTGCCACTGTGACAGCAGACTGAAGCACGTGGAGATCCAGGTCTGTAGCCCCATGTCTGCTCCCAGGGTCCCAGGCACTCCTGTGCTGTCTTGGCCATGTCTTTCCATAACTGCTCCTCTCCTGCCACCCTACCTGAGACACCCTTCTGGCTATCATATGATTGCTGAGGCTTGTCCACTCCAGTGGTTTTGACAATTTGCAGCTGACCCTGGATCACCCTCAAGCAGCTCGGGAGGTCCATCCCCAACCCAGAACAACATCTGCTGTGCTTTATTAGCTGACATGGGGCAAAATTAGCATCAGTGTTATCAGAGGGGTCAGCAGGACCATTCGAGGTTTCTTGATGCCTCTGGCTATTCTCAGACTGCCTAGAGCTGTGGCTGTTTGCTCAAGCATTAAATGAGACTCAAGGTAGAGCCCCTGTCATCTTTTGTGCCACAAACTATATCAGCCCATATCACTGCATCATAAAACCTCCTGTCGAAATCATACAGTTCAGCTAGGTCGTAAAGAGCAGTGACAGTATTTTCCACAGATCCATCTTCTTCTTGTACCCCAGAGAAAGCCGGTATCTCTCCTTAATGACATTTCAGGAGGGAACAAAATGTTTACCAGATTTTCCAAAGACAGCACTGTACAATTTTCTTTCTTCAATCAGCAAGTCCCAGGACAAAATTGCACTTTCAGTCCAATCTGATGGAGACAAGAATCCATCTACTCTTTTGACTTGTTTTTTCACACGTGAAGAATTACCTAAAATGCTTGAATCTTCTTTCCCACTCTTTACAGACATCAGAAGCTCGGAAAGCAAATGGCCGAGGGGCTGAGCTCCATCGGGGGGAGCAGGGGATCCCCTTGCTGTGTTACACCCCAGCTGCCCCACCACAGCCCCAGCTGCTGTGCACAGAGGTCCTGCCCCATTGGTTCTTCTCTGGATTTTTCTCTGAGGCCAGTATCAGGATTAATCCTGCTGGTGTGATTAGCATTACAACACATCATGGATCTGCAGCTTTTGTTCCAGAACATGGGTTTTTGCATGCAAGCTCATTGAAAGGAACGTATAAAAATAACACAAAAAAATAACACAGCTTTGCACGGAGTGCACGTGTAGTGCCAAGGGGCAATGCCACCCTAATAGAAGCTTCTTGGCACCATCACAACTCACACATTACAACACCTTAACGTGTATAACACACACATTATAAAAACATCATCTCCATCACCATCACCGTTGGCCACAGCAGAACTTCTGCCCGTCCCAGGAGCCATCAGCCAGCAACCGATCCCTCCCTGTGCCACCACGTTCCTGCCTTCTCCTCCTGGGCACAGCTGCAGATCTGGAGCGGTTCTGGGGTGTCACTGGTGCTGCACATTGTGATGGAGAGCGAACATCCGCGGGGCAGCCAGGCTCAGCATCCCCTCCTTGAGGATGCCCGTCCTGCAGCACAGCAGCTTTCTTGTGCGTAAACCTTGGGACACCTTCACTCTTCTCAAGATAATCCTTTCCTAGTTTCATAGGCTGTTTTGCCACAGTGTATTTATGAGGGAGGAAAGAGAAAAATACTTTTTAAATAGATTCCCATTTCATTTACAGGTCTGTGTATGCCAGACTGTTCCTGTCCTTACTCTTGCACTAGAACCTCAGAAACCTTTGCAAAATCACCCAGGGGCATCTCGCCAGCTTCCAGCAAAGCACTTTCAGCTCCTCAGAGCTTATTAATCCACTTTGAATCGGTGCCTCAGGCTCCCAAAGTGCTTGGGCAGTTCTCAAACTGGAGTCAATGCTTTGGTGAGAGCCAGAAGTAATTCAGAGTAATTCAGTTCCTGAGCAGACCAGGTTACAGCACAAAAGGATTTAAAGGGTGAAACCTATATCAAACTAGGCAACATCTGTACATGACTTTCTCGAAAACCTGCTTTCAATGATCCCCAGAGCTTCTGATACAATTTAGCTTAACTTTATTTAAAGACCAGCCTGTAGCAGACGATTGATTTTTGGCAGTCTCTGGGTGGTCACAGAAAGGGAGGTTTACATTGTCTATGCAGCCTCTTACCTCCTTCCATTAAAATGTAGGTTTTAGATGATACACTGAAAGTAGCTTATGTTCAAAGGGGAAAAACGTATCCCGAAGGAAATAGAAAAAAAAATATATATATAAAAAAATCAAAGAAGAAAATACCACAGCAGATGGTGGATTATCCTGTGCTGAAAGGCTACGTGAACCCAGCTAAACCATCCAGATGATCAGCAAAGATGATCGGACAATCAGTGTGATCCACATCTGGATCCCCTGGATGTGACTGCTCACATCCTTCTAGACTGACACGCCACGCTAATGTTTATATCTCAGACATTTCACTTAATAACTGTGCCATTTCATTCATATGATACATTTTTACTATTTAAGACCTCTGTAGAATTTTATGACTGTTTTTCATTTATCATACTAATTCAATCTGTAATGCCCTGCCAGAGATGTAGAATGGGGTTGACATACGTCCCTTGCTCTGAATAGAAGAATGTATTATACTCTAGCAGATAGAAAGAGTAAATTCATATTTTATCTCAGTCAGATCCATTTTGGTCCCTTCCTGCTCCAGATACCCTGCTATTTTTCTTTTGTTTAAAGGTAGCTGGTGAAGGAAAAGCAAAAATGAGACCTGTGCCTTTTGTGTTTGCGCTCTTTCCAGTCTACGGACTGAAGGAAGTGGAAAAGGTTATTACTTACAATAAAAGAAGAATTATTTTTCTGCTTGTTCGTCGGAAATTCAGGTTTTGTTTGCACTAGGAAAACCTCAGAAAGCAGGGCAAGATGCAGCAAATTGCCTTTTGGGAATTCTATGAAGCTCTGACCTTTGTGCCCACCCGCGAACTGGTCTCTGGTGGTGTTATCAAGTAGCCTGGGGGCAAGGAAAGGGTTTTAGGATTACAGAAAACTGCTTGCGCGGATGATTTCTGCAGGATGTTGGTGACTGCCTGCCAACCTTGCTGAGGACTGGCTGCTCCATCAGGGTTCAAGTTCACCTTTTCCTCCAGCAATAACCTCAGTGGCCATCTCAGCCTCCCAGATGGGGAGAGCCAAGCGTGATGCTACTTGTCATTCATAAGTCACGGAAGAAAAGAAAAAAAAGGAAAAAAGAGGCCTTTTCATCACCGCAAAGAGGAGTCCAAACTCAATTTAGAAAAGAAAACCTTATGCAGGTCACCTTTAATTTGAGTAATGCCAGGTGAGCGATCCTCTGCCTGCCAATCCTTCTAATTCCTTTTGTCACCACGGCTCAGGAGTGGTATTGAAACGCGGAACACAGAGCTTAATTACGGAGGACAAAGCGCTGAATTACACTAACTGCTGATCTCAAAAATGGCTTTACCCCCCCCACCCCACCTTTTTAAAATCGCAGTGTTCATAGAATTAGAATGGAAAAGCCAAACCTGGCCACCCAGCCCTCCCCTGCCGCAGGGCGCTGCTCCCAAAAAAGTTCACATCGAAATCCAGGTTTGGGCGTCCGCGGCGGCCCAGGGTGGAAGTCACAGTTGAAATTTTAACTCCATGCTGCGGGCAGGTTCGTCTCCTCGCTGCTGTGCGGCCGTTTTGGCGGGTCCCACCCTTTGGCTTTGCTGGGTCATCCGGCTGCGCACTCGGTAGCGCCGGAGACGCAAAGGGCTGGGCCCAGGAAACATCAGCCCGTGCCAGGACGCGTTCCCTGAGCGTCAGCAAAACTTTTCAGCCCTTCATTTCATTCTATTATTTCTGCTGATGGCACTATAAATAATTACTCCCCATCCTCCGTATGCTTGCGAGGCTTGAGTCACTTTGCTGAACCGAGATGCATGTTTTGTTTGTCTTTCCTCTCCCCACTTGTATTTGTAAAGTGGTTTTCAAACCCCACTCTGGGCTTCCGAGCTGGAAACAGGTTTTGAAAGCTTCACCTGAGAGGAGTTTGTCTGTAGCCCCACTTGGACCACAGGGATTTATTTTTTTTACTTTCAGGCACTTTCAGGTTTCCTTGCCAGGTCATTTGCTGCTGCGAGCTGGGAACAAGGGAACTATTATCCCGTGTCTCAGTCGCAAGGGTCAAGCTCCTTCCTAACGTCACCAAAATTCACAAATGGTTAAATCGCTACCAAAGAGAGAGGAGCCACTGATGAAAGCAAACCCAGCCAGCAAAACCGATAAATGCAAAACCTCAGGGCACGCAACATTCTTTTCCTCCGCAGTCCTGCACCCGTATGAGTTAATCACGGAGCCTGTGCTGCAGATTTCCCTCTGCCCTGGCATCTTTGCTTTTGCTCGCAGGCACCATGCCTCTTCCTCTCCAAGTTTCATTGCTTCAACTGCTCAAGTCGAAATGTCTTCCTGCCCACAAACCACCAGGTGCTTTTGCTCTCCTGCTTATACACCGATATACAGCTCCGCTTCCCTCGTTCATTTGCAAGTTCCCCATCCCATCGCTCTCCCACTTATGGCAAAAGCTGTTGGTAAGAAAAAGCCCCTTTTCCCGACCCTGCCAGGCAGCCCTGTGGTCCCGTGTCCTTTGGGCCATGCTGTTCACAACATTCCCTGCACAAACCTGCTGCCCTGCAAAACGCCGGCAAGGCAGAGATTTTGCCAGTGGATTAACAGAAGGATTTTTAAATTTATATATTTTTTTTTGCTCTGCTAACGTCTCAACATGCCGTACGTAAACAGCTCGCCTCCTGATTTACTGAGAGCGGTGGCCACCATCTAGCACTTCTCAAGGAGATTAGTGGCTGCTTTTTCAACCCTATTTCAAGCCTGGAGGAGGTCTGCCATTTGTCAAAAGTGTTATTAACCTCAGACAGGTACCAGGATAAATGTTTTCCTGGTAGAGCCTCTGTTCCCCGGAGGGGATTGGTCCTTGGGACCCACATTCACCTGGGACCCGCCCGCAAAGGGGAACATGGGCTGTGGGGAAGGTCAGAGCATCCCAACCACGCACCAGCCCAAGGGAGCGAGGCAGGAACAGGCAATACATAATTTAAAGAAATAGCTGCGTTGTGTAGAAATACAAATGAAGAGATCACTCAGTTAGGAGCAGAGGGGGAGAGAAAAATCGATCGGTGAATGGGATAGTTAGCAGTTAAATGTTCTGCCTGCGCAATGTTGGCACTGAAGGGCAATTTATAAGCCCAGCTACGGCTGTGATGGGTTATAGTGCTGAAGAGATGAGACTCTGGTGTGAATGCAACCCTGTCTTTCCTAATAACCCCGGGATTCGGGCCGTGAGGCTCGTAAGAAATGCTCTGCATTGAGAGTGCAATGCGCATGAAAGGATATGGCAAAAACTCTCTTAACCTGGTGCACTTGCAAAAGCAGAGGAGCCGCGAACAGAGCTGGCGGGGGCGACCGGAGGAGAGAGCGCGACAGGGACCAACTTCAGCGGTGATTTATGAAACAGGCATCCCAACTTATCTTCTGCCGAATGGCAGCTCTTTGATTAAAGGAGCGAGGGCAAAAAAATAAAACAAAACCAAAAGACTCCAGATCATGCACTTGGTTATTTAAAAGGGAGAGAGAGGGGATGGAAGAGAGTGGCGGTGGTGGGACAGGGAAGCCCATTGTCCCCAGGTGTTGTTGGGGGAAGATGTTGCCTGCCACTGTCTCCACGAGCCAGAAGCAACGTGTTAGACTTTGACAAATGAAAAAACATGAGGAAAAAAAAAAAAGGGATGCTTCCAGCTGACAGCGAGGAGAGGGGGAGAAGCCATGCAAGCAGCCCCGGCCCTCCGCGCGTACCTACTGCCGCCGGTCCCAGGTGAGCGAGTCCCCCCGTCCATGCCGCGGCACCGGGAAGCCCCGAGACGTCCTGAAGAAGCGGGAGTGACTGCCACGACTTGGGAAGACAGAATATGGTACAAGCTTTAATTAAAAGAGTCTGAAAGCTCTCTCCTGCTCGCTCGCCCGTTTTTTTTGCAGTACTCGATTGGATTTAAAGGGCTAGAACCCCAATTTGGCGTGGCTGCTCCCTCAGGAGCGATGCTCTCCCACCCTGGCCCGTCAGCTCCGGTAGCATCTTGCTGCCCGTCGGGGGCATCCTGGCAGCTTGAGCAAGTCTGTAGCAGAGCAGCAAGAGTAGTTACTTGGTGGCAGGAGCAACAAATTGCAAATCAGTGCTCCGGAGAGCAGGCATGGCATGTGGCGAGCGGGGATGCTGTCAGCAGCGCGGTGGGCGAGGGGAACCCGAGCATTCCTATGGATGCAGGGAGGAAAGTTTGTGCTCTACCAACGCCCTGGCGAGTCAGGAGGAACATCATGTCCCGTCTGTCCTGGTGCTGCCACCGCTCTGCAACGGTGCCCAAAGGCATTGCCCTCCTTTCGCCAGCCCAGGCTTTGGGTGAAGGGGGGCTGTGGGGAAGGGTTGAGTCACCCCAGCTTGGCTCTGCAAGATGGGGACCTCAGCCCTCTCCTGTCAGTGAGCAGAGCAGTGTTTCCATTTGGATGTGATGGCTGCTCTCTCATGCCAAGGCAGTGGAGAGAGGACCTGGCGCTGGCGGGAGTGCAAACGATGCTGATATCTCCTTGGGTTTCAGGTTCCTCCAGATATTTTTTCAGATCTCCATCAAAAGACCCATCTGCAACAGTCCAAGCTCCCAGAGCATCCCAGTCTGCTCAGCAGGGCAAGAGTGGCCAAAACATGCTGTCAAACCACATTGGACTGCAGTCCCATTCCTTCCCCAGCAAAGAGATGCTGAAGATTGAGTGCAGGCTTTTCATTGGTCCATGTTTTGAGTTAAAATGAGGAAAAAACAAGAACAACCAAGAAAGAACCTCATCTCCTCTTTCTTTTCCCCGGTTTGGCCCCAAATGCAACCCAGCCTTGGCGAGGCTGGTTTCAGAGCATCCTGTCTGCGAGCTGTGGCACGGGCTGCGTCCGCTCAGTCCCCACCTCACACTCAGGGCTGACCCGCATGTTCTGGCTTTCTCTTGTCCTATTAATTACCCGAGGCGGTGGATGCCAAAACGAAAAGCTGGTTTTAATTCCATGCTGAAACCCAGTTCCAAGCTGCTGAGATAATTAGCAGGTTTTTAATGAATGAGAAGACTACCAACATGGAGAAAGGAAGGACGGGGAGGGAGGGGAAGAACAATTTGGGTCTGTTTAGGGAAACCACATTGAAGTTGGAGATTCCCTTTGTCAAACTAACACTTTAAACTGCCTTCGGCACCTGGCGAGATGCTCCTGGCTGCGGGGCTGCTGTGCGGCTCTGCAGAGCGACGCGACGAGGTGTCTGCTTGGCCGGGGGCCACACCGGGGAGCGAAACGGCTCCGTCTCGTCGCTGTAGCCTGTTGACACCCATCTGGTTTCAGGGAGTGGAGAGGAAGTGTTTTTGGAGCCTGTTTTTTTGCAAGTCCTGGGCAACCGCAGCTGCCAGTCGCATCGAGCTGGGGCTGTGGGGTTTGCTGGAACGTCACCACCGCTCTGCAGGGGCTTCTGCTGCCAGCTGGAGGGTTTCACCCCAAAACACATCTACTCGAATTGCTTATCTATGTGATCACCTCTACGTCTTCCTTCAAAATCAATCTGATAACAAGCATAGACACCATTTCCTAGGCTAACGCTGAGGTTGGCCATCAACTGCAAATTGCTGGGTAAGATATATTTTGGGAGAGGCTGGTGGGAAAGTGTTTTTGTAAATAACGAGGTATACCAGGCAGAGAGGAAATGCCAGCAAAAACAGCGTGTCCCCAGACACTCCAGCCTCCGGCCTGAGCTCTTGCTTTCTCGTGTGTATCTCAGAGACATGTGGTTGTTGTTCCTTTAATTATTAATCCTTGTACTGACGTATTCAAATGTACATGGGCTTCTAAAGGATGCTCTGATGTAAAAAACGAAGAATAAATTTCCTTCTCTCCCTTAAAACTTGTCTCGATCCCATGACCAATTTTATTGCCGTTCCGCTCTAATTTTAAATATAACGAGAAACATTAAGGCTTTCAATTAAAAGATCCCTTCCTTGAGATACTGGAAAGTAGCCTGAAGTACAGACCACGTGTGACATTTTTCATCAGGATGGTGTGTGCTATATCTGATTTCCAGATCAAATGCCTTGCATGCTGGCTGGCTTGGCCAGGCTCAAGCGGCAGCACCAAGCCGTCCAGCTTTTGGAAGATCCTCAGCCTTGTTTGTATTTTCAGCCACAGATTTGTGCTTCTGAAACAAATTTTGCATTTATTCTATCAATTTTGGTAAAGCTAGAAGTTAAGAGTGAGGGGTAGATAAACCTCAGGATGATGCCATCCTGGATGCTTGGATTTTTTGGCTTTTGGCTGTGAAATACTAATCTCTTCCCTTTTCTTAATGGTGGGCTGAGCCATGGCCACAGCACAGGAAGTCTTCCCTCTGCAATGGTTTGAGTGTTGGGTTCATTGAACACCATTAAGCATGAAGTTTGGTTCATTGGAGGTTTGCTCATGTCTTCTTTTCTCCAGCAACCTCAGTCTTGCACTTGACCTCATTTGGTCCTGACTCCGCAGGGCAACAAGTCTCCTGGGAAGCTTGCAGCTAGGAAGATATTTAATCTCAGGCAGAAATTGATGTTTGCAGATATTTGCATTTACCAAGGTTCCAGCAGTGCTAGATCCAGCATCGCAGCAGCTGACAGCTCGTTTTACTTCTGGTTGGTTGCAGCTTTCTTAATGGAAACGGCGTCACTTTGATTTTGTTCCCTACAAGGATGTTAGGGGATAGCTTCTTGTGATGCTGGGGAAAACAGAGGGTTTCTGAGGACGAGATAAAAAGATAGAGCTGGGTATTATAGCAACATGTGAAAAGCACCAAGGCAAAGGCACTGCAGAGGAGAGGAGCTGCAGAGTTGTTAGACTGGATCAGATCCTGGGTCTGTTTACCTTGCCCAGAGCACACAGCTCTGCAGAAAGCAGGGACACTGCTTGCCCTTGCATGGGGTATCTCTTATTTACACCAGCTCAACCATGCTTCCCCAAATCCTTGGTGCCAACTGCAGTTATGCAGAGAAATCACGTGCAATCCAAGCAGTGAGGTGTCAGAAAACCCATCAGCCAGATGCAGAGATGTGCAAGATCTTGTCCAAAAAACACGTCATGTTGCTGTTAAATTCCTTCTCTGACCCAAATGGTGAGGATGTCTAGAAAGCCAGGGATGGTTGAATATATTGATGAGCTGACTCTTCGTCTCTCAAGCCATGACCTTTTGTCGTGACTGCATGTTTTTGATACATCAGGATGCGTCTTGTCTCTCTACATCATGTTTTCTGGAGGGCAAACCATCTTCTCAAGGCTGGAAGACCCTGTTGATGCTTCTCTCATTCAGAGTTTCCCACAACACAGACTAGAGACTTTCATTGATGTATCACTGCAGGACAGCCATGCTGGCTGAGGACCCTAAATCTGGTTTAATTAATTAACAGTTCAAGGAGGAGTCTATATGATAACCCCTCTTCTGCTGACATGGAAGAGGATTTGGTGTATCTGCTCCGGACAGACAATGACTCTCACAGTGCAATATTGTGTTAGGCCAAGAAAACAGCTGTCTGCCTATGCAATTAATCACACAAATTACAGCCCTTTAATAAAGATAAAAAACAAAGAGAATAAAACATGCTGGGAACCTATAGGCAGAGTTTTGCTCTCCTGAATTCAAACGCGAAGCTTTGAAAACCTTGTTTGCTTTCACCAAGTATCACAGGGGATTATTTAGAACTTCAAAAGGAATTTGGAAACAAACAGAAAAACTAGCTAAACATGGAGGAGCTGATGCTTAATCCACTTTTGTATATCTGCCCCCAATCTCTCCTTTTGCTGACTTCCCAAATCCTTCTTGGACGCCAACATTCAAGCTCAGGCCATGGGGAAAGCTCTCATCCATCTCTTAGAATAAAAGGGTACTTCACTAATTTAATCACAAATTATTCTTTTTACCCAGATTACAAATGAAACCAGATTTATGCCACGTGGATGTGCATGTGTCCATCTGTCTCAATGACTTCTGTATCCCTGGAAGCAATTTAATGGTGTTCGGCAGGGACGTGTGCACCTGATGAAAGGTTTCAGCTAATCCTGAGAGATGCCAGGTTGTCCCCTGAGGAAAGATGCCTTCAAAATTGCAAATCTGGCAAAAAAAACCCAACCCCTACACCTGGGCTCATAAGGCAGAAAACAGTGGGACATTAAATTTTACTAGGTCTAGTGCAAGGGGATAGGATGAAGACACATAAAATAACAGTGTCTGTGCTCCAGATAACGGCTTTCAAAGTTGTAAACTAAAAAAAGGGATATATATATTTTTTTTCAGTTAGTGGGTGATACTTTGTGCAAGACACACCAACAGAACCCAGGCTCACAGGCTTGTGATGGGAGCCCTGACTTCCACTGGCAAACAGCTTGTGAAGGAGACCTAAAACATCCTGCTTCAGGACATAAATCAGCCTCTAGCTAACAGTGGAAACAGAAGATTCCTTATTGATGGGCTGGTTGAAGTTTTCAAAATGTAAAAGAAAAATTAGGAAACAGTTTGCTGACAGCTTTAATAACTGCCGCTCATTTTATGGCTGTTCCTAGCTTTAGTCTAGGGAAAAGCCAAGGTCACAGAGCCAGTGCATCCACTCATTTACCCGTCCATCCTTCTTCGCTATTAAAAATAATAATAATAATAATAATAATCTCATATATCGGCCAACTCAAACTCAGTTTCATACTGGAGCAAAAATTTCAAAGATCTGCCCTTCCAGCAGGTTTCGTGACAGCTGGCTAGATAAAAGAGAAACCTAAAAATAATGTCGATAAGTGCAAGAGACGAATTCAACTCTGCCATGTAGTTACTGTCCAAGACAACAGGTCTACTGTCCAACCCATCAGCAAACATGTAGCTCCAAACCAGCAGCAGCACATGGTGCCCCTTGCCTTGCCAAACTGGTGGGGGATAAGGGAATGAGCTGGGAGTACTGGGTGAAGAGTTGAAAGTCATAAATCCATAGGAAAACAGGCCCTGTTGATTCTGCTGTCCACAGAGTTATATGACTGAGGGTTTTTTCCCTCTTGACTTAGAAACATGGTTGGAAAATTTCAAGTTGTCTTGAACTGGGAAAAACAATTCAAGTGAAACCCACCAAGGCTTGGTCTGTGCAATCTGTTCTGCTCCTGAGCACGACCTCCCAGCGCAATACCTGCAGGGCTGGATGGATTTGGAGGGCTCATCCATCACGGCAATTCTCACCTGCCAACCTGCGCTGTGGCTAGAACGTGGTCACCAGCCCTTGATCGCTGTCGTCTTTGCCTACGGGAGGGGAAAACCAAACAGGGCCTCTGCAAAGAGCCCACCATATCTTGTCCTCAGTGCATGTTTCACACCACTGTGGTCATTTTGCTCAACATTAACAAGAGAAAGAAAAATGAAATAGGATTAAGAAGTTCAAAACAACAACAACAGCTCTTACATTTCTGAAATAGTGTAAGACAGACTTTCTGTCAGAGCCTGATCCTGCTCTCTGCACCTAGACAACAAAACTATTGTATCCAGGGCTGAGTTCATGGGCATAGGTCTGAGCTTCACATCTCAAGAGAAAAATGGTAAACTCACAACTTTAACGTAGTAAATTGAGGATGGGTCACAGTGTGAAGAAGGTTTTCAAAAGTTATTTTGTTTCTTTGAAAGAAAACCGGGGAAGACAGACTACAAGAGAGGAGGAAGGAAAGTTTGGGCACAGGATTGGGAACCAGCAGCTTCTGCTTTGAAGTCATGATACCTTAACACTGGAATGGGTTGGCCAGAGAGGTGGTGGCTGAACCATCCCTGGAGACATCCCAGGCCAGGCTGGACGGGGCTCTGAGCAACCTGAGCTGGTGAAGATGTCCCTGCTCATGGCAGGGGGGGCACTGCGGGAGCTGGGAAGGGCCCTTCAGCCCAAACCATTCTGTGATTCTCTTTTGCTCTTTCAGGAGGACACAGAGTAGCCTGCACCCACACATACGATGGAACAAACCAAGATGCTGGTTTTTCTTTTACAAGACCCCAGGTTCATTACAAGACCCCAACAGCCACCTCCCTGTTTAGTTTTACCGTGTGCTGTTTCACCAGCTCCTCATGCAGTGTGGCCAAACCTAGTTCTTGAGCAGCTCGTGATGAGCTCCAGGAACCCTGTCCTGTGGATGGACAGGCCTGGCATGGACAATGGCCTGCACAGAGACCCAGCCTCAGCATCCTACCCTGGCTGTGCGGAAGTGCTCCCTGAGAGGATGAGAAAGTTTGTCTCCCCCCTTCCTAGGAGAAGAAAACCATGTCCTGACAACCAGGTGATCTTTCAAGCACTTTCCAGCCCCCCTGTGCTTGCTCTCCACCATGATTTTGGACGGACACCAGCATGCCAGGGTCTGTGGCAGAGGATGCTGTGCCCATGGGCTGCTGCCTGCTCTGCAAAACCCCGCTCAGCATTTCAAGAGCCCCAGCGCGCTCTCAGCCGCTAATTGGGTTTTTATGAGCTGCTGTGCTGCTCTTGTATGAGCAACTCAGAGGGCTCAACAAAAGAGTCATTAAGCAATTCTTTGAAGTGTAGCTATTATTGCCCAAAATGCAAAGCACGATTTAATGCAAACAAATTGTGTAACCTGCATCCGGCCGCACGCCACACAACCTGTGTTTGCTCCTTTATGTGGAGCTGGCACGAGCGAGTGTGCAGGAGAGCAAGGAGGGAAGGTTTAAACCTGTGCTTGAATTTTTACATCCCTTATAGAGCCGACACATTTACCTAACATAAAAGCATCACAGAACAATCCTGCCAGAGATGTTGAATCACGTTTGCGGCTGGGAAAACGCATCTTTCCGCACTCTCCCTGAGCAGATGCTGCAGGACTCGGGGTGAGGTCTCTGCTCCCGGGATGCTGCCAGGAGCAGCGTGGCTCCTTACCTTGGCTTTCCGTCTCCATGGCAATGGGTCTGCGTCATCCTTTTAGCACAGCAACCTCAACCTATGCAAAATCTGGCCTCATTTTGGGATCCCAGGGTGGAAACAAGTGCGGCAAGTTCTCCTCACCATCACGTGCTGGGTGGAAGGTGCTGTCCTGCTGGGGTGGTCATCACATTGAGTGGTGCTTGGCAATGTCCGCGTGAGGGATGGACAAACCCACTGCTCAGGGTGGTCTGTGATGCCCAGTGGAGCATTCATATGTTCATGCAGGCCTCAGAGAAGAGATGTCCTGAGTATCTGCTTGGGGAAAAACACACAAACAAGCTAAAACCACATGTTGGGAGAAAGACCTTATTTAGGGGTCTTGGAGGGGAGAGAAGAGAGAAGCATTTTCTTTATTTGAAGCAGACATCAATGGCTGCCATGGTTGCCCCAGGCCCCATGCCACCCGTGCCTGTATCTTTTCTAAATCACCTCCCCTCAATCACCAGAGTGATTTTTATTTTTTTTTTTTCTGAGCACATTTTAGATTAAAATTAAAGAGTAAGAGACTCTTCCTCCTAAACCCTTGCTTTGGGTTAATCCTGTATTTATACTAAATGTGAGTGAATCAAATAATTGAAGGACTAGGACACGACAGCAACTGATGTCATCACATGGAGCTTCCCATTAGCGTACGTGGGATTACATAAATTCAGTTCCGTTTCAGAGAGCAAAGATTAACCCTTTGTGTGGCTCTTAGCTCCTCAGCAGGCTCCTGGAAAACCCCTCTGCCAGTTGCACCTCACCAGTCATCCCCCACGCTGGAGTAGACACCCAAGGAAAGGAGCCCATGGTTGTCCCCATCCTCCTTTTTGGGGTTGGAAAGGGGACAAAGGGTGCTGGTGGATCCTGAATGTGAAAAAGTGGGGCAATAGGATGGGAATAAACTTGAATGACCTGGGGAGAACAAGCCCAGGACACAGTGCCCAAGTGCCACCATTTGCCTGCACACTGACCTTCTGGCCACACTGCAGCCACCCAGGAGCTCTTTAGGGATGGAGGGTGTAACAGGGCCTGATCTGCAAGAGAAAAACATTTGAATACACATTGACTCATGGTTTCCGTAGAGGAGCTGGTCAGAAAACACCATCCAAGCAGGGACAGCCCTCACTGATGGGACCAGACATGACGGCTGTGCTCAGATGAGGGACTTTCACAGGGATCTCTTCTCTCTGGTGACAGTGACGGAGCCCGGGGAATGGCAGAAGATGTGCCAGGGAGGGTCAGTGGGACATGAGGAAAAGGTTCTTCCCCCAGAGGTGCTGGACACTGAACAGGCTCCCCAGGGAGGTGTCACGGCCCAACCTGACAGTGTTCAAGAAGAGACTGGACAACGTTCTCAGACACACGGGGTGACCTGTGGGGTGTCCTGTGCAGGGACAGGAGTTGGACTCCATGATCCTGTGGGTCCTTCCAGCTCAATAAAAAAAAAAAAAGCCCCTCCAGCCTGGTCCCAGCCTGCCAGAGGACTGTCCTTAGCTGGGAGTGGGACCCTATAGAAAGATCTCAAAAGATGCTAAGGGCAAAAGGGATGGTGGAGGTGAGAGGGCAGGGGGATGGCGGACTCAGACAGGGAGGCTCATTCCTGGGTACGTGGTCAGTCTGATCAGCCATAGCTGCTCCTTTCCAGCCCCGCTCCCACGGCACAGCCTGAGCCAAAACGCTGGAGCTGGGCTCGCCTGAACCGCATCCACGGGGCCACCGCGCAGGAGCTGGGGGCTTTTTTCCAGATGATTTACAGGCGCATTCACAAGCACCCTGAGTGCATGAGCACATCTTTCCATGCAGGAAATCCCACAGTGAGGAAGGTGCTTAGGAATAATCCCCTGGCCTTCTCCATGAGCAGAGAGGGGGTTCCCACTACGCTCCCCTTGATGAAGGATTATCCAAAGAGACATCTGCAAGACAACCATCACAAACACCTCCTCCCCCAGAAGCATTTTTCCTCCCGTGGTTGTTAAGCAAGTGACTAAAGGCCTCGGGATTTTGCCCACAAATAATATAAAACAGGTGCAGGAGCGGGTTGCCAGCTCCATTATTCCTTTATAGCTCCTGGCAGTTCCAGAAGCAGCCTGGCTTCGCACCGTGCAGAGCTGTGGCATGCTAAAAATGCAAACCCAGTCCTATGGGGTTTATTTGGATTGCAGGAATCCTTTTGTTCAAAGGAAAAGAGGCAGCACACGCCTCTGCCAGGTTACCTGCTACCGTGCCATCACGCAGCACAGCCCTGCACTGCAGGAAGGCCAACTTGCACCGTGACCCCTTGATCTGCTGGAAACACGTTTCCCAGATTGAACCAAGAGTGGAAATTCCTGGGCAGTTGTCCTGTTCCAGTTTCCCATACGTACTCACTCAATCATAGTCATGATCGCAGTGTTATTTTCATAGGTGCGCTTTGTATTAACCCATTTCTGATACTGCTGTGACACTGTCTGCTATTTGAGGCTGACTCTGGCAGCACCATGGGACTCTGTTACCTGCACAACTTCCACAGCAGATTTAAGGGTCAAGAAAGGCTGCTCTGACTCTCCAGCCTTCTCCTCTTGCTGGCACCAGCCAGGGAAGAGCTCCCAACCATGTCCTCAGCATTACCGACCATATGAAGACAGACTTTTAGCAGTCCCTGTTGCCATAGGACAAGAGGTGATGGTTTTAAACTAAAGGAGGGAGATTCAGGCTGGACATGAGGAAGAAATTGTTGGCCCTGAGGGTGGTGAGAGCCTGGGCCAGGTTGGCCAGAGAGGTGGTGGCTGAACCATCCCTGGAGACATCCCAGGCCAGGCTGGACGGGGCTCTGAGCAACCTGAGCTGGTGAAGATGTCCCCGCTCATGGCATGGGGGGCACTGGGGGAGCTGGGAAGGTCCCTTCAACCCAAACTATTCTATGATTGTATGAAAAACACCTCTTCCAGAAAGACAGCTCTACCCCCACCTACACCTGGGATTTCCACTGCTGCACAACTAGCAAAGGGGGAGGGCACAGGTTTCTCCAGTTTAAGAGGAAAGGATTGAAGCGGTGGTGTATTGCACATGAGCTCATTAGTTTAAAAACAAAACACAACAAAAAAACAACAAACAAACCAACCAACCTACCCCAACCAAACAACAACAAAAAACACCACCACCACCAAACACACACAATAAAAAACTTTGGAAGAAATTAAGGGGAAACAAATTTCAGAGTTGTTGCAGTGATGGGCACCCCAAGTGACACGCAGAGGCATGAAGCAGGGTGGTGAGATGCCTCCTGCCCGTGAGGAGCTCCTGACACCATGTCATCATCCCCGTCATGAGATGGGTCAGGGCAGGAGCTGTCACACATTGGAGTCTGTGCTTCGTGCCCTCTCATGGGACAGAGCCTGCTGTCACACCGGGGACAGTGGCTGTGCTAAACCTGCTGGGACGGTTGCATCACCCCAGTGGGATGAAGCCCTGAATCACCTCTCCCCAAAATGAGACGTGCATCTCCAGGTGTGAGCACAAATGCTGCCCGCTTGCAAAAATAGAAATTAAAAAACCAAATCCTGGCTGAGCGCAGTTGGGTTTGTCCACATTTCCCAGCACGTCATGCAGTGCCCTCTGGTGCATGCTCAAGCGAGGGAGGTTTCAGGTTTGCAACAGTCTCCCACTTTGAACATCATTTCAAAGCCAATTCAACCCTCACTTCACTTAAATGGAATAAAAAACCTAATCCAAAAGGTTGGGTTTTTTTCAGAAGCTCAATCCATTTAAGACAGGATCTTTTCCAAAATGATAGAAGCTATTCACCATTAAAAAAATATTTATGTCATAATATTTCTCATGTGACTGATGGCATTACAGGCCCTGATAGAGTATTAGGCATGACATCACACATTTCTATAATTTAAAGGGACAAAGTTAAAATTAACAGTCTTGCCTGCTCGTTCAGCGATACAAGGTATGGTAACGAATCCAGCTTCTGAAAAATTGCTCTTGACTTTTGTCAAAGTGATGTGATTTTTTTCAAATACATATAATTTCCTTTCCCATTATGTTAGGACTGGAGAGAGGTGCAGTGTCAAAATCCAGATCAAACTGATTGAGCTCTAACAGAGCCAGGAAGGGCTTATCAGCCGGAGCTGTCGTTCAGCCGAGCGCATCCCTCTGGGAGCCAAGGCTGGCGGGATGCTGTGTCCTGCTGCTCCCAGCACCCCAAAACCTCTGCGACACTCACATCTGGCTGAAAAACAGCCCCTGGAAGATCCTCAGCGGGATCGGGAAAAAACAAACAAACAAACCCACCACAACACAGCATTTCTTGCCCGACTCCAGAAATCTTTGATTTTCGGAGGTAGCAGCAAGAGTCTCCGGGGATGCTCAGGCTTGGGGACATGCTATAAGAGTCCAGGGTATAAAGCAGAACGAGCCAAAGCAAGCAAGAGTATTTGATAATGTGGAGGTATAAAAGAAGAGTGAGTGCTCAGGTTGCTCAGCCCACTGAAGCACTTCATGCCACGAAGAAAATAATTAGTACCTAAAATGAAAAAGGACCAGAATTTGAAGATGGCAGGAGAGATAGAAAACTTGCCATGGAGGGTCCAGGTAAACAGAAATAAAGACGCAAGTAGAGATATTAAGTGACAATTTCAAAAGTGGTTTCGGAAGCTTAAATTCTAGTTTTTATTCTGGAGTTTAATTTCCACAAGAGCAAAGAAGGTCTGAGGTACAGGGGACCTGACTTGAAGGATATTTAAACCCCTGAAATGCAGCTCTGAGCTCAGGGGCTGCAGGTTATTCACCGTGCAGAATTCCTTCTGTGTGACCAGCATGTTTAGAAACCTCTGGCCAGACTTGTGCAGATTTGGTTCCACCTCTATCCCAGGAGCCTCAGCTATTTCAGAAATGAGATTTGGGACAGCCTGAAAACTTCGCCCAGAATCCCATTTCTATAAATGAACATCACAAAGAGTTTGGCTTCAAAGTATCATTTGGAAAATCACTTCAGGTGGCTCCGAGCCACTGACAAAAGCCCAGCGGAGTCTGGGCAGCGGCTGCACTTACCGCTTGTAAATAGAGTCCAGGAACAACAACCAGAGATCCAAAAAGGACTTCAAGGTAGGAGGTGCAGACATGGGCTCGTATAACTTGAAAAAGGAGAATAAAGCGATGGCAGGGAGGGCCCAGGTCCTGCCCAGGGGACACGCGGTACCCTGTCAGTCGGAGCCGTGGATATGCACAATGGTGCACGATCAGAGCTCACCGGTACATTAATAACAGCAGAGAAGAGGTTCAGTGAGCACAAAAAGGAGGGATGGTCAGAGACGGCCACTACGTTACTATGATTCACAGAATGGGTGCCTGGGGTGTGATCCAGTCACAGCTCCTCGCTTCAGAGACCCGTCTGGTATTTCTCCACTGGTTAAGTCAGACTTGGAGGAGAGGCTGCCTAATAATGCTGCCTAATTCCTAGCAAGGAGGTACAGATAAACCTCTCCAGTGCCTTTTTTCCTTTTCTCATTAGTATTCCTGCTGTCAAGGAAGCTTATCCTGATCCATTTGATCTCTTCTTAGTCATCCAGTCCAGGACATGGGCAGCTCTGGAAGCGCAAGCTCTGCATTTCACTCACATTTCTGTTTATCCAGAGATTTCCTCCTCCAAATGATCCACTGGCCCATCAGCTCACAAATGTCCAGGGCATCCACGGGGTGTTTTGTCCAGAAATGTCCACCCGTGATGGTCCCACACTGGTCATCTCTTCCAAAGACACCAGCAGCCCCAGGAGCTCTCCACACCAAGAAGCTAACGGGATGGTTCCTGGCGGTAACAGCCTTTTTTTCCAAACATTCCTTCTTGAATGTGACACTCCACCAGGTTAAGTTGCTTTCCAAAAATTTACAGGAGGGGCTCTAGCATTCCCCTCATTACATGCAGCTGGGAGTGCTGTCAGTAGGTGAAACCACCCTCAGGCACTGTGTTTTGGAGCCTATCACAGAATCATTTTGGTTGGAAAAGATCCTCAGGATCATCCAGTCCAACCATAACCCACCCCTGGCACTGCCCCATGACCAAGAGACAGAAATGGTGCAACATAACGAGTGGCACAGAGGCCAAAATTAAGCAGAAAAGGAGGGTCAGATATGACTCAGCTCAGGGTCTTCAGGATGTTGGCTGGCTCGTATTTGGAGCTGGCTCAGTGCATTTCTCCAGCCTGTCCTGATCTCTGCCAAAACTTCGTTTTCTCATACCAAAAATACAAAATGAACAGAGGAACTCTAGAGGCCTGTGGCACTTGCACACACCCCAAATGTGCTGCTTCATAAATCCTTGTGTGGCAGATCTGCTTGAAGCTGGAGGAAGGAACTGAAGAATGGTTTCTTCCATTCTTATTCAGCTGGTCTCAAAATGACTTTATTTGCAGCCTTAAAGCCTCGTTGCCTCCTCCTTTCTTCTTTGGGATACTGAGGAGCCAGATCTAGGGCAAAATGACAAGTATGCCTTCCCCTGACGTTTCCTCTACCAGACACCAACCAAACCATCTTGACACTTCAAGGTTTTGTCTTCACACTTTTGCAGGTGTTATTCTGTTGGGAAATTTGTGGCGTACCTGGGGCAGTCTTGATGTTCCAGGCTCTGCAAACACACATGAAAAATGACCTTTATCTGAGCGACTCCCAGCCTGTGGTTACAGAGCCAAGACTTCCAGGGACATGATGGGTAAAGCTCAGTCCCACAGGCACTGAGCTCATCAGACAACCCACCTTTCCCTGTCATCTACAGAACTTCATATTTTCTTGCCTTCAGGTGAGAACATAACATTCGAGTGCATCATTCCCATCAGAGTGAGAAGCAATGCGGCTGCAGCCCTAAGCTGTTGCTCTGGGGATGGTGCTTATGACTCAGTCACAACTTCTGGTGTGAAGCTGAACAGGTTTAAAAACCTGCGAGAGCAGGACAGTTAAGGACTGGTTTTCTCCAAGTTTCTGCTGGTTTTCTGTATCAGAATTGTAAACTGCCATGGCCAGGAATGGTTCGGAAAATTATACTGTCACTAAGCTTTTCCTCAATGCAAATAAATACTTCCATTATGGCTATAGTAATCAAAGGCTCAATAATGCTGACACATCATCAATAACAGCGCCTTAAGTCAACGAATGTTACAATTTGGGATCTTTGAACAGTCATCCCTTATTCCAAAGCTTTTGGATTTAACGTACCACAATAAAAAACCTCAGTGAAGACCCTCAACAACTTATAAACAGGCTGGTAGTACCTGGTACCCATCAATGACATGTTGAATTGAATTTTTGGAGAAACAGATAAATCTGGTAATTCTCCTTTGAGAGGTAAAAGAAAAACGTCAAAACACCCTGTTTGATCCCATCTAGCTCTGTTATTAGAAATGCAAAGAAAGTACCCAGATGCATGCAGGTAGCACCAGGATGATTTATATTGTTACTTCTACAATTATTATTAGAGCTGAAAAGATCCTTAGGCACAGCAAGGCTATTATAGAATAAAATACGGAAGTAAATTGCAGAGGAAGGCAAAATAATTGAAGTAATAAGAGAAAACACATAATATACAAGAAAACACAGTAATCCAACAATGACTGTTGCTGTAAAACCAGAAGGCTTCCAAAGGAAGAAAACCAAGGAACACCCGCTGAGTAAAACCTCCATAACGCCAGAGCTCTGTGAGCTCTAAATCAGGCAGCAGAAAGCAAGTCTAATTATGGGGGTTGGAAATGCCAAGACTGGGGGGTCACAGGTGAGGAGACACCATCTCTGGGTCTCCACTGGAGACAAGCACCTGGGCTCAATGGATCCAGCTCCAGGATCAACACAAACCTGCCCCTCCAACCTCTCCCAAATTCAGGGTTTCCACTGAGGTCCAATTTACAGCAAGGGGAGCTGCCCTTTCATCAAAAGATGCGATGAAAACATCTTACCTCAAATTTTCTGCACTTTGGTGCTCTCCAGGCTTGCTGGGCTCCTGCTCAGTCCAGGAACCACAGTGATCTTCCCCACCTTGGGTGCAGATTTTGCTGATTAACCAGCATGTTGAATCTTGAGGGAAGGTCTCTCCTAAAGCCTCCAGAAGCAGCAGCTCAACCTGTGTCATTAAAGGACAACCCAATGGCTTGAGCAGATGCTGCAAAACAACTGCAGGCTTTGCAATGCCACCACCCCCACTCAGAGCAAAGGCCACCACAGCATTGTACCTTGCTCCAACTTGTCATTCCACATGGCGCCAGCAGAACCCAGGCTGTAGCACGCTCAATGCAAGGTCCTGATGGCTCAGGAGAGGAAAAACACAGTGGAGACAAAAGACTAAAGGGTTGGAACTTGTCATGTCTGCAGGACAAAGTTTGCAGCAGCTACAGGTACAATGAGTCTATAGAGCAAGATGCTAAAAAGGAGAGTAAATGAAGTATCGGCCAAGGGCTGTATGTGTCTCAGGTGAAGAAAGGCACAATTTTCTCTCCACCATGAAGGTCTCTCTGAAGAATTACTGTCATTCCCACTAATCTCTCTACTAGTAATGGTGTGGCACTTCAAATGATGGGACAAGAGCACCTCGTGGTGCTTTAAGGATCACAAAGAGCAATTTCTTGTTCTCCTGCGGGGTTTGTTCTTCTCCTGTTTCCAAGCAGCAGCAATCACATCGGTCTGTGTGTCAGGGTTATGCTCATGGGTTTTACAACTGCCACAAGAAATCAGAAATGGATGCAGGTGTTGGACGCCTTTTCCCAATGGCATTAATGACTTGACTGTCACCTCCACTGCTGTCAGTGAGGATAATGAGCTACCAAAGAGCACCTGTGTGGAGGTGGGAGGCTGCTTCTGGTTGGGTTTTTTCTTGCCAGCTTCTTTACACCCTTCTACATGGGACTGGAAGGGGTCTGTCCTGTATTAAGCTGTATTTCTCACAGCAGCCCTCCAACTCTCAGTCCCTGTAAGGATCAGCAGGATGCCGTGGGGCTGGGGAAGGAGGTGGTCTCGCTTCTTCTTGGGGTTCAGGTGGCTCCCCTGGGCCTCACCAAGAGCAGGCACAGCAACACCCCCTGGTTATACCTGCAAAAGGCAAGCTGCATTTTAATGACAGCTTTTGTAATGCAGGCTTGAGACTGCTGAGTACACAGCACAACAAGTTGTCCTCCTCATTGAGTTCAAGTATGACCTGAAGAGCCTCTTTCAAAGCAGGAAAGACTCGCATTGTTATAAATGTTTTCTGATGCACAAGGAAGGACTGCGTTTGGCAGATGAAGTTAACATCAAGCAGTCCCTAAATCCTCTACTGAGTTCAGAAATGGATCCTCACATGGTGCCACGGAGGCTCAGCTGTCCATTGCAAGGCATTTACAGCAGCGTTTTTTGCTGGGAAAATAGGTCTTCCCTTCACTACAAGCAAGACTTTATTTTTTTTTTTTAATCTCAGACTACAGAGTTTTTCCTCTCTTCCTTGGTTTTGTTGGTGGAATTTCAAGAAACTTGCCAGCATGAGGTTATCAGCAAAGCTTTTCTAAGCGTATTGATATGATGCTGAGGGACAGGTCAATGCGAGGTTATCATTTCAGCCTTTCCACGTTGGCTGGTCGAACAGCAGGACAGGGGACTCCACAAAGTTCATTTCTGGACTCCAGAACTTCTATGTAGATCTTTGCTTGTTGGCTCGGTTGCTGTTGTCTGTGTATCAAATCACAGACTTAAGCAGATTATGGGCTCAACTAGATTAGTTTCCCAGAAGAGCAGGTCGTTTCTGAAACATCTGGATTTCTAAGGAGTTGTGGGCAGCCTGCACACAAGGACACAGGGCAATGCTGTGAAGGGCTATGGGCATTTCGCCTCTTGGTACGGTGAAGATGGCAGCATATACATATGGGCAGGATTCCTGGAAAGCTCATCTCCAAGCCAGCCACCAAAATAAGCCTCAGTATTTCAAACAATGTCCACCAGCCTCTGTTGGGAATCTCACAGCCAGATGTTCAATGTGCAGTCTGGGCACCATGTGTTTCTGAAAATCTGACCTTTCTGGGTTTAATGGGTTTCTCACAAAGAAGAGGACAAAGGCACAGCCATCAGAAAGGGGCCGTGTTTCAAGCAAAGACACAGTAAAATGTGAACGTTCCAAAGCTGCTGGCATTTGCCAAATTGCAGTGGGAAGAATGAAGTGCAGGGACTGAGCCCGACTCCTCCCTCCAGTATCACAGTTATAAACAAATCACTCCTGTTTCTCACCATTCTCTTTCTGCAGCTGTATTTTTTGGTGATTTTAACTGGAGTGTTACTTCACCAGCTAATCTGCAGTTTCCAAACCACTCTGTGATGCTGGATTTTGAGACTGCTGAAAAATCCGTGTCAGAGCAGTGATGAGCATTATCACCAGGGGCTTTGCATTTTTAATCAAGGAGCAGAGGTCATACTGAAGGGAAGCTCTGGCCAAGCCATGAGCACAGCCTGCCTGCCTCTGGGTTTTGGAGGTGAGATTAATTTTATCGCTGTTAATTTCTGCAGAACATCCTGTAGCTGCTGCTCTAGAATGGAGGAGCTGGTACCTCAAACTCACAGCCAGCAAAAGCACCAGAATTCACTCATTTTGCAAAGACTACAAGAGCAAAACGTGCCCACCCCATGCTCCTGGACTGCTTAATGCATTCAGTCAGCATTTGCGAAATAAAAGTAAAGATGTGCTGTGTTACCATCCTTTCCTAGAGAAAAAGGCTACCCAGGAACTACTTAATAATTAATGCAATCTTTTAACTCCACTTAACTCATATCGTTAATATTTACAGCCAAGAAAAGGCAGGTCATGGAGTGGAGCCATGCTGAGAGCAGGCAGCCTGGGCTGGGGATGCTTTGCGTACACAAGCTGGTGTGCATAAACCAGGATGGGAAAGCCCGGCAAACCCAGCTCACAGTCAGCCCACCACCGAAACACAGACCTGGGTGTAAAAGCCCTGGAGGGAGCAGGACCAGGGATCCAGGAGGATCCATGCCCCAAAGCACATCTCCCAGATCATCGTGCACCTTCCTCTGGCAAAGGGGTTTCTGTCCCAGAGGGGTTTGGAAAATCTCAGCAGGGTGGTCAGGAAAGGGGAGAAAGCAGCTACAGTTACTGCAGTTGTTTTCTCGCTACCCAGCTCACACGTTGTCATTGGAAGCAAAGACCTTTCTCCAAAGCCTGGTATTAGTGTTAAAGGTTTAACATCAGCAGAATAAATCAGTGGCTATTAGGCTACCACAGAGCGCTAAGGTCAGCTGAATTAATCCAGTCTGAGGGTTTTAAAGTTTCATAGCAATGCTTTTTTTGGACCTGTTCTCTCTGCTGTAGCACACTGGGGACACGAGTCCCCATACAAATCAGGGCAGAGTCATCCAGCCACAGCCTCCCTGGGGCCTTGTAGGCAGAAACAGGGGGTGTCATGGAAAACACCCACCCCCCAGCCCCGACGTGACTGCAGACAATACAGAGGAGCAGCTGTAACCCTTGGGAGATGGGCGATATCTGTGTGTGAAACATCTGATAACCCCGAGCCACAGTAACATGGAGGTTTGTGATGACAGAGCAGCTCCTGCACCGTGGTAATGGACATGATGAATATCCTGTAGCTACTTCTACTCGCAACGCACACCAGATTTACAGCCTCCTCTCCAGACATCCCTCCAAGGAGAGCAGCTCTGTGTCCTATGGAAGGACACCCACTGCCTTTCCTCCTGCTCCTTGGCCACCAGCTCCTTCCCTGCTGCCAGGACCCCATTAATGCAGCCACAGCCCCAGCTCTTGTCCCAACAGCTCAGCTTTTTATTAGACCAGATACCCTCAAAGTCCATCATTCCAGAGCAAACCCTGCCCTGAGCCGCACCAGCCACATCGTTTGCAGGGGACCAGAACACCGTCATCCCCAGCCCCTGCTCCCTTCTGCCCTATTTTCCCCACCACACCAGCTCACTGCCTTGCAAACCTCTTGTGCTGGTGTCCATGCCCACGAGCATCCATCTCCATCCTCCTTGTGCATGGTCTTTGACTTTGGGAGTCCTTTCCTGAATCCCTCCTCCTGCACTATACACACATATATATATATGCACACACACGTATATATTTAGATCGCTAAGACTGATGAGACCGAGCATTATCAATTTAGCAATTTTCAAGAGCCTGAGGGCTTTCTGTTCCCTTGGTTTTCCATCTGTCTCACAGCCCAAATATCATTTAAATGAGGTTTGTGCGTTGCTGGCCTGGCTGCGGGACCTGGCACCTGCCGGGGGGGGCCAAGCAGGGCTGCTCAGAGCTGTTGCTCATTCTGGGATATGCAAAACAATTGCAAATAACATCATTCAACCCAGCTTACCGAAGCCTCACACCACCCATCCTCCAAGATGTTCCCTGAGGCTCACTTGAATTTTTGCCACAAGGTTTTAAGTTCAGTTTTGTGGATTTATGTTTTTTCTTTTTTTTTCTCCTTGCAAGCATGAAACACATCCTGATAAATGACATCCGTGCTTTTATGGCTCTCATATATTTTCCCCATTTACGCAACTCTTTCTTTCCCCTCCTTGCTGTCCCTAGGCTTTGTATCTTATGCATCATTCATCCCAGCTTACTGTCTTCTTTTAACAGGGGCTTCTGAGAGATTTGTATCTCCTTGCATTCCTTTTTCTCCTTCTGCCTTGCCCTGATTTGCACTCACACGCGCACTTTCCCATCTCTATAGTTGCCTGCAACCTTGCTGGGAACACAACAGCCATGCGAGAGCAGAGGGAAGGAGAGCAGCCTCAATCACACTTCAACCTTGGAAAATATTCATGCAGTTTTAATGACCAGAGCCTGGTCCTGGGTTATCCAGAGGGACAAGCTGCTGCTCAGCAGCATCCACCAGCATTGTTGCATGGGGAATGGAAGGGGACAGGGCAACATAATGTTGTTAAATGTGGTAAAACACAAGGGTAAAGTAGCAGGAGAGCTGCCAGGCATGTTTCACCAGGATTTGGGTATGTTCCAGTGCAAAGAGAGGAAAAGTCTCTTGACAAGACAGACCTTGAGGTGCTGGAGTGAGTTGAGAGAAGGGAATGGAGCTGGTGAGGGGCTAGAGCACAAGTGTGATGGAGCGGCTGAGGGACCTGGGGGTTCAGCTGGAGAACAGGAGCTGAGGGGAGACCTTCTGATCTCTGAACTGCCTGAAAGGAGCTTGGAGCCAGGGGGGTCGGGCTCTGCTCCCCAGGAACAAGCGCCAGGAGCAGAGGAAACGGCCTCAAGTTGCGCCAGGGGAGGGTGAGGTTGGATCTGGGAACAATTTCTTCCCCAAAGGGCTGTGGGGCATTGGAACAGGCTGCCCAGGGCAGTGCTGGAGTCACCATCCCTGGAGTGTTGGACAGACGGACATGAGGTTCTCAGGACACGGGGCAGTGCCAGGGGTGGGTTACGGTTGGACTTAATCTTGAGGGTCTTTTCCAACCAAAATGATTCTATGATTTTACAAGGATGCTGTGGTGGCTTCACAGCGGCTCTGGTGAGGACACCATGTCCTCCCACCAGTGTGCTGCAAGATGATCATGTCTAAGCCTCATTCTTTCTCCAAGCAGCATATTTGGGAACAGCCTCTACATCTGCCATCCCAAACCTCCCAGCTGGATTTTAAACTGTGGGTCAAACACCCATAGGCCACCACAGTGTCCTTGGCATGCCCACCACAGTGCCCATCACAGCAGGTGCTGATATTCCCACCCTGGATGTTTCTATAGCATTTCTCCATTGTTTGCCAGTTTTCAGCAGACCAGCCAAGGCACAGGCACTGTTCTGGGACAGCTCGGTCACTCCTCTCCACCCACCCTTTCCCTGTGCTCCCATTCAAATCCACAGTGCAGATTTGCCAGAAAACCCGAGATCTCCTTCGGTGGGATCTGTCACACTTGCTGCATTACAGCTGACAGCTCGACACACTAGAAAGCTCCCTCAAATTCCCCAAATGTGCTCCATTGAGAACAAAAATGACAGTCGTGGGTAACGTGAACTGAAAGACAAAAGCAAGTATGGAAGTAAAAGCTTGGTAAAGGCTTTCCAGTCCTTTTGTGAAGGCTCTCAGCTCTCTGTCACCCACAGAAGCCTGTAAATGTCCCATTTTTTGTTTCTGACACTAGTTATAAAGGTAAAAGCTTTGGAGAAATTACCACCTATACCTGGGGCTGTTAGGAGAGCTCACAACCAGGAGGGTTTGGTCTCTTGCTGCTGAGAACATAGACAGAACCATCTCCATCTCCTTTCATCAGGTACTGGCCCCAGTGACCATACCACATGTTATCCTCCAAAGTTCTCACACCTGTCAAGCGTTTGGGACCAACACTTCTCTATGAAACCATAAATGCACATAGAATTTCAGAGGCAGAGCACGGCAAACTATTGCTGAGGAGACACAACAGCTTTTCAGACACTTTTTACCTGTTACTGAATGATTTAATGCAGCAGGTCCTTCCCTCCAGCAGCTCAGAGACCTTTCCCAAGCAAGCCCACAGCTCCTGTGCCTTGTAGAGCTGATGAACACATATATATGCAGGTATACACGTGTGACATGGCTTTCAACCTTTCTTTAGGGTAAGATGTTAGGCTGTTTACCTGCCAAAGCAGAGTCAGCAGCAAACCCCCTCCCAGCACCAGGGCCATGGGTGCTGTAGAGCAGAATTGAGGCTGAACCAGAGAAAACCACCAGCGAGGCTGGATCTGGACATGGAGCAGCCTAATGCCAAAGCACCACTGGAGACCTGGGAGGGATGGACCTTCACCAGGGTGGGGAGAGACACGGGCAAGATGCTTCTGGAGGCAAATTTGGCCACATCCAATTCCCATGGTGTTAAGTGGATGAGAGATGCTTGGGCTCATCCCCATCAGGCTCCACCTGAGGCTTGACATCCCATCAAAGGACAGAGGACCCCTCCAGCTGTTTCAAAACACATCTCAGGAGAAAAGCAGGGGTGACCAGACATAACCAAGGACACAGGGATTGTCCCGAGACCTGCTCGAGGGCTGATCCCACCGGCAGCTCAATTCTGCGTCCAGGCATGGGGAGTGCACCCAAGGCGGGTTATCAGCTCACGGTTCCCTTACTCAGCATTTGCAAAGTGCGGTTCACATCTGAGAGGATTTCAGATTAAGCTCTTTAAGTAACAAAGCGAGATTTCTCTTCTAAACCTCTATTTAATCACATAATCCTGAGGGAAGACCTCTCCTCCCCTTGGGAAAGAAAGAGAAGTAGGTTTGCTGAGGGAGACATAATTACTTTATCCCCATATAATTGGATGATATTTGCTGATTAAATATCGAAAGCCTTAGGGAAACTTTGATTTTGGTAAAAATTTAAAGATCTTTAAGAAAAAAAATAGATAATGCCCCCCCAAAAATTCCAAACCACAGAAAGAGCCAATGAAGATGCTGAGGAAAAAACTGCTGCGACTACTGCTTGTGTTCGTACAAAGCCTGATGAACAAGGAAACTTTGACCACCAGGACCTCCAGGCACAGAGAAACACGGGGAGCAAGGGCCACAAATCCCCCCCGGCACAGCCATGTGGGGAAGCGCGTTTCAATGATGGCAACAAAGCCCTTTGAAGGCTTTAGATGGAAGATAAGAAACATCAAAACCCACTGCATTATGTTATCAAAGCAACAGTGAAGCAAATCTGGAAATACTATGAATATAAATAATTGAATACCTAACCAATATTAAGTCTCATTTTCTGTGTCAGACTCTCCTGATTTTTCTATGAATCATTCCGAGTTTACTCAGCACTATTTATATTTAATGCGATTTCAACGTATACGTGCAAAGGAAGCAGCTTATGCGAGTTAGAAATCCGTTTCATATGTGGAGCGGTTGACTGCTGCCAGTGTTCCTACAGGACCGACCCTCCATCCATCAGTTAAAATTTAGCATCTCAGTCTACAAAGTTGTTAAGAAAGGGTGAAAAACATTTACACTACTGGTAGCTGCATTTTGTACTAGTCTGGGACCACAAATGGTGATATAAATAGGAGTATGGCACACACTACAATTGGGTATTTGATGATAATGAATATGTTGGGTCATTACACACCCATGAGCATCAGGACCATTCTGTAAGTGCTGTCTGGAGGAATCCGTCTGCAGGGAGGTCCCAGAAGGTTTCCCCAGAGCCCCCTCACACAGGTGATCCCTGCAAAGCCCCTTCCCTCCTCCTGCAAACCAGGTGGTATTGATGGCCACGAAGAGGCATGGGGGACAGCTGTGCTTGGCAGCAGGGCGCCAGGACAGGGTATGAGCACTGCCCAGCACCATTCCCTGGTGAACCTACCTGGTGGTGGTCCCCAGTGTATCACCTCCCCATGGCTCCCAGTCTGCTCCAGATATCAGATCTCTTGCAGAGACGAGACAGAATCATGGAATGTCGGGGGTTGGAAGGGCCCTGGAAAGCTCATCCAGTGCAATCCCCCCATGGAGCAGGAACACCCAGATGAGGTTACACAGGAAGGTGTCCAGGCGGGTTGGAATGTCTGCACAGAAGGAGACTCCACAACCCCCCTGGGCAGCCTGGGCCAGGCTCTGCCACCCTCACCAGGAACAAGTTTCTTCTCATATTTAAGTGGAACCTCCGGTGTTCCAGTTTGTACCCATTGCCCCTTGTCCTGTCACTGGTTGTCACTGAGAAGAGCCTGGCTCCTTCCTCCTGACACTCCCCCTTTCCATATTGATCCCCAGGAAGGAGTCACCCCTCAGTCTCCTCTTGTCCAGCTCCAGAGCCCCAGCTCCCTCAGCCTTTCCTCACACGGGAGATGCTCCACTCCCTTCAGCATCTTGGTGGCTGCGCTGGACTCTCTCCAGCAGTTCCCTGTCCTGCTGGAACTGAGGGGCCACAACTGGACACAATATTCCAGGTGTGGTCTCACCAGGGCAGAGTAGAGGGGCAGGAGAACCTCTCTGACCTACTGACCACCCCCCCTTCTAATACACTTCCAAGACTAGAGTGATTTAGGGAGATTCAGTGCCAGGTTTGGGTTAACAGTCTTGACACGAATCAATGGCTCAGCTCCTGGGTAACCCAGACCTGAAACATCCCACCCACGGCCTCGATGAGCCCTCAAGGAAAACTGGCGGATCATCACTTAGAGCAGAGATCAAACAGCCTCGGAGAGATCAGAGCTTTGCAAGGATAGTTCAAAAGGGGCTGGATGTTCCCTGTGTTCTCCGTTTAATCTTGGGAGGAGAAGAAACATAAAAAAACCTCCAAACACAAGAAATATCTGATGCATGGGTGAGCATGAGTGATGCTCCAGCATCAATCCAAATGCTTCCCATCCCTTTGCAATAAAAATGATGCCCAGTGATGCTCAGCACATCATGGGGCCAGATGAGGTGCACGGAAAAGGCTGCCAACACGGGCAGAACACCTACTGAGCCTTCCTCATTCTGAAAAATCTCAATATAAAAGTAATGTGAAAGCCTGGTTTAAAAAACAAAAACAAACCAAAAAACCCAAACCAAAACAACAAAAAAACCCTACAAACACAAAAACAAACAAAAAAAAACCCCCAAAACCCCAAAACAACAACAAAAAACAAACACAAAACAAAACCCAAACAAGCAAAAACCCAACAATCAAACAAAAAACCCCAAACAACAACAAAACCCCAAACCCAAGACAACTTCAGAAAGACACAGCTGGCTTACAGAGCTCATTTGTGTTCTTATAGAAGCCTCACGGGATTACAATTACAAAAAATCATCAGGAACACTGATCTGGGAAGGCACAGATTGCAGAAAGTGGAAGATTTATGAAAATAACTAGAGGGACCAAATAGATCTTGCTGTTGGCCATGTCCACATTCACTGTGGTGTAGGTGGAGAGAGATGCTCGCTGCAGCTCTCTGGAAGAGCTCCCAAGGCGCCATGGTGGGCTGCTGGGGAAGCAGCAAATGCCTCCAAATCACAGATCAACACATCTCCTTCCCGAAGATTTGATATTGCCAACTGCTATGGGAGTTTGGGCTAAGCGTGGCTCTCCCATACCCAGCAAGCACTGTGTGTGCACCAAGCACGATGCTTTCAGCCATGCCCACCACCCTTGCTGTGAGGCTTCCAAAAACCTTTAGGAAAATATAAAGAAGGAAAAAAACCCTGTAAAGTGACAATGTGGGAATAACATATTGCTAAGCCCCAGCACAGTGGGCTGCAGGGCGCTGGTGAGTCCTGCTCACCCCCTCCTGCCCGCACTGGGGCGAGCAAACCAGCAGCCCCAGAAGAGACCCAACTCCCGTTTACTGTTCTCACATTTTCCCTTTTAAATACCAGGCGGCAGATCTTGCTCCCTTAGGCACCCAGGACAAGCGCAGCCAGGGCAGGTCACAGAATCACAGAATCACAAAATGTCAGGGATTGGAAGGGCCCTGGAAAGCTCATCCAGTGCAATCCCCCCATGGAGCAGGAACACCCAGATGAGGTTACACAGGAAGGTGTCCAGGCGGGTTGGAATGTCTGCACAGAAGGAGACTCCACAACCCCCCTGGGCAGCCTGGGCCAGGCTCTGCCACCCTCACCAGGAAGAAGTTTCTTCTCATATTTAAGTGGAACCTCCTGTGTTCCAGTTTGCACCCATTGCCCCTTGTCCTGTCACTGGTTGTCACCGAGAAGAGCCTGGCTCCATCCTCCTGACACTCCCCCTTTCCATATTGATCCCCAGGAATGAGTTACCCCTCAGTCTCCTCTTGTCCAGCTCCAGAGCCCCAGCTCCCTCAGCCTTTCCTCACACGGGAGATGCTCCACTCCCTTCAGCATCTTTGTTGCCCTGCGCTGGACTCTCTCCAGCAGTTCCCTTGAGGCGCAGAATGACCTTATAACCCTCGAAGTTATAAGGAAGGTATGCATTTATTTACAACGCCGGACACACAGGGAATTATTTCACCTAATACGTGTGTAAAATTACAGTAGCTGTGAACTTGGTTAAATGCAGTAAAGTGTTACATATTCATGGAAGTTTTAGGAATGCCTGTACATATTCATAACCTGTCCCGGAGAAGGCGGTTCTTATTACAATGAGTTCAGGAGACCATTTCCATAGTCTCCAGCTCTGGCTCCTCCTGGTTGCAGCTACGCAGTGATCGTGAACCCGGGTCCTCTTCTCTGTACACGGTCACCTTTGGTCCAGTGTGATGAGTTGGCTGGGTCTCAGACTGCTGAGTTGGTTAAAACTGGCGTATCTCCTGTCCTGTGCCCAAGTTTCTGTAATCTAGTGCACCCAAGGATTATTATCCTTGCAAGGCATCAGTGAAGTCCTGTTTTTTGTACAATAAGTTACACAGA